>NC_069504.1:438939032-439248896 GCF_027579735.1 Bombina bombina
ACCTTAGGGTTTATTTTATACGTAAGTATTTAGATTAAAATAGGAATATTTTAATTAATAATATTAATATTAATTAGATTTATTTTAGTAAGAATTTAGTTAGGGATGTTAGAGTTAGATAGGGTTATTATACTTAATATATATATAATATAATAACGATATTAACTATATTAACCCTAATATAATTAGGGTTAATATAATTAATATATATAACATAATAACTATATTAACCCTAATATAATTAGGGTTAATATAGTTAAAGGGACAGTAAACCTTAAAAATAATGTTATATAATTCTGCACATAGTGCAGAATTATATAACATTATTTAGGTGCTATAGCCATAAATGCATTTTTTACTGTTTAATTTGCTAAAATACGGCGCTTTAACAGACCTGCTCTCTGCTGAGCGGGTCTGTTATTTTTAGTCAGCGCATCGGGCCAGCTGTATAGTCACAGCCCGGCCCGACCGCGCCATAAGACTAAGTGCAGCTCGCTCCTGTGACAGGAGCGAGCTGCACTTAGTGCTATGGCGTGGTCGGGCCGGGCTGTGACTATACAGCTGGCCCGATGCGCTGACTAAAAATAACAGACCCGCTCAGCAGAGAGCAGGTCTGTTAAAGCGCCGTATTTTAGCAAATTAAACAGTAAAAAATGCTTTTATGGCTATAGCACCTAAATAATGTTATATAATTCTGCACTATGTGCAGAATTATATAACATTATTTTTAAGGTTTACTGTCCCTTTAATAAAGCTGGCACCGTATATAGGATACCAAACCTGCGCAAAATTCGGCGGCGGCGGCGGCTTTTGCGAGCGACGATGCATATCGGATCGAGGCCCTATTATCTAATTTGCTTCATTCGCTTTATATCCTTTGCTGAAAAGGATATCTAGATAGGCTCAGTAGCTGCTGATTGGTGGCTGCACATAGATGCCTTGTGTGATTGGCTCACCCATATGCATTGCTATTTCTTCAACAAAGGATATCTAAAGAATGAAGCATTAGATAATAGAAGTGAATTGGAATGTTGTTTAAAATGGTATACTCTATCTGAAGCATGAAATACAACTTTTGGGTTTAGTGTCCCTTTAAAAGCTATAAAATGGTTCAATTGAATTCGAGGATTTTGTTTCTTCAAGGCAGAAATTGATTGGCTACAGACAAAAATCAAGTACAGTACATATAAAGACACTTACCTGGATTAATCAGTTGGTTGCTAAAATGTGTTTGTAATTTGTCTCTACCTTTAATTGACGTTGTCTTAGTCAATGATAACTATCTGGCGTTTTATATTTTTTAAATATATACATCTAATCAGCATTTATGAAGATGAGACATTTCGCAGAATTAACAGAAAATAAAAAATATGTGAGGCACGCAACAAAATAACATTAATTCATTTATAAATGTTGCCTTTTCTTTTTGGATTGTATTTTATCGTAAAATATTATCTCCCCACAAAATAACTATTCATGTTGCAGTTCTACAATCCCCAAGCAGGACCGTGTGTGAATATATATATATTATATGCTATATGCTAGCTAATCAGATATCTATTGTAAGGAATAATTACTGGTTTACAACTTCAGTTTGGTCTAGCAGTATCTCTGGAAGTTACACAATTATGATGAAGCTGTCTTTCATTCACACAGATGTCTGTGGGTTATATCACTCCTTTCTGCATGTGTACTTAACCTTCCCAAGCACAAGATTACTTGTTCCGTACATGTGGTTACTGTGGTAGGTTATATAGCTTAGAGCATGAATATTCTAGAGTGGAATAAGAGTTTATCATTGAAAACAGGAATGAATAATAAAAAGCAACAATAAAACAAATCTTACTTCTCTTTTATAATCTCCTCCTCTCAAAGTTATATAAAAGTCAAAATTTTAATTTTTGAATTCAGACAGAGAGATCAGTAAAAAAAAATACGTTTTGTTTTGTTCTTTCCATGAGATTAGGGAGGCACATGTCTTAAAGGGACATGAAACCCATTTTGTCTTTTATAATTCAGATAGATCATAACATTTTATACAGCTTTGTTTTTTACATCTATTATCACGTTTCCTTTATTCTCTTGTTGAAGGAGCAGCAATACACTACAGGGAGCTAATTGAACACATCAGGTAAGCCAATAACAAGAGGCATATATGTGCAGCCAGCCACCAATCGGCAGCTAGCCCACAGTAGTGCATTGCTGCTCCTTGTAATACCTATGTGTGCTTTTTAACAAAGGATTCTAACTAAAACAAATCAGATAACATAATTAAATAAGAAAGATGTTTAAAAATTGTATGCTTTGTCTGAGCCATTCAAGTTTAATTTTGATCTTAAAGTGATGGTAAATTTCAGACTTTAAGAATGTTGCAATGAAAAATATATTAGTGTACACGTAAAACTGCATATTTTTTTTAATGTGTATATATATTTTATAAATTATTGCATGCCCATAAATGGGCAAATTTGGCCGTTTGCGGGTGCGCGATAATTAACCAGCCATTTCAAGTGGCTTGTTATTGCTACCGCAAGCTTGCAGTAGCAATTAGTGCTTGTAAAATGAATCAATTTTATAAATGTGCTCCAAATGCCCCCAAAATACAGTGTAGTGTGTTTTATTAAAAAAATAAAAAATAGTAGCATTTATATTTATTAATAAATAGGCACAGATTTAACACTTTTCAAGGATAGATTTAAAAAAAAAAAAGAAAAGTATACTTTTTTAATGGCCAAGATAACATATATGGCATTTGAATAGCTAAGGTTTACCATCACTTTAATATCTTCTTAAGCACACTATGAGGCCTATTTATCAAATGTCTGTCGGACCTGATCCGACAGTGCGGATCAGGTCCGACAAACCTCGCTGAATGCGGAGAGCAATACGCTCTCCGTATTTAGCATTGCACCAGCAGCTCTTGTGAGCTGCTGCCCCCTGCAGACTCGCAGCCAATCGGCTGCCAGCAGGGGGTGTCAATCAACCCAATCGTACTCGATCTGGTTGAATCGTGGCGATGTTTGTCCGCCTGCTCAGGCGGACAGGTTATGGAGCAGCGGTCTTTGGAAACACAGCTTGCCAGAAACATGGGCCCTCAAGCTCCATTCAGAGCTTGATAAATGGGGCTCCAAGTGTAATATCCTTACATACATTGTTTATACTACCTAATGCATGTGCACCACTCTCATGAGCTTACCTCAGTATACTTTCATATAAAGGGGTTAACTTCCAATTAGGATACATTTGATAATAAAAGTGCTTTTGTAAGCTAAAACTGCATGCCTTACCTGAATAATTTAAGTCTAAATGTTGACTTGCACATTTCTTAAAATAAATATACTTTAGAATTGTTAGAAAGATACACAGGTCTTAATGACAATTCACACACTGTTATGAAAGAATATTAATTACAAATGTTGAAATATTTTGTTTGCATGCAAAAGGAAATGACAGGAACAAGTCCTACAGCTCAAATGGTGGATGGTAAGTTTTTTAAAAGCAAAAACGTCAATTGATTATTAAATACCCTCTTTTAAATACAGGACAGATAGATAATAGTTTAATATTCCTTCAGCCTGAGGGTCTTATGATCTAAATCACTCCCCTCTGACTGTTTATCTTGCTAAGCAGGGCTCTGCATGTGATGGTGAAACACCTTCATTACAATATAATGCTAATAAATACCTGGAATGATTTTGTGTGATTTCTCACCAAGCCGGTGAGCTTTTGATCATCTGGCTAGGGTTGCCACCTTGGCCGTGTTTTCCTGGACACTTGTGAGTTACACAAGCGGCAGGGTGTGCAGAGGGGAGCATGAATTGCACCTCTGGAAGGCACAGTGACCCTGGACAGCACTATTCATGTTCCTCGCTGCACACCCTGCAACATGTGTAACTCATAGTGAGTCATAAGAAAATATGATCATGGTGGCAACCCTACATCTGGCCCTGAGACGTTTCTGTGTGGCTCTTCTCATATGGACCTCTTCCTCAAAGTTGTAAGGCCTCTCTATAAAATAATTTTTCATTGCCATGGTTTCACTAGATTTTAACATATCAGACCAGATGTGAAGGGATAACTAAGTGGATAAATACATGAAAAATTGTTCAACACAAAATGAAGTTCAAAAAAATGACTTTGTAAGTCAAACTTAAACATTTATGATTCAGATAGAGGCACAACATCTGAATTAATTTCTTTTATCAAATTTGCTTTATTCTTTTGGTAGCTTTTGTTGAAGAATACATCTAGGTAGGTTAGTAGGAGTGTAGAAGTGTGCACTTGTCTTTAACAACTATGAGGCTCATTTATCAAGATCCGTATGGAGCTTGAAGGGCTGTGTTTCTGGGGAGTCACAAGTTAAAAGACCGCTGCTTCATAACCCTGTCCACCTTCTCTGATGAGTTAGACAGGAATCGCCACAATTCAACCCAATCAAATATGATCGGGTTGATTGACACCTCCCTGCTGGTGGCTGATTGACCGTGAGTCAGCAGGGGGCGGCGTTGCACCAGCAGCTCTTGTGAGCTGCTGGTGCAATGCTAAATACTGAGAGTGTATTAATCTCCGCATTCAGCAAGGTCTTGCGGACCTGATCCACACTGTCAGATCAGGTCCGCAAGACCTTTCATAATTCGGCCTCAATGTATAATATTGCTATAAACTTTGTTACAAACACTGCTGCCAGGTGGTTAAAGATACATGCACACTCCTGAGCTCACCTTTACTCACCATTACTCTTTAACAAAGGATACCAAGAGAACTCTTTGCAAAACTGCTTTAGATAGAGCATGCAATTCTAAAAAAACTTTCCAATTTACTTATATTATCTAAGTTGCTTCACTCTATTTGTACCTTTGTTGAAACAAAGAATACCTAAGTAGGCTCAGGAGCAGCAATGCACTACTGGGAATATTTATGTCTCTTATTATTAGATTTCCTAATGTGCAGCTAGCTTCCAGTAGTGCATTTCAGCTCCTTTAATAAAGAAAACAAGAGAATGAAGTAAATTTGATAATAGAAGTAAACTGGAAAGCTGTTTAGAATTTTATGCTTTATCTGAACCATGAAAGATTTTTTGGGGCTTTTCACATCCCTTTAAAATATAATACTCTATCCCCGGGTTTCTCAACAGCAGGGCCGCGGCCCAGTATCGGGTCATGACAGCCCTGCTGGTAGGGTTACCACCTCAACCATGTTTTCCTGGACACTTATGAGTAACAAATGTTGCAGGGTGTGCAGGGAGGAACATATATTGTGTTTCTGGACAGCACTATTCATATTCCTCCCTGCAGCATGTGTAACATAAGTGTTCTGTATTTTAAGGGACAGGTGGCAACCCTACCTGCTGGTGCGCCATGACCCGACATGCCCCCACTGCGCACTCTGACAGCTCCACACATAAGGAATAATGGACAGGCCTGTCAGAGTACCATTACACATGTGCGTATATATACTACTGGCCCTGGACAGCCGGCTAAAATGTAGCCAGCCTTATGGACTCTTGGGTTAGGAACCACTACTCTTTTTATTCCAAAACTTTGTTAACAACATTTGAGGACAGAGTCAATAAAAAGAATGAGAACGAATGATATAGAGAATGCAACAAATAAAAAAGGAAAAAGGGAGAGAGATAAATAAAGATAAAACACAAAAAAGAAAGAAAGAAATGAAAGAGCAACACAGAGACAAAAAAGAGAAAGGGAGAAAAAGACAGAAAAATTAGACTGGAAAAGAAAGGGAGATAAAGAAAAATAAGAAAGAATGAGAAAAAAAGGAAAAAAGAAGAAGAAAAGAGAGGAAAATAGAAAGGAAAAAAGAAGAAGAAAAGAGAGGAAAATAGAAAGGAAAAAGTCAGCCAATTAAAGAAAGTGAAAACAAAAAGAGCCGGGCGGAGAGAAAGAGGGAAAGAAAAAAAAAAACGAACAAAAGAGAAAAAGTATTATATAAAGGGGAAAATAATTAAAGCTTAAAGAAAGACCTAATACAGAATTTGTTATCCTTGACTATATAAATGTACCGTCAAATATTCTCTCCAAATAGTATCTAACGTCAAGAAATACTTTGACTTTGTTTTGTTTTTTATCCATTACACTAAAACTCAATTAGAATATTCTCTCATTTTAACCAAATAATCATCACCTCTCAATTTATTTACACTAGAAGAAATTGACACAGATGGAAAAGATTAATCTTTGGAAGACAATCTACCAGACAAAAGAAAGATTGCAACAGAAGGAAGGGCTGCCAATAAATGATGCAATACATTTGTAATAAGACACACAGATCCCCTAAAAAGAGAAGTCAGAAAATATGTTTTAAACTTTAAAACATGCAGAAACTTTTGGTTAAATTGAAGCAAAAAGAAGAGCCAAAAGGAACTTTTAAAAGATCAATATTTAATGTTATTATAAATTAGTGATTATTCTAAAAATCATTGTCAACTCACTAATTGCACTTTTAAAGAAAATTTCAATTTGTCTTCAAAAGACCTCTATACATATTAACAAACATGAGAGATTATAGAGACTAATAATCCACTAAAATAGAATTATGTCATAGGATAATTTACCAGGGGAAATCTTAAAGCAATTTTCATCTAAATACATCAAAAAAATGAAAAAAGTATTAAAAAATAAAAAAAAAATTGTTACTGTTAGACTAAACATGGTGGATAGCAGTGTGTGTGGGAAAGGTAAAGAGCTGTTGGGGGGGCAGGGAGGTTGGGGGGTCAGTAGGGACCCCTAAACAACATGAATTCATAAATATATATGTCAGTACCTAAGATGGTGGTGACTAGTATGTGTGTTGGGGGTGGGGGAGAAGAGAACTATTTGAGACAAATTGAGAGGGACCAGGTTTGGATCAGGGGGTGGGAGGTGTCAGATAAGAGGTTAATCCCTACACTAAAACAAATATTACCTTACAAGCTATCTAATTAACCCCTTCACTGCTGGGATTTCAGGAGTGTGGTGCAGCTGCAATTAGTGGCCTTCTAATTACCATAAAAACAATGGCAAAGTCATGCATGTCTGCTATTTCAGAACTAAGGGGACCCCAGAGAAGCTCAACCATTTGTCTTATGACTTTAATAGTTGTGAGTAAATAGTTTCAGTGAGAAACACAAAGTTTTCTAAAAATTAAAACAATTTTTTATATTATTTTACTTGGCAACCAAATAGTGGCATCAAATATGGGCCTAGATGGTCAATAACTTGAGTTGTCTACTTTAATATATATAGTTTTCATAGGTAAATTGAAAACAAATAAAGGCTCTATTTCTGTTTAAACAGATGAATAGCAAAAATGGTAAGAATTCTCCGGTACTTTGGGCTATTATTTCTCTGAAATTCCCTGTAGTGAAAGGGTTAGGAAGTTTTTATTATCACCACTAGTAGTTGCTAATATTATAGTGACTGAAATTCCAGGAGAAAAAAATAAGAAAGCTCTGCACAGAAAGCAAGCAGATTGCTGTGGTGAGTTATTTTCTTAGTGTTGTATTTGTGTATGCTAGGGGTGTTTGCTAGACTGTGCACCAACTCCTTCTTGTGCGTGTGTGTGCGCATGTGTTTATGTGTATATGTGTGTGCATGTGTGTAAATTTATGTGTATATGTGTGCGCATATGTATGAGTGCCTTTATAGATTTGTATGTGTGTATGTGTTTGTGTTTATGTGTGTATATTATTTGTGTGCATTGCTCATTAACTATGCTTTGGAAGGGGTGCTGTTCATGAGGGGGGCCCTGCCACAAACGTTGGCCTGTGGTCCAGTTAGATCTAGTTACACCTCTGATTCTACTGCTCATTTCAAATTAAAAGGTTGCCACAAAGGTTTCAAATGCATTTGTAGAAGTATAATACCTCTCATATTATCCAGCACCCTGGATAGCGTTTCCTGATTGGTGGCTACATTTATGTTTATTAAATGTTTTAGTTACAGTAAAACTAAAACAAGATGAACAATTTTGGAAAATTACAGAAATAATGCAGCCTGTAAGGAATAATTTAAAGGATTACTTTCTGTTATAATTTTTAAGCTAAACAACTAACATATTAAAGTTAATAAACATTAATTAAAACCTACTGACCTATATTTTCTCCAAAACAAAGTTTCATAACGTTCTAAAAGTTATATCTTTTATTCGCCGATGATGTCACGTTATCCTGCCCACTATTTTCAGCACTGCATGTTCAAAATACTTAAACCAATAACTTTGTGTTTAAAGCGCCATTTTGAAACCTAGGTATTGTAAACGGATTGGTACAGAGCAAAGGATACCCACGGAGTGGGTTTGGAAAACAATTAAATTTGCAGACAAGATTTCTGATATACGGTAGAGATATGTTAATGAAATGCTATTGATAAAAAGCGTATTTGGGGTAGTTAGTAACAGGCATAGAAAATATTTACTTACAGTGGCCCTTTAATGGTAATATATATCCACAAGAAACCATAGCTGAAACTTTAAAATATATATATGGATACATTTTAAGGCTCTTCCCTTATATTCAACATAGAAAAAAATCTCTCATCAGAGAAGAAACAAAAGTTCTACTGTAAAATAAAGAATTCATGTACCTGATATGTAAATCAGTGCATGAGATACAGTCATTTCCCAGAACATCCTTTCCCTTGACATGCTCTCTAGATATTTAAAAGAATATGAAACCCCCAAAAATATTTTGTGATTCAGACAAAGCATGTGATTTTAAACAACTTTCTGATTAACTTCGTTCTTCTTCGTTCTCTTGGTATCTTTAGTTAAATAGCAGGGACATAAGCTCAGGAGCCTGGTTATGTCTGGAGCACTATATGGCACCAGTTTTGCAAGAATGCTATCCATTTGCAAGAACACTAGATGGCAGCACTATTTCCTGCTATGTAGTGCTCCAGACACCTAAGTATCTCTTCAACCAAGAATAGCATGGTGATAAAGCATTAGGTTTTATTTACACATACATTTACACACATGCACACACATATACACATAAACACATGCACACACATATACACATAAACACATGTACACACACACACAAAAAAAACTCTGTAAGAAACAGGGTAAACTATATACAACATTGTATAAAAAAACGATAGACAGAAACTCTTTACTTGAGGCCACTAGCAACCACCCACGACACACCCAGAAAGTGATGATTAAATCGCAAATGGTACGTGGGATGAGAAACAACACGGAAAACGAAAATGGTGACCAGCAACTTGACCTGATGACCTACAAGTTTTTACAGCGGGGCTACAAGGAAAATTGTATCAGGGATACAATACAAGAACTAACCATGCATAATGGTAATGCGAAACTAGAAACCAAAAAGATAATGCTAAAAACAAGATGCTCTTTACCACCACATACAATCAGGATAATGAAGAACTGGCTGACACCATCCAAGAAAGATTGGAAATTTTTGGATCAGATACCACACTACCATTTGGAAACATGGATCCAACGATCATGGGCTACAGACTTGGTAGAAGCCTGAAGGATCTACTGATGCTAACCGATCCAGACCATTGCTACCAAAAAAAACCAGTCGTTTAAAACATCCAAAACAGGTTGTTTTAGATGCCCTGGATGCACAACCTGCAGTGGAATGATTCCCTGCAAATACTTTAGACATCCACACACCACTCAGAAATATACCATCAAACATTACCTGACATGCACTACCAGCCATGTGGTATATCTCCTCAGCTGCTGCTGTGGCCAATTTTACGTTGGCAAAACCACCGACAATGGCCGCATATGGATGGCTAATCACAGATACGCTATACATACAGCACTCGACAAAGGTACCTCAGACCAACCAGTTGCTAGACACTTTCTACAAGCAAACCATAAGGTCACTGACCTAAGGTTTATCCTAATAGACCATGTCCCCCCTCTTAAACAAGGGGGCAATAGAGATAAAACTTTGTTACAACTCAAATCTCATGGATATACAGACTTGGCACCGTTCATCCCCATGGCTTATACATGTCTAATGACTGGCATTGCTTTTTATGAGTACCAACTGAACCCCATATCTCTAGGTAAGTATCACCAAATTATCTTGATGATACAAAACCTCCTGTTGGGGTATCATGCCGTGGTTGATTCCATGTAATAGTTGGGCTAACCCTGACATAAACCTTACTCTAGTAAATGGCTTGTGTATGACTGACAGTACACAATACTATGTTAAGCTTACTAGGCTGGATGCATGTATGAAGGATTTGCCAATGTGTTGATGATATCAACTTTAATTGTAACTTTAATATTTCTATATTGGATAAATGGAGTGGATGACACACAACTCGGATACTGTGAACTATCTCACAACATTGTAACATCCGAACTCGATTATTATTTACGATATCTATTTGTATATTTCTCTGATTGCCACTTGTTAATGAACAGTCCAATGATTATCAGATATAAGGTCTGGTTCTACCTCTCGATGAGGGTACGGCACAGTGAATTTGCCACCGGCTTGACTGTTGCTGCTTTTTTAATCTATGCTCTTTCACTAGGACCTAGTGGAGATATAAATTGCTCACATATTAGACTAGAGTCCATACCATATATTTGGGATAATATGTTTGTACAAATCTCTGATTGCCACTTCTTAATTACCATCCCAATGATTTTGTAATATGAGGTCTGGCTCTACCTTCTGTTGATGATTTGGCACAGTAGATTTGCTACGGTCTTGGATATCACTTGTTATAATTAGCTAACTGTTGTTCAATGAAATGTTGTCTATAATTAGCCTGTATATAATAGACTATAGTCTATTATATAACCCGTACATAATAGACTATGGTCCGCGTTACACTTAGGTGAGATGAAAGTCATAGGTACACAAGTATTGACCTCAGATATGACTAAGTATGTTAGGTCCCGATATGGTTACCTGCAATCTACATCATTCCTGCTATATACCCCGTATATAATAGACTATGGTCCGTGTTACACTTAGGTGAGATGAAAGTCTAGGTACAGTAGTATTGACCTCAGATATTACTAAGTATGTTAGGTCCAAATATGGTTACCTGCAATCTACATAATTCCTGCTATATACAAACATCATTAATTGCTTGTGGATAAGCATTAACTTCAAGATTCCAAATGGATATCCTTACCAGACAGATATTAGATTTATTTAAGTTCCAAAGCTGATCCTCATTCATTCTTTTGATATGTGGTGTGCTACTATTGGGCATGGTTAGCCTTGTGAACCACTCAGATGCCACTTTTACATAATATTCCATAGTAAACCCCTTTACCAAGTACACATTTTATATAGAGATTCCTCAACCATTCTCTTGACATGTGGTGTGCAACTATGTGCCATGGCTAACCCGGAGAACACCTCAGACACTATCATATTAATATAATATGCCACAGTAAATCACTTTTCCAATAAAACATTTTTTTTTTCACCCAAACTGCAATATATCCCTGAAACTTTGTTTAAGCATTTCACTGGACACTTGAGATAACCCAACCACATATTATTAGCACAGCAGCAATGATCTCTCACATTGCACTCTGATAATACCCCTGACATATTGCATACTCAGCAGGATGCTAATTAGCCATGTGGATTCACTGGGGGGCTGTTCATAATGGCACAGATGCTTAAACACCAAACACTAAGCACAAAATGAACTCTTTCTACTCAGAATGCTTGGATCTGTTGCCTAGCACTCACCCTGCGCTTATTTGTGATCTTCCTACTATCTGGATATTTACAAGTAGGTTCAATACATACAGGTCACTTCTTTTTAGATTTAGAGCACTATTAACACAAAACATAACAGCATACCTACAGATTGGGCTTGCTTATAGGCTGAGTGCAGATGTCTTTATTTTGATGCATTTTAACATGTCTTTGTAGGTGTCTTTTATAATTCTAGCACCTGGGGGATCTTCTGAATTTACAACAAAGATAGAATGTTTTGTATAACAACATTTGCTAATCAACTCAATATGATTAACTTTGCTTTAACTGTTTTGCTCCTGGTTATTATTTGATGCACTGGGATATATCATACATAATGTCTGGTGGCTTATTTTCATGCATATGATGTTTACATAGGGTGATTTAGATCTTAACGCAGTCAGGTTAGTGCACACAAAAACTTAGTAATCTTAAAGCACGTTATTGAAGTATTAAATATACAATAATTTAAAAAAAATCCTGTTGGGTTTAGCGCTCTAGAATAAACACGGTTGGGTTAGCGCACAAGTATCAGTGTTAGTTTTTCGCACTCCATTGACTTCTGTGGGAGAAGTTAAAGGGACAGTCAAGTATGGTATTCTTAGTTGAAAGCTAAACCTAGGAAGTTCATATGCTAATTTCTTAGACCTTTAAGACTGCCTCTAATCTGAATAAATTTTGACCACTAGAGGGCATTAGTTCATGTGTTTCATATAGATAACATTGAGCTCATGCATGTGAAGTGACTTAGGAGTGAGCACTGATTGGCTAAACTGCATGTCTGTCAAAAGAACTGAAATAAGGGGGCTGTCAGCAGAAGCTTAGATACAAGGTAATTACAGAGGTAAAACGTGTATTATTATAACTGTGTTGGTTATGCAAAACTGGGTAATGGATAATAAAGGGATTATCTTTCTTTTTAAACAATACAAATTCTGGTGTTGACTGTCCCTTTAACACAGTCACAATATTTTTTTTTTACACGTGTTGGGTTTACGATTGTGCAAAAACATTTTACTTTCAATATGAGCACAACCCGACACGTGCAAAAAGCTTCTGTGTAGCAAAGTTAACATGCAAGTTGGTTCTTTAAATAGTGCCTCACTCGTAATTTTACGGATTATGGGTAACTGTTATGAGGTTACTGTTTCCTTGTTTTTATTCTCATTTTAAGCTCTACATTGGTTAAAATCCTGAGGTAAATGTGTGCCTTCTAGGGCTCACCTCTTTGTTCATTCAAATTCAGGTAAACAATTTCCATAGACCAGGTCATCACAAATAGCATTTAATGCCTGCTGCTTTTCATTTACTGACAGTTGAATATTTCCTTGGAGGTATTATCCCTACAAGGCTCAAAGATGGAGTAGGTCCTAGAAGCTTACCTATAGTGTGTCCATCTTAGATGCCAATCACGTCTGCCCACTGCAAAGCTTTTTTTAAGTGTTAAAGTTGACGTTGATTTTTAAAACTAAAACAACTGACTTTCATGATTCAGATACAAATTTCAAATACCTTTCCAATTTACTTCTATTATTTAATTTGTTTCATTCTTTTAGTATCCTTTGCTGAAAATCATATATAGGTAGGCTTGGTAACAGGAATGCACTAGCTGCTGATATATTTTGGTTGCACATGACTCTTGTCATTGGTTCACCCAATGTGTTATTTTTTCTGTGTCACTTTCCTATCTATGTTTCTATATATATTATATATATATATATATATATATATATATATATATATATATATATATATATATATATATATTATATATTGTTTTTAGCTGTATCCAGTTTTACCTCCTTCCCGTTTTCATTTACTACCTTACTATCATCTGATTTGCTGCTGTCATGAGCAGGTTTACCAGTCATATGGTCTGAAGGCAACTTCTAAGCAGTATTGTGCAGTCAGAGAGCTGAATAAAGCAAGGTATAACAATGATGCAACAATACCTTATAAACCTAAAAACCTCTAGCATCCCCTTACCCTAGAATCATAATATATTTACTGGGATTGTAATGATATTTAAAGTGATCAAATTGGAGGATCTATTTAAGGTTTGAAAAAAATAATTTAAAAAGCTTTTGGTCAAGTTGTAAATGTCTAGAAAATGAAAGTATTTATTTGGCTGAGTACTTGCTCCAAAAGAATATTATTATTAATATATACTATTAAGCTGTGAATACAGTCCTGACAATGCAGTGTTCTGGAATCTAATTCTGGTCAATTAATTATGGCAAGCTTGAAGTGTTGATGCTACTTTGTAGAGAGTGAGTGACAGAGAAAATAGTAGAGAGTGAGAGAAGGTTGTTTCAACTCACAGTAAAGATTTGGTTGATATGTAATACATTCCTGCTAGCTATTTTTCATCTTGAAAATTGCTTCAAGAAAGTGTGACTCATTATATTATATTACATGCACTTGATTTAAATATATGTCATTGTCAGTCTGTCAGCTTTTTTTTAGACATAAATTAACATTAGTCAGTCATAATTGTGCTTAACTAATATACTCAAAACAAGATATACAGTAACATTACTGTTGAGATATACACTTTTCAATACAGAATTTGAAACACATTTTTAAGTAGTTTTTGTGGTGGTCTCTTGCACCACCATGTGGTTGGTTTTAGTATTTATATTAGCTTTTCTTTTAAATATTTTACTGGTTGCTTCTACAACTATGGTGATCATTCATAGGGATTGATTCTTTGATGCTCTCTAGTCTAACAAGATTATCTAAGAAGACATGTCCCTCAAAGAATTTTAGAAAGCCACATTTTAGCTTAAGAGCTATGTATCTTTTTTCTGAAGCTGCCCTCTTCTTCCATCTTCTATCCGATGCGTCAAGTACTGTTGGTGAGACTGCCACAGGATACCAGGTAGGTGCAGCGGTTACAGCAGTATTCAGGTAAGCTTCTACTGGTACATCAAGCACTTGAGACTCAGAAGGCACAGAATCAAGGTAAGTAACAATCCAGGGACTCAGCAGGCACAGGAACAAGGTAAGTAACCAGCTTGGGACTCAGCAGGTACAGGAACAAGCTCACAATAACTCAGTGGCTTTATATAAGAACTCTCACACCTGAAGACATTAGGCAGGAGTGCCTGTAATTAGATTGTAATTGTAATTTTTAAATTAGCAAGGTGTACAGCGTGAGCAGCTAGGGGAGAGCAGCAGCTGCAGCTGAAGATAGAACTCGGGGTTCCTCCACATGGAACACCAAAGTCTTCTGCAGCGGCTGCTCTCTGTATTGTGAAGGGTTCAATAAAGGGGGACTCAATTTCTTGGAAGGATGATTTAATTGAAGGTCAGTATTAGATAGAAATACCTTATCTCCTTGGTTGGTAGGGGTAGGACATTTTTATCTACTCAGCAAAATATTTGTACTGTTTTTGGGCCGTTAGTAACTATTTTTTTAGCATAGAGAAGGTGCTGAGAGCATCCCGGAGATGTTGATCATTAACAGGAACAGAGTTCTAAATTGGTGACCAGAGTAGCATAGTTTGGTAGAATCTAACGCCTAGATTACGAGTTTTTGTCGGTAAGGCTGTGCGTTGCTAGCGCTCCTTTTTTTCTTACCGCTCACTTAAGCGAATGCTGGTATTACAAGTTTTCTCCAGTGTTAGCCTCAGAAAAGTGAGCGTGTTCCTGGCGAACATAGCATGTTCGCGTTCGCCTCGGCGGGCAAACATATGTGATGTTCGATCCGCCCCCTATTCGTCATCATTGAGTAAACTTTGACCCTGTACCTCACAGTCAGAAGACACATTACAGCCAATCAGCAGCAGACCCTCCCTCCCAGACCCTCCCACCTCATGGACAGCATCCAATTTAGATTCATTTGGAAGCTGCATTCTTAGTGAGAGGAGGGACAGTGTAGCTGCTGCTGATTTTATAGGGAAATCGATAGCTAGGCTAGTGTATTCAGTGTCCACTACAGTCCTGAAGGACTCTGATCTCTGCTGTAAGGACAGCACCCCAAAAAGACCTTTTTAGGGCTAGAACATCAGTCTGCTTTTTTTTTTTTTTTTTCCTGTGTAATCTAATTGCAGTTGCCTGCCTGCCAGCATGTGTGTCAGGCTCACAGCGTATACTGTGCCCACTTGCCCAGTGCCACAACTCATATCTGGTGTAACAGTAGTGTACATTTAAAAAAAACAACTGTGAAATAATAGCAGACAGCTGCCAGTACCCAAGATGGCCGCCAATAAGGCAGATGGGGAGGGTTAGAGAGCTGTTTTGGGGGGATCAGGGAGGTTGGGGGCTAAGGGGGGATGCTACACCACAGCATATGTAAATATGCTAAAAAAATAAAAAAAAAAATAAAAAACCTTTTATTTTAGTACTGGCAGACTTTCTGCCAGTACTTAAGATGGCGGGGACAATTGTGGGGTGGGGGAGGGAAGGGAGCTGTTTGGGAGGGATCAGGGGGTCTTATGTGTCAGGTGGGAGGCTGATCTCTACACTAAAGCTAAAATTAACCCTGCAAGCTCCCTACAAACTACCTAATTAACCCCTTCACTGCTAGCCATAATACACGTTTGATGCGCAGCAGCATTTAGCAGCCTTCTAATTACCAGAAAGCAACGCCAAAGTCATATATGTCTGCTATTTCTGAACAAAGGGGATCACAGAGAAGCATTTACAACCATTTGTGCCATAATTGCACAAGCTGTTTGTAAATAATTTCAGTGAGAAACCTAAAATTGCGAAAAAAAATTTTTTTTTAAATTTGATCGCATTTGGCGGTGAAATGGTGGCATTAAATATACCAAAAAGGGCCTAGATCAATACTTTGGGTTGTCTACTACACTACACTTAAGCTAAAATTAACTCTACACAAGCTGCCTACATGCTCCCTAATTAACCCCTTCACTGCTGGGCATAAAACACGTGTGGTGCGCAGTGGCATTTAGCAGCCTTCTAATTACCAAAAAACAACGCCAAAGCCATATAAGTCTGCTATTTCTGAACAAAGGGGATCCCAGAGAAGCATTTACAACCATTTATGCCATAATTGCATAAGTTGTTTGTAAATAATTTCTGGGAGAAACCTAAAGTTTGTGAAAAAAGTGAACATTTTTTTTTTTATTTGATTGCATTTGGCGATGAAATGGTGGCATGAAATATACCAAAATGGCCTAGATCAATACTTTGGGTTGTCTACTACACTACACTTAAGCTAAAATTAACTCTACACAAGCTGCCTACATGCTCCCTAATTAACCCCTTCACTGCTGGGCATAAAACACGTGTGGTGCGCAGTGGCATTTAGCAGCCTTCTAATTACCGAAAAGCAACGCCAAAGCCATATAAGTCGGCTATTTCTGAACAAAGGGGATCCCAGAGAAGCATTTACAACCATTTATGCCATAATTGCATAAGTTGTTTGTAAATAATTTCTGTGAGAAACCTAAAGTTTGTGAAAAAGTGAACATTTTATTTTATTTGATCGCATTTGGCTGTGAAATGGTGGCATGAAATATACCAAAATGGGCCTAGATCAATACTTTGGGATGTCTTCTAAATAAAAATATATACATGTCAAGGGATATTCAGGTATTCCTGACAGATATCAGGGTTCCAATGTAACTAGCGCTCATTTTGAAAAAAAGTGGTTTTGAAATAGCAAAGTGCTTCTTGTATTTATTTTCCTATAACTTGCAAAAAAAGCAAAGAACATGTAAACATTGGGTATTTCTAAACTCAGGACAAAATTTAGAAACTATTTAGCATGGTTGTTTTTTGGTGATTGTAGATGTGTAACAGATTTTGGGGGTCAAAGTTAGAAAAAGTGTGTTTTTTTCCATTTTTTCCTCATATTTTATAATGTTAGGTGATTTATGCCCTTTATGGATTAAAACCAGACTCTGCATCAACTATGTAATTTTCCATGGGAGTTTTGCCATGGATCCCCCTCCGGGATGCCACAGTCCAGGTGTTAGTGCCCTTGAAACAACTTTTCCATCACTATTGTGGCCAGAAAGAGTCCCTGTGGGTTTTAAAATTCGCCTGCCTATTGAAGTCTATGGCGGTTCACCCGGTTCGCCTGTTCGTGAACTTTTACGGAAGTTTGCGTTCACGAACCCAAATTTTTAGGTTTGCGACATCACTACTCCACATCTCACTGTAATACCAGAGCTGCTTACGGTAGAGGTAAGCTGGCAAAACGTGCTCGTGCACAATTTCCCATAGGAAACAATGGGGCTGAGCTGGCTGAAAAAAAACCTTACACCTGCAAAAAAGCAGCATTCAGCTCCTAACGCAGCCCCATTGTTTCCTATGGGGAAATTAATTTTATGTCTGCACCTAACACCCTAACATGAACCCCGAGTCTAAACACCCCTAATCATACAATTATTTACCCCTAATCTGCTGTCCCCGCTATCGCTGACACCTACATTATATTATTAACCCCTAATCTGCCGCTCCGGACACCGCCGCCACCTACATTATACTTATGAACCCCTAATCTGCTGCCCCCAACATCGCTGATACCTACATTATAGTTATTAACCCCTAATCTGCCCCCCCAACGTCGCCGCAACTATATTAAATTTATTAACCCCTAATCTGCCGCCGCCAACGTCGCCACCACTATAATCAATTTATTAACCCCTAAACCTAAGTCTAATTCTAACCCTAACATCCCCCTAACTAAAATATAATTTAAATACATCTAAATAAATTTACTACAATTAAATAAATTATTCCTATTTAAAACTAAATACTTACAGATAAAATAAACCCTAAGCTAGCTACAGTATAACTAATAGTTACATTGTAGCTATCTTAGGATTTATATTTATTTTACAGGCAACTTTGTATTTATTTTAACTAGGTACAATAGTTATTAAATAGTTATTAACTATGTAATAACTTCCTAGTTAAAATAAATACAAATTTACCTGTAAAATAAACCCTAACCTAAGTTACAATTACACCTAACACTACACTATAATTAAACTAATTATCTAAACTACCTACAATTATTACAATTAAATTAAATAAACTAAATTACGAAAAAAAACAATACTAAATTACAGAAAATAAAAAAAGAATTACAAGAATTTTAAACTACAGTTGCAAGAAAAAGTATGTGAACCCTTTGGAATGATATGGATTTCTGCACAAATTGGTCATAAAATGTGATCTGGTCATCATCTAAGTCACAACAATAGACAATCACAGTCTGCTTAAACTAATAACACACAAAGAATGAAATGTTGCCATGTTTTTATTGAACACACCATGTAAACATTCACAGTGCAGGTGGAAAAAGTATGTGAACCCTTGGATTTAATAACTGGTTGAACCTCCTTTGGCAACAATAACTTCAACCAAACGATTCCTGTAGTTGCAGATCAGTGGCGCACAACGGTCAGGAGTAATTCTTGACCATTCCTCTTTACAGAACTGTTTCAGTTCAGCAATATTCTTGGGATGTCTGGTGTGAATCGCTTTCTTGAGGTCATGCCACAGCATCTCAATCGGGTTGAGGTCAGGACTCTGACTGGGCAACTTCAGAAGGCGTATTTTCTTCTGTTTAAGCCATTCTGTTGTTGATTTACTTCTATGCTTTGGCTCATTGTCCTGTTGCAACACCCATCTTCTGTTGAGCTTCAGCTGGTAGACAGATGGCCTTAAGTTCTCTTGCAAAATGTCTTGATAAACTTGGGAATTCATTTTTCCTTTGATGATAGCAATCTGTCCATGCCCTGATGCAGCAAAGCAGCCCCAAACCATGATGCCCCCACCACCATACTTCACAGTTGGTAAAAGGTTTTGATGTTGGTGTGCTGTGCCTCTTTTTCGCCACACATAGTGTTGTGTGTTTCTTCCAAACAACTCAACTTTGGATTCATCTTTCCACAGAATATTTTGCCAGTACTGCTGTGGAACATCCAGGTGCTCTTGTGCAAACTGTAAATGTGCAGCAATGTTTTGTTTGGACAGCAGTGGCTTCCTCTGTGGTATCCTCCCAAGAAATCCATTCTTGTTTAGTGTTTTACGTATTGTAGATTCGCTAACAGGGATGTTAGCATTTGCCAGTGACTTTTGTAAGTCTTTAGCTGACACTCTAGGATTCTTCTTCACCTCATTGAGCAGTCTGAGTTGTGCTCTTGCAGTCATCGTTACAGGACGGCCACTTCTAGGGATAGTAGCAGCAGTGCTGAACTTTCTCCATTTATAGACAATTTGTCTTACCGTGGACTGATGAACAGCAAGGCTTTTGGAGATACTTTTATAACCCTTTCCAGCTTTATGCAAGTCAACAATTCTTAATCGTAGGTCTTCTGAGAGCTCTTTTGTGCGAGGCATCATTCACATCAGGCAATGCTTCTTGTGAAAAGCAAACCCAGAACTGGTGTGTGTTTTTTATAGGGCAGGGCAGCTGTAACCAACACCTCCAATCTCATCTCATTGATTGGACTCCAGTTGGCTGACTCTTGGAGATGTCATTAGTCTAGGGGTTCACATACTTTTTCCACCTGCACTGTGAATGTTTTCATGGTGTGTTCAATAAAAACATGGCACCATTTCATTCTTTGTGTGTTATTAGTTTAAGCAGACTGTGATTGTTTATTGTTGTGACTTAGATGATGATCAGATCACATTTTATGACCAATTTGTGCAGAAAGGTTCACATACTTTTTCTTGCAACTTTAATTACACCTAATCTAATCCCCCTAATAAAATAAAAAAGCCCCCCAAAATAATTAAATTCCCTACCCTATACTAAATTACAAATAGCCCTTAAAAGGGCCTTTTGCGGGGCATTGCCCCAAAGTAATCAGCTCTTTCACCTGTAAAAAAAATACAATACTCCCCAACATTAAAACCCACCACCCACACACCCAACCCTACTCTAAAACCCACCCAATCCCCCATTAAAAAAACCTAACACTACCCCCTTGAAGATCACCCTACCTTGAGACATCTTCACTCAGCCGGGCACAAGTGGTCCTCCAGAGGGTCCGAAGTCTTAATCCAATCCAGCCAGAAGAGGACATCCAGACTGGCAGAAGGCTTCATCCAGGCGGCATCTTCTATCTTCATCCTTCCGGAGCAGAGCGGGTCCATCTTCAAGACATCCGACGTGGAGCATCCTCTTCATCCGACAGCCGACGACTGAATGACTGGTCCTTTAAATGACGTCATCCAAGATGGCGTCCCTTGAATTCCAATTGGCTCATAGAATCCTATCAGCCAATTGGAATTAAGGTAGGAAAAATCCTATTGGCTGATGCAATCAGCCAATAGGATTGACCTTGCATTCTATTGGCTGATTGGAACAGCCAATAGAATGCAAGCTCAATCCTATTGGCTGATTGGATCAGCCTATCGGACTGAACTTCAATCCTATTGGCTGATTGCATCAGTCAATAGGATTTTTCCTACCTTAAGTCTGATTGACTGATAGGATTCTATCAGCCAATTGGAATTCAAGGGACACCATCTTGGATGATGTCACTTAAAGGACCAGTCATTAAGTCGTTGGCTGTCGGATGAAGAGGATGCTCCACGTCAGATGTCTTGAAGATGGACCTGCTCCGCTCCGGAAGGATGAAGATAGAAGATGCCGCCTGGAAGAAGCCTCCTAAAAATAAAATTAGCACAGTTAGGGGAGAATATACCATTTGCAGCCTGAAGATGTCTATGAGCATTAGTGACTATCCTGCCCTTTGAATTAGTAGCCTGCAATAAGCTCTACATAAATACAGCATCAAAGCATTAAGCATAGAGCAACTATAAGGCTATATAAGCAGGCCTTAGTACAGGAAGCAATGTATGGGACTCCTATAATCTAATGATCTGTCTTATACCAAATATCCAATGATAGGCAAACAGGAGGCCATTTGACCACTAAGATGGCAGTCAGCTAAATGTTAGATGTGTTAGAGGGCTTATAGAACCAAATGTAAGTGAGATAGATACTGGCCTGGTAGTAAGTTCCATCGATCCCTACTGCAGTATGTGGACTGCTTATAATATTTTGGTGAGAGCTAGGGCTAACCAGTCAGAGTAGATAGACACAGGCCTATGCACATGCACATAGATACATATACAGATATATACACGAATGTAAGGCAATAATCATTGCTTAGTCTACTTTCTCTGGGACATATATGGATACACAACTGAGCCTGTCACAGCATAACAGTTCAGGCTGGCAAAAATGGGGTGGTAATGTGAATCCTCTTAAGACATAGTGGTGAATAATAAATCATAGGAACCGGATTACATGAATGGGTCCTCTGTGCACTGAAGTATAGAAGCTGTCATATCTGTATACCATAACTCTGAGTGGATATGAGGGAGCCCTAAAAACATTTTTAAATGTATAAAACCTTAAAAGTCACAAAGTCCAGTTTTTAAAACCACCTTTTTCAAATCCACATTTTATGCTTTTGCACTTTGGCCCAAATGTGCATATATATGTTGCCAGAAACTTAATATTCCTGCAGCTTAGAGTAGAAAATTGCTGCTTAGCGAAAGTGTATACATATACTCAATCCTGCAGAATCACACTTGTACAGTTTCCACAAGTGAATGCGGTATCGGCTGTTTTCACCATTTGGGAAAAAGAACCGTATTACCTTTGCTGCATCACGCTGTGCTATTAGCTTGCCAAACGGACACCAGCAGTTCATCTCAAATTGACTCAAACTTTAGAGTAGAGGTTACCTACTCCTCTGTTCCTATGCAGTGATGCGCGTGATTGGAGGTACAGCCGGTCACATGACCTATATGTTCCTTCTGATTGGTGCAAATTCGTTTTCCTTGTTTGGTTCGTTAGAAGTAGAAAAAGTGTAACAAAGCGGACAAAAAGATTTGCAATCAAACTGGCACCCCACAGTCCTTCCCCTTCGACGCATTTTGCCCATTTATAGGGCTTTATCAAGTAATTTTTGCAGTGTTTTGGGCCACTCATATATATCCTTAATGTGCTTGTGATTGGTTACTGGTTTTTCAAAATTTAATGTGGAATCACACAGTTTATGGATGGTTTGTAATAAGGTGGTGTTTTTATAATACA
This sequence comes from Bombina bombina, assembly GCF_027579735.1. Lineage (NCBI taxonomy): Eukaryota > Metazoa > Chordata > Amphibia > Anura > Bombinatoridae > Bombina > Bombina bombina. Next base: position 438,961,799 of record NC_069504.1, read on the forward strand.
TAAAAAACCTTAAACAATTTATATAAAGTGATGTGTGCATAATAAATTATATATGCAAAATAAACTAATATATGCATTGAAAACAAGTCCTATTTCATTAATGTTTAAAAATAATAATAATAAGAGCACCATTTAATAAAACATTTATATACCTACAAAAAGAACACCGTAAACATGGTTTGTGCATAATAAAGTGATATATGCATAATCAACTGATATGTGCCTCATAAACGAATCTTAGTTTGTTTATATTCTAAATAGGAGCAGCATTTAATATTGATTGTATATACAAATTTGTAAGTTAACATTACTTCTAAAAATATTACTCCTTAAATATATATATATATATATATATATATATATATATATATATATATATATACATATATATACATTGCTACTAAAACAGATCTCATGTGTCTATTATAGAGGGTATTTAGAAATCCATATGGCTCAAATTCCAAGATAATATGTCAGAGACAAAAATCAGTGACATTCATAATTGGAAATGTAGTCCTATGCATATACAAATGTTCACATTATTCATTTCTCAAATACCTATTTATAGAAATCTAGTCACTTCAATTTCTGAATTTAAACCACTAGGTTGCAGAGTTTTCATCTTGTATATCAAATTTGCTTCTTTGTCTAGGAGTTTGTAATCCAAGTCACCTCTTCTCCAATATTGTCTCACTTTTTGAATTCCACAGAATTTCAGATGTTTAGGATTATTATTGTGGACTTCCCTGAAATGTTTATAAATATATGCACCATTTCAAAAAAATAACAACAAAAGAAGAGAGCGCACAAAAAGACTCTAAGTGCAGTATATTTATTACAAATTGGTACATAAAAAACTGTAGCCCCAAACCCTTTTGCAGAGTTACTCACAGGATTTAACCTCAAACATGTGAGGTATGTAATAGCACTCAAGCAAGTGGGATATACCTGAATCAGCATCCTCCCAGCAGTGTAAGAAAATGTCCGCTGGAAATGTTCACTCAAGGCAATCCTTCAGGCGCTGTTAGATTTATCTCGTCCGGTTTAAATCCTCCAAAGGCAAACTCTCATTTAGAAGCACTCGAGAGTAAAAACACCAGTCCAAATTAGCATAATAGCGTAAGTGACGTAAAGGGGGCGTGCCTGACGCGTTTCACGGATGTAACCCTCTTCTCTCAGTATTTATATATTTTTTCCCATTGGAAAGTCCGCCTCTCCTTCACGTCATTAGAATTACAGAAAATCCCTCTGTTGTACTGATCTAATGGGTTTCTATTGCTTCACTATCTAGCAGAGATAACAGGTCAAATATAAAAAAAAAATAATAAAAATATATGCATCTTGTTTCCCATTTCTTATACAACTTAAATGTTCCCTGAGCCTCTCCTTCAAACTTCTTGTTGTTTTCACCCAAATATTGACTTTTACAGGAACATTCAATGAGATAAATCAGGCCTTTGCCGGTGCATCTGATTGTTTCTTTTATATTAAACTCTTGTCCTGTTTGTGTGGAGATTAAGTTTTTGGTTTTAATTGCATGCTCACAGGCCTTGCATGTATGGCAAGAAAAAAAACATTTTACCTCCTCTCCATACAGATCTCTACATAAGTTTTTTTTTTTTATCTTTCCTAAACTTACTTGGAGCAAATATGTTTTTGAGGTTCTTAGCTCTTCTAAAAATCATTCTAGGGTATGGTGTAACTTTATCCCCTATGTAGGGATCACTTTGTATTAGATGCCAATGTTTTCTAAGGATCTTATTAACGAAATTGTGATCACTATTAAAATCAGTAATTAATGGAGTATTAACCCCTTAATGACACAATGTACCCTGTATGTCACTGGTTGTTAAGGTTTTTTTCAGGACATAATAGCACAAGTCTAGCAAGAATAAGCTATTAATGCACTCCCTCCAGCAGGCTTTGTGGAATAGAGCAGTCTCAACGCTGGTGGCAAGACCGCGCTATAAAACATTCAAGTCCCAAAAAAAGGCCAGCGACATACAGGGTACGTCGCTGGTCCTTAAGGGGTTAATAAAGCTCTGATCACTATGTGTAATCTCAACATTCACTTTAGGTTCTATTATTTTTTTCTGTCTATGTTCCTGGCTTTTGTGATAGCTGTCTGTATCAGATCATCCTTATATCCTCTTTCATTAAATTTCTTCTCTAGTATTCTAACTTGTTCGTTATAGTCTGTAAATTGTGTGCAGTTCTTTCTTATTCTCAAGGTTTGCCCATACGGGATATTTTTTTTCCATTTCTTTAGGTGGCAAATATCCCCATGAATATAATTATTTGCATCCACATTTTTAAAGTGGGTGCAAGTATTTATATCTCCATTTTCTATTCTAATCTCCAAATCCAAATATACAATATTTTTTTTTACTATAATTATAGGTCAAATTTATTTCTTGGTCATTTTCATTAATTCTAGTGAGTAGATTCACTAGAGAAGGGGCATCCCTTTCCACAAAATGAGGATGTCATCTATAAACCTTATGTAAAGGACTAGGTTCCCCCAAGCTCGCTATTATTAAGGAAATCATTTTCGCATCTACCCATAAATAGGTTAGCATAGCTTGGGGTAAACCTGGTTCCCATTGTTGTACCCTTTATTTGATTAAAATGTATTATTAAAAGAGAAATAGTTGTGTTTGAGGATATATATCTAGATTGTAAGTTCCCACGGGAATAGGGCCCTCAATTCCCCCTGTATTTGTCTGTAAAATTTTGTGTCTTATCGTATTGTTTCTCCACTGTACTGTTATCCTTGTACCCATGGGCAGGGCTGCGGAATCTGTCGGCGCTTTATAAATAAAGAATAATAATAATAATAATATAGTCCACGCTGTTCAATATAAATTATTTTTGCAATGGATCTAATTTCATAACTCTTCCTAGAAAGTATTTAAAAGATTCTATCCCCATAGACATCAAAGGGGAGAGCTGGCTGAAAAAAAGTCTAACACCTGCAATAAAGCAGCGTAAAGCTCAGTAACGCAGCCCCATTGATTCCTAGGGGGGAAACTCAATTTATGTTTACACCCTAACATAAACCCTGAGTCTAAACACCCCTAATCTTACACTTATTAACCCCTAATCTGCTGCCCCCAACATAGCCGACACCTACATTATATTTATTAACCCCTAATCTCCCGCCCCCAATGTTGCCGCAACCTACCTACACTTATTAACCCCTAATCTGCCGCCTCACCGTCTCCGCCACTATAATAAACATATTAACCCCTAAACCGCCGCACTCCCGCATCGCAAACACTAGTTACATTTTATTAACCCTTAATCTGCCGCCCCTAACATCGCCGTCACTATAATAAACATATTAACCCCTAAACAGCCTCACTCCCGCATCGCAAACACTAGTTAAATATAATTAACCCCTAATCTGCCGTCCTTAACGTTGCCGCCACTATACTAAATTTATTAACCCCTAAACCTAAGTCTAACCCTAACACCCCCTAACTTAAATATAATTGAAATAAATCTAATTAAAAATTGCTATCATTATCTAAATAATTCCTATTTAAAACTAAATACTTACCTATAAAATAAACCCTAAGCTAGCTACAATATAACTAATATTTACATTGTATCTAGCTTAGGGTTTATTTTTATTTTACAGCTATGTTTGTATTTATTTTAACTAGGTAGAATAGTTATTAAATAGTTATTAACTATTTACTAGCTACCTAGCTAAAATAAATACAAATTTACCTTTAAAATAAAATCTAACCTGAGTTACACTAACACCTAACCTTTCACTACAATTAAATAAATTACCTAAATGAAATACAATTACCTAAATTACAAAAAAATAAAACACTAAATTACACAAAATAAAAAAAGACATTATCAGATATTTAAACTAATTACACCTATCAAAATAAAAAAGCCCCCCCCAAAATAAAAAAAAACCCCTAGCCTAAACTAAACTACCAATATCCCTTAAAAGGGCCTTTTGTGGGGCACTGCCCCAAAGAAATCAGCTCTTTTACATGTAAAAAAATACAAACACCCCCTCAACAGTAAAACCCACCACCCACACAACCAAACCCCCAAATAAAAACCTAACTAAAAAAACCTAAAGTCCCCATTGCCCTGAAAAGGGCATTTGGATGGGCATTGCCCTTAAAAGGGCATTTAGCTCTATTGCTGCCCAAACCCTAACCTAAAAATAAAACCCACCCAATAAACCCTTAAAAAAACCTAACACTAACCCCTGAAGATCCACTTACAGTTTTGAAGAACCAACATCCATCCTCAACGAAGCCAGGAGAAGTCTTTATCCAAGCCGGCAGAAGTGGTCCTCCAGACAGGCAGAAGTCTTCATCCAGACGGCATCTTCTATCTTCATCCATCTGGCACGGAGCGACTCCATCTTCAAGACATCCGGCACGGAACATCCTCTTCTTCCTGAATGAATGTTCCTTTAAATGACGTCATCCAAGATGGCGTCCCTTGAATTCCAATTGGCTGATAGAATTCTATCAGCCAATCGGAATTAAAGGTGAAAAATTCCTATTGGCTGATGCAATCATCCAATAGGATTCAGCTTCAATCCTATTGGCTGATTTAATCAGCCAACAGGATTGAGCTTGCATTCTATTGGCTGATGTCTTGAAGATGGACCCGCTCCTCACCAGATGGATGAAGATAGAAGATGCCGTCTGGATGAAGACTTCTGCCCATCTGGAGGACCACTTCTGCCGGCTTGGATGAAGACTTGTCCCGGCTTCTCTATGGACTTCTTGCCGCTTCGTTGAGGACTTCTCCCGGCTTCATGAGGATGGATGTCTGCTCTTCAAAACTGTAAGTGGATCTTCGGGGGTTAGTGTTAGCTTTTTTTAAGGGTTTATTGGGTGGGTTTTATTTTTAGGTTAGGGTTTGGGCAGCAATAGAGCTAAATGCCCTTTTAAGGGCAATGCCCATTCAAATGCCCTTTTCAGGGCAATGGGGAGCTTAGTTTTTTTAGTTAGGTTTTTATTTGGGGGGTTTGGTTGTGTGGGTGGTGGGTTTTACCGTTGGGGGGGTGTTTGTATTTTTTTACATGTAAAAGAGCTGATTTCTTTGGGGCAATGCCCCTCAAAAGGCCCTTTTAAGGGCTATTGGTAGTTTAGTTTAGGCTAGGTTTTTTTTTATTTTGGGGGGGGGGTATTTTTATAGGGCTATTAGATTAGGTGTAATTAGTTTAAATATCTGATAATGTCTTTTTTTATTTTGTGTAATTTAGTCTTTTTTTTTTTGTAATTTAGGTAATTGTATTTAATTTAGGTAATTTATTTAATTGTAGTGAAAGGTTAGGTGTTAGTCTAACTCAGGTTAGGTTTTATTTTACAGGTAAATTTGTATTTATTTTAGCTACATAACTATTCTACCTAGTTAAAATAAATACAAACTTGCCTGTGAAATAAAAATAAACCCTGAGGCCTAGATTTGGAGTTCGGCGGTAGCCGTCAAAACCAGCGTTAGAGGCTCCTAACGCTGGTTTTGGCCGCCCGCTGGTATTTGGAGTCAGTGATTAAAGGGTCTAACGCTCACTTTTCAGCCGCGACTTTTCCATACCGCAGATCCCCCTACGCCATTTGCGTAGCCTATCTTTTCAATGGGATCTTTCTAACGCCGGTATTTAGAGTCGTTTCTGAAGTGAGCGTTAGAGCTCTAACGACAAAACTCCAGCCGCCTGAAAATAGCAGGAGTTAAGAGCTTTCTGGCTAACGCCGGTTCATAAAGCTCTTAACTACTGTACCCTAAAGTACACTAACACCCATAAACTACCTATGTACCCCTAAACCGAGGTCCCCCCACACCGCCGCCACTCGATTAAAATTTTTAACCCCTAATCTGCCGACCGCCACCTACGTTATATTTATATACCCCTAATCTGCTGCCCCTAACCCCGCCGACCCCTGTATTACATTTATTAACCCCTAACTTGCCCCCCACAACGTCGCCGCCAGCTACTTAAAATAATTAACCCCTAATCTTCCGACCGCAAATCGCCGTCACCTACGTTATCCCTATGTACCCCTAATCTGCTGCTCCTAACATCGCCGACCCCTATATTATATTTATTAACCCCTAATCATCCCCCCTCAACGTCGCCGACACCTGCCTACACTTATTAACCCCTAATCTGCCGAGCGGACCTGAGCGCTACTATAATAAATGTATTAACCCCTAACCCGCCTCACTAACCCTATCATAAATAGTATTAACCCCTAATCTGCCCTCCCTAACATCGCCGACACCTAACTTCAATTATTAACCCCTAATCTGCCGACCGGAGCTCACCGCTATTCTAATAAATGTATTAACCCCTAAAGCTAAGTCTAACCCTAACACTAACACCCCCCTAAGTTAAATATAATATTTATCTAACGAAATAAATTAACTCTTATTAAATAACTTATTTCTATTTAAAGCTAAATACTTACCTGTAAAATAAACCCTAATATAGCTACAATATAAATTATAATTATATTATAGCTATTTTAGGATTAATATTTATTTTACAGGCAACTTTGTAATTATTTTAACCAGGTACAATAGCTATTAAATAGTTAAGAACTATTTAATAGTTACCTAGTTAAAATAATAACAAATTTACCTGTAAAATAAATCCTAACCTAAGATATAATTAAACCTAACACTACCCTATCAATAAAATAATTAAATAAACTACCTACAATTACCTACAATTAACCTAACACTACACTATCAATAAATTAATTAAACACAATTCCTACAAATAAATACAATTAAATAAACTAGCTAAAGTACAAAAAATAAAAAAGAACTAAGTTACAGAAAATAAAAAAATATTTACAAACATAAGAAAAATATTACAACAATTTTAAACTAATTACACCTACTCTAAGCCCCCTAATAAAATAACAAAGCCCCCCAAAATAAAAAATTCCCTACCCTATTCTAAATTAAAAAAGTTACAAGCTCTTTTACCTTACCAGCCCTGAACAGGGCCCTTTGCGGGGCATGCCCCAAGAATTTCAGCTCTTTTGCCTGTAAAAAAAAACATACAATACCCCCCCCCCAACATTACAACCCACCACCCACATACCCCTAAACTAACCCAAACCCCCTTAAAGAAACCTAACACTAAGCCCCTGAAGATCTTCCTACCTTGTCTTCACCATACCAGGTTCACCGATCCGTCCTGGCTCCAACATCTTCATCCAACCCAAGCAGGGGTTGGCGATCCATAATCCGGTCCAGAAGAGGCTCCAAAGTCTTCCTCCTATCCGGCAAGAAGAGGACATCCGGACCGGCAAACATCTTCTCCAAGCGGCATCTTCGATCTTCTTCCATCCGGAGCGAAGCGGCAGGATCCTGAAGACATCCAGCGCGGAACATCCATCCGGACCGACGACTGAACGACGAATGACTGTTCCTTTAAGGGACGTCATCCAAGATGGCGTCCCTCGAATTCCGATTGGCTGATAGGATTCTATCAGCCAATCGGAATTAAGGTAGGAATTTTCTGATTGGCTGATGGAATCAGCCAATCAGAATCAAGTTCAATCCGATTGGCTGATCCAATCAGCCAATCAGATTGAGCTCGCATTCTATTGGCTGTTCCGATCAGCCAATAGAATGCGAGCTCAATCTGATTGGCTGATTGGATCGGCCAATCGGATTGAACTAGATTCTGATTGGCTGATTCCATCAGCCAATCAGAAAATTCCTACCTTAATTCCGATTGGCTGATAGAATCCTATCAGCCAATCGGAATTCGAGGGACGCCATCTTGGATGACGTCCCTTAAAGGAACAGTCATTCGTCGTTCAGTCGTCGGTCCGGATGGATGTTCCGCGCTGGATGTCTTCAGGATCCTGCCGCTTCGCTCCGGATGGAAGAAGATCGAAGATGCCGCTTGGAGAAGATGTTTGCCGGTCCGGATGTCCTCTTCTTGCCGGATAGGAGGAAGACTTTGGAGCCTCTTCTGGACCGGATTATGGATCACCAACCCCCGCTTGGGTTGGATGAAGATCTTGGAGCCAGGACGGATCGGTGATACCTGGATGGTGAAGACAAGGTAGGAAGATCTTCAGGGGCTTAGTGTTAGGTTTATTTAAGGGGGGTTTGGGTTAGATTAGGGGTATGTGGGTGGTGGGTTGTAATGTTGGGGGGGGGGTATTGTATGTTTTTTTTTACAGGCAAAAGAGCTGAAATTCTTGGGGCATGCCCCGCAAAGGGCCCTGTTCAGGGCTGGTAAGGTAAAAGAGCTTGTAACTTTTTTAATTTAGAATAGGGTAGGGAATTTTTTATTTTGGGGGGCTTTGTTATTTTATTAGGGGGCTTAGAGTAGGTGTAATTAGTTTAAAATTGTTGTAATATTTTTCTTATGTTTGTAAATATTTTTTTATTTTCTGTAACTTAGTTCTTTTTTATTTTTTGTACTTTAGCTAGTTTATTTAATTGTATTTATTTGTAGGAATTGTGTTTAATTAATTTATTGATAGTGTAGTGTTAGGTTAATTGTAGGTAATTGTAGGTAGTTTATTTAATTATTTTATTGATAGGGTAGTGTTAGGTTTAATTATAACTTAGGTTAGGATTTATTTTACAGGTAAATTTGTTATTATTTTAACTAGGTAACTATTAAATAGTTCTTAACTATTTAATAGCTATTGTACCTGGTTAAAATAATTACAAAGTTGCCTGTAAAATAAATATTAATCCTAAAATAGCTATAATATAATTATAATTTATATTGTAGCTATATTAGGGTTTATTTTACAGGTAAGTATTTAGCTTTAAATAGAAATAAGTTATTTAATAAGAGTTAATTTATTTCGTTAGATAAATATTATATTTAACTTAGGGGGGTGTTAGTGTTAGGGTTAGACTTAGCTTTAGGGGTTAATCCATTTATTAGAATAGCGGTGAGCTCCGATCGGAAGATTAGGGGTTAATAATTGAAGTTAGGTGTCGGCGATGTTAGGGAGGGCAGATTAGGGGTTAATACTATTTATGATAGGGTTAGTGAGGCGGATTAGGGGTTAATAACTTTATTATAGTAGCGCTCAGGTCCGCTCGGCAGATTAGGGGTTAATAAGTGTAGGCAGGTGTCGGCGACGTTGTGGGGGGCAGGTTAGGGGTTAATAAATATAATATAGGGGTCGGCGGTGTTAGGGGTAGCAGATTAGGGGTACATAGGGATAACGTAGGTGGCGGCGGTTTACGGAGCGGCAGATTAGGGGTTAATAATAATATGCAGGGGTCAGCGATAGCGGGGGCGGCAGATTAGGGGTTAATAAGTGTAAGGCTAGGGGTGTTTAGACTCGGGGTACATGTTAGAGTGTTAGGTGCAGACGTAGGAAGTGTTTCCCCATAGGAAACAATGGGGCTGCGTTAGGAGCTGAACGCTGCTTTTTTGCAGGTGTTAGGTTTTTTTTCAGCTCAAACAGCCCCATTGTTTCCTATGGGGGAATCGTGCACGAGCACGTTTTTGAGGCCGGCCGCGTCCGTAAGCAACTCTGGTATCGAGAGTTGCATTTGCGGTAAAAATGCTCTACGCTCCTTTTCTGGAGCCTAACGCAGCATTTGTTTGAACTCTCGATACCAGAGTTAAATTTATGGTGCGGCCAGAAAAAAGCCCGCGGAGCGTTAACAGCCCTTTTACCGCCGAACTCCAAATCTAGGCCTAAGATAGCTACAATGTAAATTTTAGTTAGGGTTTATTTTATAGGTAAGTATTTAGTTTGAAATAGGATTTATTTAGGTAATGATAGGAATTTTTATTTAGATTTATTTTAATTATATTTAAGTTAGCGGGTGTTAGGGTTAGGGTTAGACTTAGGTTTAGGGGTTGATAAATTTAGTATAGTGGCGGCGACGTTGGGAGCGGCAGATTAGGGGTTAATAACTGTAATGTAGGTTGCAGCGATGTTAGGGGCGGCAGATTAAGGGTTAATAATATTTAACTAGTGTTTGCGAGGCGGGAGTGCAACGATTTAGGGGTTAATAAGTTTATTCTAGTGGCAGCGATGTCCGGAGCAGCATATTAGGGGTTAATAATTTTATTTCAGTGTTTGCAATGCGGGAGGGCCTCGGTTTAGGGGTTAATATGTAGTTTATGGGTGTTAGTGTACTTTTTAACACTTTAGTTATGAGTTTTATGCTACAGCTTTGTAATGTAAAACTCATAACTACTGACTTTAGAATGTGTTACGAATCTTGCGGGATAGGCTGTACCACTCACTTTTTGGCCTCCAAAAAAAAGCTTGTAATATCGGCGCTATGGAAGTCCCATTGAAAAAAGACTTTACGCAAATTGCGTAAGTTCATTTGCGGTACGGCCAAAAAAGTGTGCGGGACAGCTGTACCTACAAGACTCGTAATAGCAGCGGTAACACTGCTTTTTTACTCATAACGCAAAACTCGTAATCTAGCCAATAGTTAATTGTATTTAATTAATGTAATTTATTTAATTTTATTGTAATATTAGGTGTTAGTGTAAGACAGGTTAGGTTTTATTTTACAGGTAAATTTGTATTTATTTTAACTAGGTAGCTAATAAATAGTTAATAACTATTTACTAACTAATCTACCTAGTTAAAATAAATACAAACTTGCCTGTGAAATAAAAATAAAACCTAAGCTAGCTACAATTTAACTATTAGTTATATTGTAGCTAGCTTAGGGTTTATTTTACAGGTAAGTATTTAGTTTTTTAGGTATTACTTAGTTATTAATAGTAGGTTTTATTTAGATTTATTTTAATTATATTAAAGTTAGGGGTGTTAGGGGTAGACTTAAGGTTAGGTTTAGGGGTTAATAACTTTAGTATAGTGGCGGCGACGTTGGGGGCGGCAGATTAGGGGTTAATAAATGTAGGTAGGAGGCGGCGATGTCGGGGGCGGCAGATTAGAGGTTAATAAGTGTAATGTAGGTGTTGTCGATGTTGGGGGCAGCAGATTAGGGGTGTTAAGACTCGGGTTTTTGTTAGGGTGTTAGGTGTAAACATAACTTTTCTTTCCCCATAGGAATCAATGGGGCTGCGTTACGGAGCTTTCCGCTCCTTTATTGCAGGTGTTAGGCATTTTTTTAGCTGGCTCTCCCCATTGATGTCTATGGGGAAATCGTTCACGAGCATGTAAAACCAGCTCAAAGCAGCGCTGGTATTAGAGTGCTGTATGGAGCTCAACGCTGCCATATTGCCTGCTAATGCCATGTTTTTACAAACCTGTAATAGCAGCGTTACAGGGAGGTGAGCGGTGACAATAACTTGCAAATTATTACTGAGTTGCTCATAATGCAAAACTCGTAATCTGGCCGTTAGTTTTTAATAGTTCTGCTTTTACATCTCCTAGATTTTTTGTGATATGACTTTGACTTTCTTTATATTCTCTTTTATTTTCATGTTCTGTATGTGGTTCTTAATATCTATAATCTCTAGTCTCTATCTTGAGTTCTATATAGGGGCGTATTATGGCCTAATACGCCCCTAGGGGTAACATTCCATCCACATCATAGCAGCAGCTGCGCAACAAGCAGCGGATGCTCTTTAGAGCAGATCAAAAACTGGCCACACTAATGCATGAGGCAGCGGCTGCTACGGAAGTATGGGTGGGAACTTGGAAGGGAACCTCTCAGTGTATTTTCACAGTAAGTCAGCCCTATTGTAATACGATCTACTTCAGACCTACTATTTGTATTAATGAATTGTGAGTTGTGAAATATCGCCACTTAAGGAAGTAAAGATTGCTAAAACGCTGCTCCAGGTCCTTTCAAGCTCCAGAAAAACAACTGACACTAATGGGCTTGTGAGAGAGGAAATAGAATCTGACACTCCAGTGCTGTGCACGCTGCAACGGCTTAAATATTTATTCCTGACAATTTAAATGACACAGTGAAAATGATGATTGTCCTTCCTTGTGCCATTTAAATTGTCAGGAATAAACATTTATTTTTTTGGAGCCTTTTTGAGTGCAACTGCAGCTGTTTTTCTTTTTGTATTTGCCTTTCCGGTTTGCTCAGCTGTTAAGGCGTGCACCACACTGCAGTGTCTGGATTCAATTTCCTCTCTCACAAGCCCATTAGTGTCATTTGTTTTCCTGGAGCTCGAAAGGACCTGGAGCGGCGTTTTAGCAATCTTTACTTCCTTAAGTGGCGATATTTCACAACTCACAATTCATTAATACAAATAGTAGGTCTGAAGTAGATCGTATTAGGACTGACTTACTGTGAAAATACACTGAGAGGTTCCCTTCCCAGTTCCCACCCATTAGCTGTCATAGAAAAACCAGGGCCTGAGTTTATGAATCAAATTCTAAAGTTGCATCATGTACCAGCTTAGTCTCATGTATGTAGGCCTGCCGCCCACCCACGCTAACTGCCCTCCCTCAAGGAATGACCAGACCTGAAGCTGCAGTCAGGGCCGGAATAGCCTGCCGAGGCCGCAGCATCTGTGGCCAGCCTGACACAATTTTAGGGGGGTGATGTTTGTGTGCCTTGGTATGGTGGTGTGCCAAAACGGAACACACCTGCTGTACTTATTTTGGTTTTGCACCCCTCTGCCCTCTTCCATGCTGCCCAGAGCCACTGCAGCCAATTGCAATTTTGGAATTGTGATGTGTGTCCCACAGTCCCTTGTCAGAGTTGGTAGGGGCACCCTTTATACACAGACCCAAAGTGAGCATACTGATTGTGGAGCAGCTGTGTAGTTGGTGCTCTGGAGGCATCTGATGCTGAAGGGAGCTGTCTTAGGCACATGGAGCACACTCTATCAGCATACAAAAAGTGACAATAAAGGTGAGTGCAACTTATGAAAGGACTAGCCTAAAGCTAGCTATAGATAATACATATATTTGAATCTGATTGAAAATGCCACTTTTTTTTTTAAAGTAAATATATATATAGTTATAAAAATATTTATAAATATAAAGTATATATACCTTGCATATATATGTGTATCTCTATTATATAAATATTTAATGGGTGTAATACTAAAGGGGGGGGCAGCAGAATTTTTATTGCCTAGTGCAGCACAAAACCTAAATATGCCACTTGTTCTATATATTTTTCTAGAAACATTGTTTCAATTTTATGCTTTAATTCCTTAATCACAAAACCTTCTAGTCTTTCCATAATATTTCTAATATATTCTGTGTCAATACTCAATTCATCTATTTCATTAAGACTGAGTTTGGATAAACGTATCCCTAGTACTAAAAACATCCATTTGGATTAATAAGAATGTAATAAAATGTATTCAAACTTTATAGAGTTATATCCCCTGCTGCACTTCCTAAAGAGTGTTAGAAACACTGCACACAAAGAGTATACAGATATTAAGAACAACATAGAGAACATGAAAGAGAAAAGAGAATATAAAGATTGTCAAAGTCATATCACAAAAAATATAGGACAGGTAAAAGCAGAACTATTACAAACTATCAGTAGATTATGAGTTATGCATGCTATAGGTATATTAATGAACGCAACTAAAGTTGCATTATTTAACCCTCTATAGCGCAGCCATTGCAAGTTTTGAAACAGCTGGCTTGTGCGTGCGATATGGTGTTTTTAAGCTCCATACCGCACACACAATTCAAGAGCTGTTTTGGCGTGCTTGTGCACGCTTTCCTCATAGACATCAATGGGGAGAGCGGGTCAGAAAAAAGTCTAACACCTGCGATCGTGGAATGAAAAGCTCTGTAACGCAGCCCCATTGATGTCTATGGTGTAGTGGTTCACACCTAATTCACTAATAAGATCTTAAAGTACAGTTATATTGAAATATGATTTTCAAGCACTGACCTTTAATATTATACCAATGAAATAGGTCTCATTTCTTACAAAGAAAGTTTCTGAGTACAATGATAAGAAATGGTATTGAGAGAGAAACATTGTTTAAAAATACATTTTTATTATACAGAAAAATTAGCTTACAGAAGTAATAAAAATTTAAAATTAATTTAAATCCAAAATACACACAGAGTTAATTGACTATCAGTTAAGCTTGCTTTCAATAACAATTATTTACATACTACTCGAAATGACTTCTTTGCAACCAAACACCTAATCTCTAGATGCTCTAGAACGACTTTGCTATTGTTTACAAAAAAGCGTTTTTATAGGATTTCATATCAGATGGTGACATCTTATCACTCTTTTCAAGCTTAAACATTTTGTACAACAGTAATGTAGCCTTGAAAATTGTAGAACAAGTTGAGACATGTTACTGCAATGGGAATCCATTTTAGAATTATCTAACGCAAGATTGAACAAATCTCCAATTTCATATAACATCTTTTGTTAAATTGGTTAGATTAGTTGGTTAGTATATTAGTTTGAACATTTATAAAACTTTTATATATTGCACAAGTATTTTGTTTAAACATATATTTGAATACAGTTATACATTTTATATATTTTTATCTTCAGGACAATCATGTGAGCATGTTTATATAGTAAGGTACTCTTCTTTATATATAGAAGATGTATATGAAAGATTTAAAAGATATCTTTCATTTATAGTAAGTTATGTGTCTTTCTGAAAGAATGTATTTCTTACTGTTGGTGTATGTTTTAATCAAACATTTTATAGTAATGTTAATATGCAAACTAACATTTACATAGCAGCTTTTATTGACAAGCATGCTATAGATAAAACTTTATTGTAAAGTTAAAGGGACACTAAACACCTGCTGCAAATTCTGCAAACTACCTTCTGCTGTCAATCATAAATATAATTCATATCTAGTAATCAAGGATGTGTATGCACTCTGCGCAGTTTACCCCTAGTATGATCAAGATAATGTTGTCAATCAGAATGCTGATACTGCTCTCAATGCTGCTATGTTTGCAGCCATATTGTAATGCACGTTTTACTCACAGACACAGCAGTCATGTGATGCACATACTCTTATTTATCCAGTTTAGAGGAGGATTATCAGAACCCTCGCTCACTGTGTAGCTGAGCTAGTGCTACATTAGCTGTATATATTATTATATTTATCTTATGTGCCTCATATAAAAAAACATTCAGTTTGTTAAGGCATTATAATAAAAGCACTGAAACTTTTTTTCCAATATTAATTAATCTGCACTATTGACTGCAGCACAGGAATGTCAAACCTCTGTGAACAGTTGTAAATTGTCTTAGCAAACTACTACGGAGGGGAAGAAGGAGAGGGGGCATGTTCCTTGGAAGATAGCAGCTCTGCTGAATAAGTGAATAACTAATGTTTGCAGTGTTAGTTTTTCAGCAGCTATCTTACAACGGAACATGCCTCCTCCCCCTCCTTCTCTCCCTCCCTCCCGTAGTTTGCTATGAGAAATCACAACTGTTCACGGAGGTGTGCATTCCTGGAGTGGGAGGAGGAGGGGAAGAAGCATGTTCTGTTGGAAGATAGCTGCTGAAAAACTAACACTGCAAACATTAGTTATGCACTTATTAAGCAGAGCTGCTATCTTCCAAGGAACATGCCCCCTCCCCTTCTTCCCCTCCTTAGTAGTTTGCTAAGAGAATTTACAACCGTTCACGGAGGTTTGACATTCCTGTGCTGCAGTCAATAGTGCAGATGTAATTAATACTGAAAAAAAAGTGTCAGTGCTTTTATTATAATGCCTTCACAAACTGAATGTTTTCTTTATATGAGGCACATAAGATAAATATACAGGGAGTGCAGAATTATTAGGCAAGTTGTATTTTTGAGGATTAATTTTATTATTGAACAACAACCATGTTCTCAATGAACCCAAAAAACTCATTAACATCAAAGCTGAATAGTTTTGGAAGTACTGTTTAGTTTGTTTTTGGTTATAGCTATTTTAGGGGGATATCTGTGTTTGCAGGTGACTATTACTGTGCATAATTATTAGGCAACTTAACAAAAAACAAATATATACCCATTTCAATTATTTATTTTTACCAGTGAAACCAATATAACATCTCTACATTCACAAATATACATTTCTGACATTCAAAAACAAAACAAAAACAAATCAGTGACCAATATAGCCACCTTTCTTTGCAAGGACACTCAAAAGCCTGCCATCCATGGATTCTGTCAGTGTTTTGATCTGTTCACCATCAACATTGCGTGCAGCAGCAACCACAGCCTCCCAGACACTGTTCAGAGAGGTGTACTGTTTTCCCTCCTTGTAAATCTCACATTTGATGATGGACCACAGGTTCTCAATGGGGTTCAGATCAGGTGAACAAGGAGGCCATGTCATTAGATTTTCTTCTTTTATACCCTTTCTTGCCAGCCACGCTGTGGAGTACTTGGATGCGTGTGATGGAGCATTGTCCTGCATGAAAATCATGTTTTTCTTGAAGGATGCAGACTTCTTCCTGTACCACTGCTTGAAGAAGGTGTCTTCCAGAAACTGGCAGTAGGACTGGGAGTTGAGCTTGACTCCATCCTCAACCCGAAAAGGCCCCACAAGCTCATATTTGATGATACCAGCACAAACCAGTACTCAACCTCCACCTTGCTGGCGTCTGAGTCGGACTGGAGCTCTCTGCCCTTTACCAATCCAGCCACGGGCCCATCCATCTGGCCCATCAAGACTCACTCTCATTTCATCAGTCCATAAAGCCTTAGAAAAATCAGTCTTGAGATATTTCTTGGCCCAGTCTTGACGTTTCAGCTTGTGTGTCTTGTTCAGTGGTGGTCGTCTTTCAGCCTTTCTTACCTTGGCCATGTCTCTGAGTATTGCACACCTTGTGCTTTTGGGCACTCCAGTGATGTTGCAGCTCTGAAATATGGCCAAACTGGTGGCAAGTGGCATCTTGGCAGCTGCACGCTTGACTTTTCTCAGTTCATGGGCAGTTATTTTGCGCCTTGGTTTTTCCACACGCTTCTTGCGACCCTGTTGACTATTTTGAATGAAACGCTTGATTGTTCGATGATCACGCTTCAGAAGCTTTGCAATTTTAAGAGTGCTGCATCCCTCTGCAAGATATCTCACTATTTTTGACTTTTCTGAGCCTGTCAAGTCCTTCTTTTGACCCATTTTGCCAAAGGAAAGGAAGTTGCCTAATAATTATGCACACCTGATATAGGGTGTTGATGTCATTAGACCACACCCCTTCTCATTACAGAGATGCACATCACCTAATATGCTTAATTGGTAGTAGGCTTTCGAGCCTATACAGCTTGGAGTAAGACAACATGCATAAAGAGGATGATGTGGTCAAAATACTAATTTGCCTAATAATTCTGCACTCCCTGTAATAATATATACAGCTAATGTAGCACTAGCTCAGCTCCCCAGTGAGCGAGGGTTCTGATAATCCTCTGACTTTATTAATAAAAGTATATGCCATGTGATGATGTGCATCACGTGACTGCTGTGCCCGTGTGGCAATATGGCGGCATACATAGCTTTACCAAGTGCTGGATCAGCAGTTTGATTGAACACACTCTAATTGAACTGTTTAAGGTAAACTGACCCTCAAGAATAGAGGTTCATGCGTAGTTTGTTATTATTAATCAGTATAAGTTAGTTTAAAGGATTTTTGAAGGTGTTATAGGTCCTTTTAAGTACTTGTGTTAGCTAAATTACATGTACAAATACAAGAATAACACAGGGTTAAATAAAATCCTGTTACAATGGGGAAAAAACTACAGTTTAAACCTAACACCCTAACATAAACCCCACGTCTAAACACCCTAAGTCATGTTATTAACCCCTAATCTGCCGCCCCCGATATCGCCGTCACCTAAATAAAACTTTTAACCCCTAATTTGTCGCTCCCGATATATCGCCGCCACTATACTAAAGTTATTAACCCCTATTCCCCTGCACCCCAAAATTCCCCACACTATAATTAATCTATTAACCCCCCAATATTGCCGCAGCTAAATAAAGCTATTAACCCCTAAACCTCTGGCCTCCCACATCACTACCACTAAATAAACCTATAAACACCTAAACCGCCAGCCCCCCACATTGCACCAGCCTAAACAAAACTATATTAACCCTTAACCCTAACCCTAACGCAACCCTAAGCCTAACCCTAACCGTACCCCTAACGCCCGCTAACACCCGCTGACTTTAACATAATTAAAATAGAGCAACTAATAGTTATACTGTAACTAGCTTAGGTTTTATTTTTATTTCACAGGTAAGTTTGTATTTATTTTAACTAGGTAGAGTAGTTAGTAAATAGTTATTAACTATTTACTAACTACCTAGCTAAAATAAATACAAACTTACCTGTGAAATAAAACCTAAGCTGCCTTAAACTAAAACCTAACATTACAAAAAATAAAAAAACACTAAAAATACAAAAAAAAAACTACCATTACAAAAAATAACAAACAAAATTGCACAAATCAATAAAAATTATTCCTATTCTAATACCATTTAAAAAAACAACAACAACAAAAAAAACTCCAAAATAAAAAACCCTAATCTATAATAAACTACCAAGGGCCGTTAAAAGGGCCCTTTGTAGGACATTGCCCTAAATTTAACAGCTCTTTTGCTGCAAAACAAAACAAACACCCCCTAACATTATACAAACCCCCAGCCCCAAACCCACAAAATAAAAATAAAGTTAAACCTTATCTATCCATTGCCCTGAAAAGGGCATTTGTATGGGCATTGCCCTTAAAAGGGCATTTAGCTCTTTTGCTGCCCAAGCCCTAATCTAAAAATAAAACCCCACCCCAAAATAAAAAAATACAATACACAAAATAACAAATTATCAAAAATAATAAAAATTATGCCTATTCTAATACCCATTTAAAAAAAAAAAACACTCCAAAGTAAAAAAAAAAACCTA
Source organism: Bombina bombina (assembly GCF_027579735.1). Lineage (NCBI taxonomy): Eukaryota > Metazoa > Chordata > Amphibia > Anura > Bombinatoridae > Bombina > Bombina bombina. The sequence goes on from NC_069504.1 coordinate 438,980,586, forward strand.
ATCTAGAATAAACTACCAATAGCCCTTAAAAGGGCCTTTTGTAGGGCATTTAGCTCTTTTGCTGCCCAAACCCTAATCTAAAAAAAAACACACAAAAAACCCTTAAAAATCCTAACACTAACCCCCTAGATCCACTTACAGTTTTTTTGTATATTTTTTTATAATATATTTTATTTGATTTTCATAGTAAATAAACAGCAATGCACCTAACGGTGCTCAACACATCACATAAACTTAGAAGCATAATAAAAGAAAAAAGAGCAATTAGTGATGTCGCGAACATAAAAATTTGGATTCGCGAACGGCGGACGCGAACGGGCGAACCGGGCGAACCGCCATAGACTTCAATAGGCAGGCGAACTTTAAAACCCACAGGGACTCTTTCTGGCCACAATAGTGATGGAAAAGTTGTTTCAAGGGGACTAACACCTGGACTGTGGCATGCCGGAGGGGGATCCATGGCAAAACTCCCATGGAAAATTACATAGTTGATGCAGAGTCTGGTTTTAAGCCATAAAGGGCATAAATCACCTAACATTCCTAAATTGTTTGGAATAACGTTCTTTAAAACATCAGGTATGATGTTCTATCGATCAGGTAGTGTAAGGGTTACGCCCACTTCACAGTGACAGACCAAACTCCCCATTTAAAGGGACAGTTTACACCAGAATTTTTATTGTTTTAAAAGATAGATAATCCCTTTATTACCCATTTCCCAGTTTTGCATAACTAACACATTTATAATAATATACTTTTAACCTCTGTGATTATCTTGTATCTAAGCCTCTGCGAACTTCCCCTTTTTTCAGTTCTTTTGACAGACTTGCAGTCTAGCCAATCAGTGCCTGCTCCCAGATAACTTCTTGTGCACGAGCACAGTGTTATCTATATGAAATACGTGAACTAACACCCTCTAGTGGTGAAAAACTGTTAAAATGCAATCTGAAAGAGGTGGGCTTCAAGGTCTAAGAAATTAGCATATGAACCTTCTAGGTTAAGCTTTCAACTAAGAATACCAAGAGAACAAAGCAAAATTGGTGATAAAAGTAAATTGGAAAATTGTTTAAAATTACATGCTCTATCTGAATCATGAAAGTTTATTTTGGCCTAGACTGTCCCTTTAACGCACCGCAAACAACCGCAAACAGTCCATTTGCACAACCGCAAACTCCCCATTTGCACAAGGTTGGATACCAAGCTAGCCATGTCCCGTTCCTTGTCCTCACTGATGTCATTGAAGGTCTCTTCCTCCACCCAGCCACGCACAATACCAAGGGTCCCCGAAAGGTGACAACAAGCCCCCTGGGATACCTGCTGTGTTTGGTCTTCCACCTCCTCCTCTGACTCCTCTTCTTCAGACTCCTCTCTCTACGTTGCCTCTCTCTGCGTTATTATAAGGTGTGTTAAGTAGTACTATTCCTATCAGTTTAATCCCTGTTACGTCCCCTATCAGGGGACGTGTATATGGCATCAATTTTAGGAACCGGGAGATGGAAAAAGATTCTTGGTCGGTCCTCCTACTTCAAATTTGGGGCACTGCGCGTGCAATCTACTGTGCCACCAGATAGGAGTGGTGTGTTACAGTTTTTTTGTATATTTTTTTATAATATATTTTATTTGATTTTCATAGTAAATAAACAGCAATGCACCTAATGGTGCTCAACACATCGCATAAACTTAGAAGCATAATAAAAGAAAAAAGAGCAATTAGTGATGTCGCGAACATAAAAATTTGGGTTTGCGAATGGCGAACGCGAACGGGCGAACCGGGCGAACCGCCATATACTTCAATAGGCAGGCGAACTTTAAAACCCACAGGGACTCTTTCTGGCCACAATAGTGATGGAAAAGTTGTTTCAAGGGGATTAACACCTGGACTGTGGCATGCCAGAGGGGGATCCATGGCAAAACTCCCATGGAAAATTACATAGTTGATGCAGAGTCTGTTTTTAAGCCATAAAGGGCATAAATCACCTAACATTCCTAAATTGTTTGGAATAACGTGCTTTAAAACATCAGTTATGATGTTGTATCGATCAGGTAGTGTAAGGGTTACACCTGCTTCACAGTGACAGACCAAACTCCCCATTTAAAGGGACAGTCTACACCAGAATTTTTATTGTTTTAAAAGATAGATAATCCCTTTATTACCCATTTCCCAGTTTTGCATAACTAACACATTTATAATAATATACTTTTAACCTCTGTGATTACCTTGTATCTAAGCCTCTGCGAACTGCCCCTTTTTTCAGTTCTTTTGACAGACTTGCAGTCTAGCCAATCAGTGCCTGCTCCCAGATAACTTCTTGTGCACGAGCACAGTGTTATCTATATGAAATACGTGCTAACACCCTCTAGTGGTGAAAAACTGTTAAAATGCAATCTGAAAGAGGTGGGCTTCAAGGTCTAAGAAATTAGCATATGAACCTCCTAGGTTAAGCTTTCAACTAAGAATACCAAGAGAACAAAGCAAAATTGGTGATAAAAGTAAATTGGAAAATTGTTTAAAATGACATGCTCTATCTGAATCATGAAAGTTTATTTTGGCCTAGACTGTCCCTTTAACGCACCCCAAACAACCGCAAACAGTCCATTTGCACAACCGCAAACTCCCCATTTGCACAAGGTTGGATACCAAGCTAGCCATGTCCCGTTCCTTGTCCTCACTGATGTCATTGAAGGTCTCTTCCTCCACCCAGCCATGTACAACAGCAAGGGTCCCCGAAAGGTGACAACAAGCCCCCTGGGACGCCTGCTGTGTTTGGTCTTCCACCTCCTCAAAGCCACCTTCCTCCTCTGACTCCTCTTCTTCAGACTCCTCTCTCTGCGTTGCCTCTCTCTGCGTTATTATAAGGTGTGTTAAACATAGTAACATAGTAACATAGTAGATAAGGTTGAAAAAAGACTGAAGTCCATCGAGTTCAACCTATACAAATCTAAAATACTTACAAAAAGCTCCAGTTAAGCTTAAATAACCCCATTAAAATGTGACCCATTTAATACTAGCAATCATATCCATGAATTTTGTTTATATACAGAAATTTATCCAGACTATTTTTAAATGTATCTATGGTATTGGCATTCACTACCTCCTTTGGTAATGAGTTCCACAATTTTATTGCTCTTACAGTGAAAAAACGTTTCCGTTGCAGGAGATTAAATCTCCTTTCCTCCAACCTTAAATTATGACCTCTTGTCAGAACCAATTTTCTTGGAATAAAAAGAGCTTCTGCCATCTCTGTATATGGGCCTTGAATATATTTATATAAAGTAATCATGTCACCTCTCAAGCGCCTTTTTTCTAAAGAGAACAGACCCAGTTTGGCTAGCCTCTCCTCATAGGTTAATTTCTCCAATCCCCTTATTAGCTTTGTGGCCCTTCTCTGAACTTTTTCTAGTTCTGCAATATCTTTTTTAGCAATCGGTCCCCAGAACTGCACTCCAAACTCAAGGTGAGGTCTTACCAGGGCTTTATATAATGACAGAATTATGCTTTCCTCCCTTGAATCAATGCCTCTTTTAATACATGCTAGTATCTTATTAGCCTTTGAAGCCGCTGCCCTGCATTGTGCACTCATCTTTAGCTTGTTATCTATTACTACTCCCAAATCCCTTTCCTCCTGTGTTTGGCTAAGTCTTGTCCCATTTAAAAAATACATAGCCTGCTTATTTTTACTTCCAAAATGTAGAACCTTACATTTTTCCATATTAAATCTCATTTTCCATTCAATTGCCCATAGTTCTAATTTTAGCAAATCCCTTTGCAAAGAGAGTTCATCCTGCTCTGACCTAATGACCTTACTTAACTTAGTATCATCTGCAAAAATAGAGATGTCGCTATTTAATCCTTGCTCCAAGTCATTTATAAAAATATTAAAAAGAACAGGGCCCAGTACTGATCCCTGGGGGACGCCACTGATTACCTTTGTCCAATCTGAGTATGATCCATTTACTGCTACTCGTTGCTCCCTATCTTTTATCCAGTTATTTATCCATGAGCTAACATTTTCAACTATTCCCAGTCCCTTAATTTTGTGCATTAATCTCTCATGTGGCACTGTATCAAATGCCTTTGCAAAATCTAAGTATATCACATCAACTGATTCCCCTTTATCTATATTTTTACTTACTTCCTCGTAGAATCTAATTAGATTAGTTTGACATGATCTATTTCTCCTAAAGCCATGCTGATTAGAACTCATAATCTTGTTTACACGAATATGCTCATCAATATAATCCCTTATAATCCCTTCAAATATCTTCCCCATATACTATTCCTATCAGTTTAATCCCTGTAGCAGTTTTTGTTCCCACTTTAGAATAGGTTTTATTGTCTGGAGCTGCGCCATCCATTAAGTTATAATGGACGGACATAGGTTTCCCTAGCCGCAGCCCCTGCTTCCACCTAGTCTCCCAGAGAGTGAGTTGGAGAGTTTAAGAGGGCCAGAACCCCCAACTAGATAGCAATCTTGTTATTCTGGTTTGTTCGAAGGCTAAGTAGTATGGGATTGGGGCTGTGGCTCTAAGCTGGTCTAGTGTAGTAAATGAGTCTGCCTGACTGGTTGGCCACATGTCCACAACCCTCACAATGCCCAACCTTGCCCATGTGGCTGCATGCGAATCAGGTAGTCAGGACCGGAGAAGGATGTGATAGGGGAAGGGTGGGGCATTATGTGTTTATAGTGCCTAAGCTGTTCCCATGTGGTCAGACATTCTTTGATGATAATATTGTCTATTGCTAGAGTGTGTGGGGGGATCCATATAAGGTCTTTCAAGGATACTTGGTGGGGTAGCGAGGCCTGTTCTAATAATCTCCACTTGCTGCTGGAACCGTTGATGCCCCATTGTGAAATATGTGTGAGCATCGCTGCATCAAAGTATTGGGTTATGGATGGGGAGGCCACCACCCCATGCACTCTGGGGTATTGGAGGGTTTTATGTAAAATCCTAGGGGGCTTGCCCTGCCATATGTATCTGGTACATTCGCTTTGGAACTGAAGTAAAGTGTGCTTGGGCACTCAGATCGGTAGGCACCTAAATAACTAAGTCAGCTTAGGGAGAAAGCTCATTTTAAGGACTGCTACTCTCCCCAGCCATGATACAGATTTGCAGTTCCATTTATGTTTTAGGGATCTAAGTTCCGACAAAAGGGACTGATAATTAGCTTTAACAACTGTAGGGATATTGTGTGACAACTTGACTCCTAAGTGTGTGAAGGTATGGGAGGTCCTGATGACAAACTTATATTGATCTTGTAGATATCTGGCCACTTTATCAGGAAAACCCTCAGAAATACCTCTCTTTTATTTTGGTTAAGTTTAAAGTGGGAGAGACTACCAAACTTCTCTAAGGTCTCCAACAGTCTTGGGATGGTTTGCAGAGGTTTGGAGGAAAAGACTGTGGTGTCATCGGCAAAAAGTGCCACCTTGTGGGTCGTTCCATGAATGATTATTCCCTCAAGTGCACCGTCTTTTCTGATTTGAGCTGCCAGTGGCTCTATTGCTAGCGCAAATAGCAGTGGAGAAAGGGAACACCCCTGTTGCGTTCCATTGGAAATGGGGAAGGGGGGTGAGCTGAATCCCAGTCCTCTAATCGAGGCTATAGGGTGTAAGTAAAGTGCCTTGATGGCCTGGATCGTTCATACAGGAAACTGAAAAGTTTCCAGGACCTTCCATAAGTACTCCCAATGAACCCGGTCGAATGCCTTCTCAGTGTCGAGGGAAATTACTGCTATGGGCCTATTTAATCTATTAGATTCTGTAAGAATATTTAGCAGTCTCCTGGTGTTATCTGTGCCCTCTCTACCCAGGATAAACCCCACCTGATCGGGATCTATGAGGCCAGGTAACAGGTTAGGGATTCTGTTTATGATTAATTTAAAGTAGATCTTAACATCCGAGTTGATCAAAGAGATCGGTATGTAATTTGTGCAAAGCGCTGGGTCTTCATCTGGTTTGGGGATGGTAATTATGGTCACCTCAAGGAACTCTTTGTGAAAAACGCCTTCAATGTTTGCTAAATTGAAAAAACTAAGCAGCAACGGTGAGATTTCCTGTATGTAAGTTTTATAAAAGATTGCTGTATACCCATCAGGCCCGGGGGCTTTAAGAGGTTTTACATTTTTAATGACACATTTTATCTCTTGGAGTGAGAAGGGGCTAGTAAGGGACTCTTTTTGATCTGTGTTAAGGGAGGAAAGTTGTAGAGAGTTAAAGAAACAGCTTATTCCCTCAGGAGAGGCAGGATTAGTAGGCTCCTTATCATGTATATTATACAGCGACGAATAGTATTCGCTAAACTGCTGACCTATTTGGGAAGGGAGTCTAAAGCTCTGATCTCCTTTTTTGATAATGTGGATTTGAGAGGCACCCACCCGCTGTCTAGGTCTGTTGGCTAGGACGGTATCGGCTTTGTTACCTTTTGCGTACATGGTTTGTTTTAGTTTGAAGAGGGTAGCTTGGGTCCTTTTATACTCAATCTGACTGATGTGGAGCCTAATTTCTTTGATTTCATTTCTCAGACCTAGAGTATCAGATGTACGCTGTTGTTGTTGTAGTTCCCTTAGTTTGCAGTACGCCTGTGAGAGAGATAGAGCTGCCTGTTTCTGCAAAGATGCTTGTTTTTTTATGATGAGGCCTCTTATGGTGGTCTTAAACTCCCCCCATATTGTGTCATCTCTAAGATGGGGGTTCTTGTTTGTCCTAATGGTAAATACAATTTCCTTCCTCAGATCTTCACTGAAAGGGATGTCTGAGAGAATGTGGTGGGGGAGTCTCAAAGGGGGCCTGGACTGTGCTGTGTCAAGGGAGTATATGTCAATTAGGAGTTGGTCGTGATCCGACCATGGACAGATGGAGATGGTGGAACCAGAGTATCTGCATGGGGGTCAAATAGGTGGCATGCAGGTGAGAAAAATGGGTGTAATCCCTCTCAGAAGGGTGAAACGACCACCATATATTGAAGTAACCGTATTGTGTCATTAAAGTTCTGAATCTACCACTTTCTGGGTCTAGCTAAAATCACTCTGCCCTGTTTGAGTTGTTCTATCTACCCTAGAATTTTCTTCAGATATCTAGACTGGTGTGTGTTCGGGAGGTATGCAGATATTAGTGTGTATGGGACATGGTCAAGGGTACATATCAAAATAAGAAATCTGGCTTGGGGGTCTCTAAATACATGGATAAGCTCGAAGGCCACTCTCTTGTGTACCATAATGGCAACACCTCTTGCTTTTTTAGTGTAGGACGCTGCTTCAAAAAATGGGCTAATCTCTAGAGATGACTGCAGGCTGGGCATCCACCAGAAGATGTGTTTTCTGAAGGAGCACAACACCAGCTCTGTGGTGTCGCAAGGATCTAGCAAGAAGGCTCCTCTTTCCTAGGTTGTTTAATCCCCTAACGTTATTTGTGAGAAATCTAAGGGGAGCCATGGGCTCTCTAGTAGGTCACAGCACTAATAGGAGGGAAACTGATTTCAAAATGAGGCTAGGGAGGATTGGTGTTTTGTTAGGGCTAGGGATGGGGTACAGCATTGAAGAGGGGTATGTAGGAGGGGGGGGGTTGGTGGAAATAGTCCACCTATGTGGGACCCTAGTATGGGCACCTAAATCGGGGGGGGAGCAAGTGTGAACCTAGCAATTAAGGCTGAGAAAGTCAGCCCCACTCTCATAAATAAAACACAGCAATATAAACAGGCCTAACTAACTGTAACAGGTATAATACTCACAAACATTTAAACATAACTCAGAGTGCCCCTTTTAGAGGTGTGGATGTTTCTCAGGTCAGTTGGGCCTGAGGTCTTAATGATTGGTCCAAGAGGTTGGACTTTTGTTGCTTTGGCCCACGTTCTTTTAGGGACCATTCTGGGGCTGAAGCCCTTAGTTTAGAGGAAGGTGCTGTCCCTTGCTTTTCCAGTTGGATCAGAATACCCCAGTTTGCCAAAAGAGTACTACCAAGTGAAGGAGAAGACACAACATGCGTTTTATTATCCTTCATGACAATGAGCTTATTGGGAAAGCCCCATCTGTATTTAATGTTGGCCTTCCATAGTTGCATGGTCAAGGGAGCATATAGCCTCAGTTGTTGCAGAGAGTGGGCAGATAGATCCAGCAGCAGTTGGATCTCCTTGAAAGTGTCTGATAATGTAGGTTTGCTGAATGCAGCCTGCATCAGGCGATCCTTAAAGGTAAAGTTATGGAAACATATCACCATATCCCTCGGTTTGTCCAAAGACATCGATCTCGGTCTCAGGGCCCTATGTGCCCGTTCCATGGTGTGCAAATTGCCCTCAAGGGGACCCAGGAGTTCTGAAAAAAGGGATTTAAGAAATCCTTGCAGCTTCCCTGTGGAAACGCTTTCTGGTATGCCTCTAAAGCGGACATTGTTCCTTCTAGCTCTATCTTCCATGTCCGCAAGCTTCAGCTCCAGTTGAGTTATTTGGTCGGCCAAGTTCTCGGCATAAGAGAGTAAGTTGGAATGGTCAGTAGCAAGATCGTCGTGTTGTCTTTCCAGTGTATCCACCCTATCTCAGCAATGTCCTTTCTGAGCTCTGCTGATCTGCGTTGGATTTCGGCTGTGATAGATTTAGTTTGTGCTGCAAACATTTTCTTCAGGGTGTTTTCAGTGATGTAATGTTGCAGATGGGCTATGGATTGAGAACTTGACTGGGATCCCTCATCCTGAGAGTCCTAATCACTACTCATTCTCTCACAATGAACAGGGTCAGTGGATCGCTGAGAGAAATGGTCCAGGACAGTTTTTTTAACAGTTGCAGGGGTTTGGGATGCCTCCTTGAAGTGTGCAGCATTTTAGAGCGGGGCATGGGGACCTTTATTCACCTCAGTGCAATAACACTACCAACTTTTCAGGACCTGCAAGAAGTAAAAGAAACAATGGCCTATACCTGTCTATCTAGAGCAGTGGTTGCCAACCGCGGTCCTCAAGGACCCCAACAGTCCTGGTTTTCATTATAGCTAAACCAGTGCACAGGTGAATTAATCAGCTGATCTGTAACCAACCTGCTCTCATCCATCAGCTGATTATTTCACCTCTGCACTGGTTCAGCTATAATGAAAACCAGGACTGTTGGGGGTCCTTGAGGACCGTGGTTGGCAACCACTGATCTAGAGCATATATAATACACATACATTTAGCATAAGAGTGAGAGTGGGGCTGCAAACCACCTAAGCATTTGAATGAAGTCATCTTTTGTCATAGTGTCACCAAATGTAAATATAGAAGGCTCAAACAACTCTTCAGAACCACCTCTCCCACAGCCACTGTGGTTAACCTCTCACCTCAGGGGAAGAGTGGGATATGACACAGAGGAAGGGGAAAGGGGAAGGGGTGGTGACCAAACTAGACAAGCTTTTCTGATAAGCCAACACACCTATATTAATATTCTCTATAGCTCTGGCAATAGTATTTTAACATTACACTAATACAGCCATAAAGAACAGTTTGTCACAGCTCCTCAGTATATCACTCCAAGGAACCGCTCAATTCCCAGGGACTCGCCACTCCCCCCACAGGGCAAAAGGGTATACGACCAAAGGAAGGGATAAGGGGATGAGGAAGCAACCAGTCTGGGAGATCAGGCCGGAAGGGATGAGTGGGGAATGTGGTCACAGAGGCTCACAATACCCTGATAATTAGTAAAAACTGCAGCTATAACTGTCACAGTATATTCAAACAATTATGACACCTGGTATAGCAAAAATAGGTTAACTGTTGTATATAGAGTATATTACATAGGCAACATTACACTCTCAGCTTATTCTCCAGAGACAAATAAACTGGCGCAGCAACAGGCTTGTATGAAAAGTCCTTAATAGGGCTCCAGGGCCCTCTAAAAGATGAAGAATGTAATCCGCTTATCTTATGACAATGAGAGTCTAGGCCCATGGGAAGAGGCAATAAAGAGCTGTACCATCTATATAGACTCCGCAAGAGGAGTTGGTGTAGTTGGGTCAGAGTGAACCCTGGGTGAAAAATTTAGAGAAACTTCAACCACTCCCATCAACACTCAAAGCAATTTTGGATTGGATGACTCCATCAATCCCAGTTAGCCCCTCTGGTGTATGGGATAGAGAATGGGGTTTGCTGTGACCAATATCTAGCGTTAAACTTATAAGGTGACCCCTCTTTGTATAGCTGTGCAATCAGTTCCCAGGTATAAAGGTAGAGGGCTAAATTTCAGTGCCCCTTGCTTTTGTGTTGCGTAAATAAAGTCTCTCTCAGTAGTGTGATCTTAGGAGGTTTAGTCCTCAGGTACAGGCCCCCTGGGTGGGTCATGTGCAGGTTAAAGTGGGTCTCTGTGGGAGGTTAGATAGTCAGCTACTGAGCACCGCTCCGGTGTGGAAATAGAGCCAGATAGGCTGTAGGTAATCTGTGGGGCCAGAGAGAGAGGGAATGGCAAATAGAAGGAAAATGGGCAGATGCTTTCCTTATAGGTATCAAACTACCGTCTCATTACCTTATATGCCAGGATCAAATTATGTGGAGTACACCCACTTCACAGAACAATTTGAAATAAAGAGGCTTACCAACTGTCACCATCTGATAATTGAGACACAGTCCATCAGTTTACTGTATAAATAACTGCCCCTGGTCAGATTTGCTTGCTCCTTCTGAGTCCTCTGAAAGTTGTGATCGCCTCTGGAGCAGAGCCCTGACCCTCTGGAGGCAGGGGGCCTGCAACTGCAACTCCCACTCTGATCCTGTGTATCGTGCGAGACTATACTCACATCTATGTTGCCAAAGACATGATTATCTTGGGGAGAGAAGTCATATCCAACTCTCAGAGCCGTCAACAAAGCCAGGCAGATGGATGAAGTCACAGATGGCTAAGGTGTATAGCCTCATCAAAATGGCCGCCGTTCATGCCAAATAGAATCAGTCCAGTTGCAGGGCCACAGACTGAGCTTCTTGTACCTAAGGTCCCCTGGGCTCTCTCACCACTTTGTCTCCCTTCTCACAGGACCGTGCCTCTCAGGTAGGGATCTCCACCAGGCTCATTCCGGACTAGGTGAGTAGTGCTCCAGAACTATTGGGTCCTAAGGTCTCCCGGTCCCGACGGATCTAAGGCTCCTGCTGCTGTTGTATTGCAGGGCTGTGGGATATTGTCTGTTGAGTTCCGTCGCTCTAGAGTGGATCCCCGACCCTCTGGAGACTGGCGGGTAGTCTCTCTGCAGATAATGAGCTGGGTTGCGGAGGACTGTACTGGTTTTGCAAATGTTTCTGTTAAAGTCTCTTAAACCCTCTCAGGACTCAGGGAATCAAAAGTGTTCAAACCATAAAATTAGCTCAAAAATAAGTATTTTCTTTTGAATTTGGCTAGGCTAAAGTCTGGAGCTCCACACAAACATGTCTGCTTTGCAGGACTGTTAGCTCCGCCCCCCTCCACTTGCAGTTTTTGAAGTCCCACTTGAACGATTTTCAACCATGCTGTGAGCAGTCTTCATCCAGACGGCCTCTTCTATCTTCATCCAGGTGGCAAGATGTCTTCATCCAGGTGGCCTCTTCTATCTTCATCCAGGTGGTGAGAAGTCTTCATCCAGACGGCCTCTTCTATCTTCATCCAGGCAGTGAGAAGTCTTCATCCAGGCGGCCTCTTCTATCTTCATCCAAGCGGCATCTTCTATCTTGATCCGAGTGGCATGGGGCGGGTCTATCCTGAAGACATCCGGCACGGAGCATCCTCTTCATACGGTCACCGCAGTTCACTGAATCTTCAATTCAAGGTAAGCGATTTAAGATGGCGTCCCTTTCATTCCTATTGGCTAAAACATTTCAATCAGCCAATAGGAATTAGAGCTGATAAAATTCTATTGGCTGTTCAAATCAGCCAATAGGATTTAATCAGCTCTCATTCTATTGGATGATGATTTTTTTCTTTTATTTTTGTTATTCTGGAAAATGGTGTCTGTAATCCAGATGCTAGTGGCTGGTTTTACAGATGTGCGGGGCCTCTCACCCGCCTCCAGTAAGCAAGTCTAATTAGTCGGTCATGTCAGGGTATTTTTGCATTTATAAATGTTTAAGGATAATGCAGGCTAGCCAAGTAACCGGACACTTATTGAAGGTGCAAATTACTTTGAGTTTATCTTTTATTTCTTGAAGCGTTTGGTTGTAATAAGCACTTTTGTGGATATGTTATCTCTCCCCTAGGGAATTGCTGTAAGAACGATGCTGGAGAAAGTAGCTGGGATATGACCCGCAGGCAACACGGGCCGGCGGGAAAGGGAGGGGAGAAATTCCCTAACCACAAGTCTATTATATGTAACTTGCAAGAAGTGTTAGTTTAGCTTTGATTGTTCAATGTAGATATACCAAGTTTCAATGTGTTTATTGGTTGGCAGCACAATGTACTGTCCCTGGGAAAACTTAAAAGATGGGTACATCTGCAGTCTAATTGCAGTTTATGTAGACAGAGTAGGCCTCACACAGGGCCCTTATGCGCCAATGAGGCATATAATGGTTGCTCTGATTTAAAGGATTCCAGGCCCCACTGTCGTCTGCTGCTGTATAGGGGAGTTCCAATTAATTTTTACAAAAAAAACTGACTGTGTAGGGCAATCAGACCGGTCTGTAAATTGTGAGTCAGAAGGTGGCCACTTATTATATGCGCCACAAGAAGATGGCAGCTTTTTGTGCCCACATCGCTATTAGATTTGAGTGACAGGGTCCTTTCTCACCTTTTAATTTTCCCCGGAGGAATCAGCTACCCTCAATCAGTTGCCTCGCCAATCTATGCCGGCTTCTGAACTCGACTTCAATTGGCCCTCTCAGTTGCGGGTCCATCTGGGTATATTTTTTTCCCCCACAGATGCAGTGTGACCGGAGCTCCTCTGTCAGCTGCTTTTGCCTTTTCAGCTTTTACACAGTTGGTCAGGGAAGAGTCCGGGGCTCTTGGTATATGTTATTAATGCAAAAAAACTGCTGTTAAGTTCGATATCAAACACTTTCTCTTGCAGAACTCTGTGAAGTTGCATCCGGTTACTGCCTTGGCTAGCTCCACCCCCCTAACCAAGCTATATTGTTCATGTCACGCTCCTTGTTCAACCTGATAAATCAAAGAGGTGGTATCTTGAATGTATCCATGCAAATTTCTGATTATGGGCTGTAGGTAAATATCTATTATATCTGACAGTTTCTCATTGAGAGTCTATTCCAGCAATGATAGGCCTTCCCGGAGGTTGCTTACCATCCTTGTGAAGATTGGGTAAATAGTGAAAAATGGGTATGACCAAATTCAATTGTAGAATAGACTCTCCCAAATTTTCAGTTAATACTCCCCTATGGTTAAAGGTGTCTATTAAATCTCATAGGATACATTAAGGTGGGATCCGAGGGTAGTCGCATATAAACCTCCTTATCTGAAAGTTTCCTTGTTGCCTATGTGAAATAGTCTTCCCTATTTACCACTACTATATTCCCTTCCTTATCAGATTGTCGTATTATGATGTTTTTATCCTCATGTAAATGTTTCATAGCCATTCTCTCATCTGGAGTAAGGTTGTACCTAACATTATACTTCCTCATTGTTTTGTTTGATTTATTTTTTTCATTTGTCTCATTTTGGTTTCCACTACTGATTGAAATACTTCAAGAGGTTTACCCCTGATCTGTACTGGATAAAAATCACTCTTACTCTTAATTCTAGAGACGTCTACTATTTCTTTACTGGGACCTGTTCTTACTAATTCATTACCCTCAGTCTCAACCAGAAGGGATTGTAAATCAAAAATAGATGTAAAGTCATTGAAATTGAAATTTCAACATATATTGTTATCAACACTAATTTCTCTAGTATCCTGGATATCCTTTGTATCAAAAAAATGTTTCTTTAAGGTAAGGCTCCTCACAAACCTGTTGACATACAGGATAGTAGAAAAAATGCTTAAATCACATGTAGGGGAAAAACACAATCCTTTACTAAGTACACTATATTCTGCCTGTGTCAACTTTCTATGTGATAAATAAACCACATTTTTTAAGAACGATTCTGTTTGGAAATTTATTTCTCTGTGGGTACTGATTTTGTTGTGCGTTTCCCCCCTCTCCTGCCTCTACGTAATTTCTTTTGTTGGGACTTTTCAAAATTGGTTTTATCATAGGATCCCCGTTTCTTGAAGCCTTTTGTTTACTTCCTTGGCTAGAAACTGCTCCCTTAGTATGTGTACTAGAAACCTCAAGAACAGAAGTAGTCTCTACCAGGCCAGTTTCTTCATGATTAACAGAACTGACATCAACATCAGATGACTCATAGTCATATTCTGTTTCACTGAAATAGACATTTCTGTTCTTATTACGTTTAGCCTTAAACTGTCTTAAACTGACCTCTAGTGGATGCATTCTTATAAGAAAATGTATTATGGGTCCATCTGTAGACCCTATCCATTTCATAATAATTTGTGTCTCTATTTATTTTCTGCATCTTTAACAACCAAAGATCTTTTTTTAAAAGACTGCATATTACTCTGAAAAGTCTTATCAAACTCTTTAAATTCAGTTGCATATTGTAATTTCTTCAATTCTATTTGCAATTATTGCATTTGCTGTATCAGAAGCAGTCTTTGTTTCTTTTTATAGTCTATTAATAAGTCAATCAGACTCTGTGAACAGGTTGTTAATACCTGGTTCCACTTAGTAATGAATTATTGGCAAGTTGCATGAAAGGAGGGGAATTTGGATATTCTTAAAGGGACACTGAACCAAATTTTTTTATTTTGTAATTCAGAAAGAGCATGCAATTTTAAGCAACTTTCTCATTTACTCCTATTATCAATTTTACTTCGTTCTCTTGCTATCATTATTTGAAATAGAAAGCATCTAAGCTTTTTTTTGGTTTCAGTACTCTGGACAGCACTTTTTTATTGGTGGATGAATTTATCCACCAATCAGCAAGGACAACCCAGGTTGTTCACCAAAAATGGGCCGACATCTAAACTTACATTCTTGCATTTCAAATAAAGATACCAAGAGAATGAAGAAAATTTGATAATAGGAGTAAATTAGAAAGTTGCTTAAAATTTCATGCTCAATCTGAATCACGAAAGAACATTTTTTGGTACAGTGTCCCTTTAACGCTTTTTGGATACGTGATTGTTGCTGGTATTGCTAGAAAGTTTTAATATCTAATTTGGATCTAATATCCCTCTTTCTTAAATGATCCATTTGTGTGAATAAATTGCACAGTGCAAGTTCTAAATCTTCCATAAATTCTTCCATATCAGAAGAACCACCATCTAATGTAATGTCTCTGAAAACATAAACTGGGCCAATGAAACTAGTAATTCAGCTAAGGGGGATAGATTTTTAAATGTTCTCAGGGATAACTTCTTGTCACAATTAATAGAGGAGCCAACTAGGAGTAAAGCTATATTGGATTTAGTGCTATCAAACAATACAGATATAATATCAAACATAGAGGTTAAAGAACATTTGGGTAACAGTGATCATAACATGGTCACATTTGAAATCTCTTTTCATATGCAGTGTTTTAAAGGCTTAACTAAGACTTTTAATTTCAAGAAAGCAAAATTCAACGATTTAAGGAAATCATTAAGTAATATAAATTGGGACAATGTATTTTCTAATAAAAATACAGAGGATAAATGGATAATATTTAAAAATTTGTTAAATAAATATACATATCAATACATACCATATGGTTATAAAAATAAAAAATAAAAAACTAAGCCGTTATGGCTAAATAAAAATGTGTTAAAAGAAATTAGGAAAAAACGTAGGGCATTTAAATTATTAAAATAAAATAGTACAGACTCAGCATAGAATATTTATAAGGAATGTAACAAAGCATGCAAAAAAGCAATCAAATTAGCCAAAATTGAAAATGAAAAATTAATTGCCAAGGATTCTAAGTCTAACCCTAAAAGGTTCTTTAAGTACATAAATAGCAAAAAATCTAAGAAGGATAATATAGGTACATTAAAATGTGTGGAGGGTAGCATGATAAATAATGACAGGGAGAAGGCTGAGGTACTAAACCAGTTTTTTTCTTCAGTATACACAAGAGAGGAACCATTGAATGATACTTTGGAACAGAATAGAACATGCCAGTCCATACCACTAACTGGGTTTTGTTTAGAGGATATCAGGAAAAAACTAAAAAATATTAAGGTAAATAAAACTCCAGGCCCAGATGGAATACACCCAAGGGTGTTAAGTGAACTTAGCACTGTTATAGACAAACCTTTACTCTTAATTTTTCAAGACTCATTATCCTCAGGCATGGTACCCCAGGATTGGCATAAAGCTGATGTGGTGCCACTCTTCAAAAAGGGAAGCAGGGATGATCCAGGAAGCTATAGACCAGTTAGTCTGACATCAATAGTGGGGAAGATATTTGAAGGGATTATAAGGGATTATATTGATGAGCATATTCGTGTAAACAAGATTATGAGTTGTAATCAGCATGGCTTTAGGAGAAATAGATCATGTCAAACTAATCTAATTAGATTCTACGAGGAAGTAAGTAAAAATATAGATAAAGGGGAATCAGTTGATGTGATATACTTAGATTTTGCAAAGGCATTTGATACAGTGCCACATGAGAGATTAATGCACAAAATTAAGGGACTGGGAATAGCTGAAAATGTTAGCTCATGGATAAATAACTGGATAAAAGATAGGGAGCAACGAGTAGCAGTAAATGGATCATACTCAGATTGGACAAAGGTAATCAGTGGCGTCCCCCAGGGATCAGTACTGGGCCCTGTTCTTTTTAATATTTTTATAAATGACTTGGAGCAAGGATTAAATAGCGACATCTCTATTTTTGCAGATGATACTAAGTTAAGTAAGGTCATTAGGTCAGAGCAGGATGAACTCTCTTTGCAAAGGGATTTGCTAAAATTAGAACTATGGGCAAGTGAATGGAAAATGAGATTTAATACGGAAAAATGTAAGGTTCTACATTTTGGAAGTAAAAATAAGCAGGCTATGTATTTTTTAAATGGGACAAGACTTAGCCAAACACAGGAGGAAAGGGATTTTGGAGTAGTAATAGATAACAAGCTAAAGATGAGTGCACAATGCAGGGCAGCGGCTTCAAAGGCTAATAAGATACTAGCATGTATTAAAAGAGGCATTGATTCAAGGGAGGAAAGCATAATTCTGTCATTATATAAAGCCCTGGTAAGACCTCACCTTGAGTTTGGAGTGCAGTTCTGGGGACCGATTGCTAAAAAAGATATTGCAGAACTAGAAAAAGTTCAGAGAAGGGCCACAAAGCTAATAAGGGGATTGGAGAAATTAACCTATGAGGAGAGGCTAGCCAAACTGGGTCTGTTCTCTTTAGAAAAAAGGCGCTTGAGAGGTGACATGATTACTTTATATAAATATATTCAAGGCCCATATACAGAGATGGCAGAAGCTCTTTTTATTCCAAGAAAATTGGTTCTGACAAGAGGTCATAATTTAAGGTTGGAGGAAAGGAGATTTAATCTCCTGCAACGGAAACATTTTTTCACTGTAAGAGCAATAAAATTGTGGAACTCATTACCAAAGGAGGTAGTGAATGCCAATACCATAGATACATTTAAAAATAGTCTGGATACATTTCTGTATATAAACAAAATTCATGGATATGATTGCTAGTATTAAATGGGTCACATTTTAATGGGGTTATTTAAGCTTAACTGGAGCTTTTTGTAAGTATTTTAGATTTGTATAGGTTGAACTCGATGGACTTCAGCCTTTTTTCAACCTTATCTACTATGTTACTATGTTACTATAACCTTCTGACTCAAAATTTTTAAGTACAAAAAAGAATCAGGAAATGTACCACCTCCAAATGTTAAATTGGTTTAAAAAGGTCTCGGATCCTTTAATAAACTGACTTCAGCCAAGGTAATTTCTCAAAAGCAATAATAAGCAAAAACTTTTTTCTCTGACTGGGTTACACCGTGACCACAACTGAAATTTGGTGTTTTGTTATGTGGAGTATACCACTTTAAGAAAACAGGGAATGGTATACTGACAATTGTATATAAAGAGGCTTGATTAAAATAGAACCATACAGCTGGTGATCAAGGACTAGGTAGAGCCCGAAACGCGTGTAGATATGCATTAAGTGTTCACTTATTGTTGTTATCACTACCACATTTTACTGGATCCTATGTTTTTAATGTTGTCCGAATAAACTTCTATGCTTTTACTTACTGGCTACAGAGATGGATTATCTTTGAGTGCGGAGTCTATTTGCTACTATTTTAATACATTGCCGCTTTGACGGAGGTGGTCTCCTTGCACCCATTACGTGACCATTCCTCTCAGAGCGTGTGCCGATGCTGAAGAGTGCAACAGGGCAGGAGCTGAGGTCTGAGCACTGCAGGTTTGCGAGTACCTATTATACATAGTACCTTGCCCAATTATGAGACCCATTGGTAAAAAATGTAATTTGATGTAATATTAATAAAATATTTGGTAAGTTAATAAATGCATATGTTTTTACAGATGGGTAAACAAAGTGTCTTGTCATTAAAGAAAGCCAGTCAAATAGTCTGTTGAAGGCAAAAAAACATGTCACAGTACAAGATTGCTGAAATTGTAGGTGTATCTACAAGATCTGCATAGATCTGTAAAGAAATTAAAGATTTATAAAATCCAAAAAATTTCTTTTGTGATTCAGACATAGCATTTAAAAAAAGTTTACTTATATTATCAAATTTGGTTGATTAATATGGGGAGAGTTTGCAGAGGCATAGATACAAGGTAATTACAGGGGTAAAACGTTTATTGTTATAACTGTATTGGTTATGCAAAACTGGGAAATGGGTAATAACAGAATTTATGCTTACCTGATAAATTACTTTCTCCAACGGTGTGTCCGGTCCACGGCGTCATCCTTACTTGTGGGATATTCTCTTCCCCAACAGGAAATGGCAAAGAGTCCCAGCAAAGCTGGCCATATAGTCCCTCCTAGGCTCCGCCCACCCCAGTCATTCGACCGACGGACAGGAGGAAATATATATAGGAGAAACCATATGGTACCATGGTGACTGTAGTTAGAGAAAATAATTCATCAGACCTGATTAAAAAACCAGGGCGGGCCGTGGACCGGACACACCGTTGGAGAAAGTAATTTATCAGGTAAGCATAAATTCTGTTTTCTCCAACATTGGTGTGTCCGGTCCACGGCGTCATCCTTACGTGTGGGAACCAATACCAAAGCTTTAGGACACGGATGAAGGGAGGGAGCAAATCAGGTCACCTAAATGGAAGGCACCACGGCTTGCAAAACCTTTCTCCCAAAAATAGCCTCTGAAGAAGCAAAAGTATCAAATTTGTAAAATTTGGCAAAAGTGTGCAGAGAAGACCAAGTCGCTGCCTTACATATCTGGTCAACAGAAGCCTCGTTCTTGAAGGCCCATGTGGAAGCCACAGCCCTAGTGGAGTGAGCTGTGATTCTTTCAGGAGGCTGCCGTCCGGCAGTCTCATAAGCCAATCGGATAATGCTTTTAAGCCAAAAGGAAAGAGAGGTAGAAGTCGCTTTTTGACCTCTCCTTTTACCAGAATAAACAACAAACAAGGAAGATGTTTGTCTGAAATCTTTAGTAGCCTCTAAATAGAATTTTAGAGCACGGACTACGTCCAAATTGTGTAACAAACGTTCCTTCTTTGAAACTGGATTCGGACACAAAGAAGGTACAACTATCTCCTGGTTAATATTTTTGTTAGAAACAACTTTCGGAAGAAAACCAGGCTTAGTACGCAAAACCACCTTATCTGCATGGAACACCAGATAGGGTGGAGAACACTGCAGAGCAGATAACTCTGAAACTCTTCTAGCAGAAGAAATTGCAACTAAAAACAAAACTTTCCAAGATAGTAACTTAATATCTATGGAATGTAAAGGTTCAAACGGAACCCCTTGAAGAACTGAAAGAACTAGATTTAGACTCCAGGGAGGAGTCAAAGGTCTGTAAACAGGCTTGATCCTAACCAGAGCCTGAACAAATGCTTGAACATCTGGCACGGCTGCCAGTCTTTTGTGAAGTAAAACAGATAAAGCAGAGATCTGTCCCTTTAGAGAACTTGCAGATAATCCTTTCTCCAAACCATCTTGTAGAAAGGATAGAATCTTAGGAATTTTTATCTTGTTCCATGGGAATCCTTTGGATTCACACCAACAGATATATTTTTTCCATATTTTATGGTAAATTTTTCTAGTTACAGGCTTTCTAGCATGAATCAGAGTATCTATTACAGAATCTGAAAACCCACGCTTTGATAAAATCAAGCGTTCAATCTCCAAGCCGTCAGTTGGAGGGAAACCAGATTCGGATGTTCGAATGGACCCTGAACAAGAAGGTCCTGTCTCAAAGGTAGCTTCCATGGTGGAGCTGATGACATATTCACCAGGTCTGCATACCAAGTCCTGCATGGCCACGCAGGAGCTATCAAGATCACCGAGGCCCTCTCCTGATTGATCCTGGCTACCAGCCTGGGAATGAGAGGAAACGGTGGGAATACATAAGCTAGGTTGAAGGTCCAAGGTGCTACTAGTGCATCTACTAGAGTCGCCTTGGGATCCCTGGATCTGGACCCGTAGCAAGGAACCTTGAAGTTCTGACGAGACGCCATCAGATCCATGTCTGGAATGCCCCATAATTGAGTTATTTGGGCAAAGATTTCCGGATGGAGTTCCCACTCCCCCGGATGGAATGTCTGACGACTCAGAAAATCCACTTCCCAATTTTCCACTCCTGGGATGTGGATCGCAGGCAAGTGGCAGGAGTGATCCTCCGCCCATTGAATTATCTTGGTCACTTCTTTCATCGCCAGGGAACTCCTTGTTCCCCCCTGATGATTGATATATGCAACGGTCGTCATGTTGTCTGATTGAAACCTTATGAATTTGGCCTTTGCTAGTTGAGGCCAAGCTCTGAGAGCATTGAATATCGCTCTCAGTTCCAGAATGTTTATCGGGAGAAGAGACTCTTCCCGAGACCATAGACCCTGAGCTTTCAGGGATTCCCAGACCGCGCCCCAGCCCACTAGACTGGCGTCGGTCGTGACAATGACCCACTCTGGTCTGCGGAAGCTCATTCCCTGTGACAGATTGTCCAGGGTCAGCCACCAACGGAGTGAATCTCTGGTCTTTTGATCTACTTGAATCATCGGAGACAAGTCTGTATAATCCCCATTCCACTGTCTGAGCATGCACAGTTGTAATGGTCTTAGATGAATTCGTGCAAAAGGAACTATGTCCATTGTTGCAACCATCAATCCTATTACTTCCATGCACTGCGCTATGGAAGGACGAGGAACAGAATGAAGTACTTGACAAGAGCTTAGAAGTTTTGATTTTCTGACCTCTGTCAGAAAAATCCTCATTTCTAAGGAATCTATTATTCTTCCCAAGAAGGGAACTCTTGTTGACGGGGACAGAGAACTTTTTTCTTTGTTCACCTTCCATCCGTGAGATCTGAGAAAGGCTAGGACGATGTCCGTATGAGCCTTTGCTTTTGACAGGGATGACGCTTGAATTAGGATGTCGTCCAAGTAAGGTACTACTGCAATGCCCCTTGGTCTTAGAACCGCTAGAAGGGACCCTAGTACCTTTGTGAAAATCCTTGGAGCAGTGGCTAATCCAAATGGAAGTGCCACAAACTGGTAATGCTTGTCCAGAAAAGCGAACCTTAGGAACTGATGATGTTCCTTGTGGATAGGAATATGTAGGTACGCATCCTTTAAATCCACGGTAGTCATAAATTGACTTTCCTGGATGGTGGGTAGGATCGTTCGAATAGTTTCCATTTTGAACGATGGTACCCTGAGAAATTTGTTTAGGATCTTCAGATCCAAAATTGGTCTGAATGTTCCCTCTTTTTTGGGAACTACGAACAGATTGGAATAAAATCCCATTCCTTGTTCTCTTATTGGAACTGGATGTATCACTCCCATCTTTAACAGGTCTTCTACACAATTTAAGAATGCCTGTCTCTTTATTTGGTTTGAGGATAAGTGAGACCTGTGGAACCTTCCCCTTGGGGGTAGTTCCTTGAATTCCAGGAGATAACCTTGAGAAACTATTTCTAGCGCCCAAGGATCCTGAACATCTCTTGCCCAAGCCTGAGCAAAGAGAGAGAGTCTGCCCCCCACTAGATCCGGTCCCGGATCGGGGGCTATCCCTTCATGCTGTTTTGGTAGCAGTGGTAGGCTTCTTGGCCTGCTTACCCTTGTTCCAGCCTTGCATTGGTTTCCAGGCTGGTTTGGGTTGTGAAGTATTACCCTCTTGCTTAGAGGATGCAGAATTAGAGGCTGGTCCGTTTCTGCGAAAGGGACGAAAATTAGGCTTATTTTTAGCCTTAAAAGACCTATCCTGTGGGAGGGCGTGGCCCTTTCCCCCAGTGATGTCTGAAATAATCTCTTTCAAATCTGGTCCAAATAATGTTTTACCTTTGAAAGGAATGTTAAGCAATTTTGTCTTGGAAGACACATCCGCTGACCAAGACTTTAGCCAAAGCGCTCTGCGCGCCACGATAGCAAACCCTGAATTTTTCGCCGCTAATCTAGCTAATTGCAAAGCGGCATCTAAAACAAAAGAGTTAGCCAATTTAAGTGCGTGAACTCTGTCCATAACCTCCTCATATGAAGATTCTCTACTGAGCGACTTTTCTAGTTCCTCGAACAAGAAACACGCTGCCGTAGTGACAGGAACAATGCATGAAATTGGTTGTAGAAGGTAACCTTGCTGTACAAAAATCTTTTTAAGCAAACCCTCTAATTTTTTATCCATAGGATCTTTGAAAGCACAACTATCTTCGATAGGAATAGTAGTGCGTTTGTTTAGAGTAGAAACCGCCCCCTCGACCTTGGGGACTGTCTGCCATAAGTCCTTTCTGGGGTCGACTATAGGAAATAATTTCTTAAATATAGGGGGGGGAACAAAAGGTATGCCGGGCTTTTCCCACTCTTTATTTACTATGTCCGCCACCCGCTTGGGTATAGGAAAAGCGTCGGGGGGCACCGGAACCTCTAGGAACTTGTCCATCTTACATAATTTCTCTGGAATGACCAAATTGTCACAATCATCCAGAGTAGATAATACCTCCTTAAGCAGTGCGCGGAGATGTTCTAATTTAAATTTAAATGTCACAACATCAGATTCAGCTTGATGAGAAATTTTTCCTGAATCTGAGATTTCTCCATCAGACAAAACCTCCCTCATGGCCCCTTGAGATTGGTGTGAGGGTATGTCAGAACAGTTATCATCAGCGCCCTCTTGCTCTTCAGTGTTTAAAACAAAGCAATCGTGCTTTCTCTGATAAGTAGGCATTTTGGATAAAAGATTTGCTATGGAGTTATCCATTACAGCCGTTAATTGTTGCATGGTAATAAGTATTGGCGCACTAGATGTACTAGGGGCCTCCTGTATGGGCAAGACTGGTGTAGACACAGTAGGGGATGATGTAGTATCATGTTTACTCCCCTCATTTGAGGAATCATCTTGGGCAATATCATTATCTGTGGCATTACTGTCCTTACTTTGTTTGGACACTATGGCACAATTATCACATAAATTTAAATGGGGAGACACAATGGCTTTCATACATATAGAACATAGCTTATCTGAAGGCACAGACATGTTAAACAGGCTTAAACTTGTCAACAAAGCACAAAAAACGTTTTAAAATAAAACCGTTACTGTCTCTTTAAATTTCAAACTGAAAACACTTTATTACTGAATATGTGAAAAAGTATGAAGGAATTGTTCAAAAATTACCAAAATTTCACCACAGTGTCTTAAAGCATTAAAAGTATTGCACACAAATTTCAGAGCTTTAACCCTTAAAATAACGGAACCGGAGCCGTTTTTAAATTTGACCCCTATACAGTCCCAGCTATATGCTTTGCTGAGACCCAACCAAGCCCAGAGGGGAATACGATACCAAATGACGCCTTCTAGAAGCTTTTTTAGTGATTCTTAGATCCTCACACATGCATCTGCATGCCTTGCTCTCCAAAAACAACTGCGCAGTAATGGCGCGAAAATGAGGCTCAGTCTATAAATAGAAAGGCCCACAGACTAAAAAAGGTGTCCAACACAGTGCCTGCCGTTTTTTAAACGTTCCCCAAGATTATAATGCCAATTGTTAGCTAGAATCTGCATAATATGCCCCAATAAAGCAATCGTTTTAGCCCATAAAAATGTCTACCAGTTTTTAAGCCCTTTTTTAAGCCCTTTATTCTTTTATGTTTGACTAAGAAAATGGCTTACCGGTCCCCATGAGGGGAAATGACAGCCTTCCAGCATTACATGGTCTTGTTAGAAATATGGCTAGTCATACCTTAAGCAGAAAAGTCTGCTAACTGTTTCCCCCAACTGAAGTTACTTCATCTCAACAGTCCTGTGTGGAAACAGCAATCGATTTTAGTTACTGTCTGCTAAAATCATCTTCCTCTTACAAACAGAAATCTTAATCCTTTTCTGTTTCAGAGTAAATAGTACATACCAGCACTATTTTAAAATAACAAACACTTGATAGAAGAATAAAAACTACATTTAAACACCAAAAAACTCTTAACCATCTCCGTGGAGATGTTGCCTGTGCAACGGCAAAGAGAATGACTGGGGTGGGCGGAGCCTAGGAGGGACTATATGGCCAGCTTTGCTGGGACTCTTTGCCATTTCCTGTTGGGGAAGAGAATATCCCACAAGTAAGGATGACGCCGTGGACCGGACACACCAATGTTGGAGAAAAAGGGATTATCTTTCTTTTTAAACAACACAAATTCTGGTGTTGACTGTCCCTTTAAGAAAAAAATTGATTGAGCAGATGTCTCACTTCAACTAATCGGCACTGTAGAGTTCTCTTGGATACATTGATGCCTCCATCATGAATGTGTTTAGTCAAGACTCTGACAGGCAGTTTTGAGTGCAGATATCTTTTGTCGGTTATTGGTGTAGTAACACAATTTCAACCGCAAGCGTCCTTCTGTTTTGGGCTCAAATCATTCCCACAGTCCATTTTTTTCTTAATATTCTTTACAGAACTACGTCAACAATCTTGTACTGCAAGATGTTTTTGCTTTCAACAGGCCAACAATTTGACAACTTTCTTTAACGGCAAGTCACTTTATTTACCCATGCTTAAATTCATTTTGTTAATTTACCAAAAATTTTAGTAATATTACATCAGAATACACATAAATATGTATTGCAGATGTTGCCAATGTAACATAGAATAAGAAATGGTTACAAAACTAAAAAAAATAAGCAACACTAATAAGAATAAATTTAAAATGTAATATCAAAATTATCATTTTTCACCACTGGGTCTTATAATTTGGCAAGGTACTGTATAGTCCTGGCATCACATAAATATGTTTATTTGCCCTTGGCCTGACATATTCTTCTCAGTGCATTAAAGTTAAATTGCACAGCTAGGATGTTCTATCCCATTACATTTTGGTTAATTTTACTTTTTAATGCATTGGAATCATTGCACCCATGGTCATATTGATCCTTTATAATAAATTATATCTCACACACAAATGCTCTCATTCATGTACGCACTCATTAGTAAAATGTATCTCACTAAATCAGACATCCCAAGTCTCCCGCATTGAAATAGCTGCTCCCTGACGCCCGCAAATCAATTGGACTATCCTGGAAGTTCAACCTACGGCAACTAACCAATATAATTATGGTAATTTCTTCATATAGTAACAGAGTGCCACACAAAAGAAACCATTATGCACACTCTACCCAGTAACTGGTTTGTTTTGGTCTGTGCGATCGCTTGTTGGTCCTTTCCGTTCAGCAGTTTTGTAATTGGCAGAAACACTGCTGGCTGCTTCATTTGCATTTATCTGTGTTCCAGTGTAAATGCTGGTAACCACCTGGTAGTCAGATCATAACACAGAGGATTAAAGTAAGTGAGTGGCCGTTAAGAGGTCAGGTGGCCGTGGAGCAACCTATGCCTGTAACAGAGGGGAGGGTGTCTTGTAATGGTGAGAGAAAGGTAATCTAAAAAAATTATGTTTTCTAGTTCAGTTTTACAATTTCTGCCATGAGCTGTACAAAGTATGGATAATATTATATATTAATATATATATATATATATATATATATATATATATATATGTGCATGTATTTCAGTTACAAATTAGCTTGAGAAAGGGGCAGGAGCCCCGAAACGTTGCTCTAATTAAAGGTTCAGCCTTTGAAACCGCGTGCCACCTTTACTTTTTACTTTACTTTTTTGATCCATATTGTTACCTTGGGGCCTGAAGGGTGGTCCTACAAGGTGTTGCACCAGACACTATTTGTATTGAGAGTGTTCCTATCTATTGGAGTGTGTGTGCGAATCCCACTTGTTTTCTTTACATATGCAATTCACCCTGAAGGGATATCAGCACCACAAAGTGTATATCGTTTGTTTATATACAGATAAAGGCTATTCCTACTTACAACACAATGTCCTGTGAGACAGGAGTATTCGCTTACTCAGAGGATGAAGCAGCCAAGATTGTAACCCTGACATTGGGGGCTAGAGAGTTCCTCACAGCACCAGATAAAGAATCACAGAAAAGAAACCTGGAATGGGTAATCAAGAGACAAGTGAATCTGCAAATTCATCCAGCAACTCTAGCATAGTACTATAAAACTAAACGGATTCCTAGAGGCTTAAGGTCCTCCCTCCAACCCATGTTCTTTTCTGACAACAGTGAGTTTTGCACTATTTACCAGCAAATCCTCAATAAGAGCTTGATGGATTTAATGATACTCAACATAGACTTTTCAAACCAGGAGTTGATAACCCTGACAAAAGAAATAGAGGAACAGAAGGGCAAGCTACGTGATACCCTGGGAGAAGAAGAATACCTCAAGATACTCGATGACATAGAGAAGTCAGTCGGTACCTTTAAGCTGGAGGTCAAGGATCGGAAGAGGAAGAAGTTCAAACGTGATGAGCATGATTACAGTGTCAGCAACGTGTACCGTTGGAACCGCCCCCATAGACGGATAGCTAATCGAGGATCACGATGGCGGGTACACACCCTCGGACACAGAGACACGTTGATGGTGGCGCAACTTCCAGCTCAGACAGCTCCGGAGCAGAACGGACGGCGACCTCAAAGACACATAGTACAGGTACCGATGCTTCTCTCTCCACTTCTGCTTCTTTTTTTAGGGGAGCTTAGACAGGAGGCCAGAGATGGAGGAGGTGGATTAGACGTGGGCAAAAACTCAGGAGGTGTTGGGACCAGATCACAAATGAAGCCAACACGAAGGAGGTAAACGTTATCAATTTATCTTCACAAAGTCTAAACCAGCAAGAGATTGAGGTACTGAATAAGGGACTTACATTTTGCCCCACGGAGCAGGCTGACACTTTTGCCCTCATGAAGGATCTGACACATTTTTTTAGAGGGATTAGATTAAAAGCCTTTTTTTTTGCCAGCAGAGAGCCTTGAACAAAATGGACAGGACAATGGTGAAAATGTGTTCTTTGACATAGGATCCTTTGGACTTACCACCAAAAGCACATGTAACCCTTCAGGTGACAATGAAGCGGTAGAGACATTTATCAAAGTTGTGATTGTGAGTATAAAAAACTTGTACATAAAAAGTCTACACAGAAAGATAGATACAATCTTACTAAACAAGAGTTTAACATTCTAAAGAAACTTGAAAGGGATACATCCATCAAGCCCGCGGACAAGGGCGGGGCGGTGGTCGTGATGGATACTGTCAAATATAGGGCAGAAGTTTTACGCCAGTTAACTAATGAGTTAGTTTATGAAAAGTTAAATGTAAACCCTACAGAAAATGTACGTAAAGAATTACAGAGAAATTTGGATAAGGGCTTACATTATAGTCTATTAACACAAAATATGTATCAATTTCTAACACCCACACATCCCTTAATTCCAGTGTTTTATGTAGTACCTAAGGTGCACAAGCAACTCATAGATCCACCTGGTAGGCCCATAGTGGCTGGCATAGGCTCCCTATTGAACCCTACTGCCCAATTTTTGGATAAGATTCTAGCACCATTGGTCACAAAAGGTAACTCTTACATTTGGGACACTATACAATTCATTGAGAAAATAGGTGCTATCAAACAAGTAGATGACAGCGTTATCTTGGCCACTTGGGTATGTAACTTCCCTTTACATGGTCATCCCCCATGATGTGGGGATTGACTGCGTGGGAGAAGCTTTAGAAAAAAGCAAGTTGTACAATGAAACACAACAAGAATGGCTTCTTGACTTGTTATCCCTGGTGCTTACTAATAATTTTTTCCTATTTGAAAATCAATTTTACATGCAAAAAATAGGCACAGTGATGGGGTCCAATGTGGCCCCATCCTATGCCTGTTTGGTGATGGACGCCATTGAGGAAAGGCATGTATATACAAATCCACTATTCTTCAAATACTGTCAGGGGTGGTTTCCCTACATTGATGACCTGTTCATCGTGTGGCGGGGCCCCCCTGAAACACTAACTGAATTCAGACTTAGCATTGAAAATGCAGTCTCATTTTTGAAATTCAGCGGTAAGATGGATATGCAGAAAGTGGAATTCCTTGACACAATGGTTTACAAAAAGGATGGCGGATTGGCCACAGATATTTTTGTGAAACCAACTGACAGAAACACACTTTTACACAGAAATAGCTTCCATCCCCCACAAGTTTTTCAAAGTGTGCCCAGATCACAACTATTGAGATTAGAGAGGATAGTATCAGACCCCTTAATCAGACAAGACAGGTCCATAAACATGAATAGTAAATTTGTTAGCAGGGGCTATGATGCTCTTGAATTAAATACAATTGAGAACTCTCAAAAAATCGCCCAGTCAGACCAAATATATTTAAAAATAAAAACAAAAACACTTCTAAACAGAATAGAGCAAGAAAGTGTACAATATTATTAAAAAACATGGGTATCTCCTACGGGAGACTTGCCGAGAGATCAAGGAATTTAAGGAAGTCCCCAGAGCCTCATATCGAAGGGGCAATACAATAGGCAGAAAATTGGTACATGCCACATCAGATAAGCCTAAGAGTGGTACCCAACAACAATTTTTTGAGACCCCTAAGGAGGGCACATTCCCATGTCTAGGGTGTGCCCAATGTAACAATATTATCAAGGGGGGAGTGATTTCACATCCACACACAGGGAGAATGTACCAGATTAAAGGGTACTATACGTGTGATTTGATTTATGTTGTTTATGCGCTTAAGTGCCCATGTGGGCTATTATATGTTGGCGAGACGACACAAAAGATAAGAGATCGCATCTGTCAACATAAGTCGACCATTCATAATGATAAGATGTTACATCTCCCAGTCCCAGCACATTTTGCTGAGATGGGTCACTAGGCAAATCAGTTAAGATATATGATAATTGACAGTGCCCCCAAGAGACTTGGTGGGGGGGCAATAGGCATAGGGACCTCCTTAATCGGGAAGCCAAATGGATCTGGCTTCTCAACACCCTGCACCCCAAGGGGTTAAACAGAGAATTTGATCTTCTACCTTTGATCTAAGAAACAATTTCTGTACACACAAAACATTTCAGTCTTTCATTTTATATATTCATAGATCATAGCTTCTGTTATTATGTTTTCTAACTGCTATGTAGTATGGTTAGCAACTTGCTGCATTTGTTTTTAATAGGTTCTCCAATTCTTGCAATGGAGTGTAAGGGGTTAAATTGTGTGTGTTTTTTTTCACAGGATATGTGATGATGTCATTTCCTGTTAAACACACCCATGTTTTGTAATTGGTCACCTGTATGTTTGTCCATATAAGAGGTGCATGTATTTCAGTTACAAATTAGCTTGAGAAAGGGGCAGGAGACCCGAAACATTGCTCTAAATAAAGGTTCAGCCTTTGAAACCGTGTGCCACCTTTACTTTTTTGATCCATATTGTTACCTTGGGGCCTGAAGGGTGGTCCTACAAGGTGTTGCACCGGACACTATTTGTATTGAGAGTGTTCCTATCTATTGGAGTGTGTGTGCGAATCCCACTTGTTTTCTTTATATATATATATATATATATATATATATATATATATATATATATATATATATATATATATATATAAAATTTGGTCAGGTAACAATTAAAGGGACATTAAACCACTTTTTTTTGGGGGGGGGTGAAGTCACCTCTCTGAAATTAGTTTTTGCAGGTTGGGATGTCTGCTAAAATACACATACAGATTGATTACTGGCTTGTTTAGTTTTAAAATTGTATTCCTGGCAGAATACTCTTAGACCCAACTGGCAAATTTAATCTAGCCCTTATGGAACCTTCGTTGAACAATTTTGTTAAGATTTTTGGTGCACCTTAACAGTACAATATTTTCATGAGTATGTTTGTGTGAATTGTTTAATTATTTGGTTTTTATGATTTTTAAAAATACGATTTCCGTTGTACATTTTGTAATGTATGCATCTCCTTCCCATACAAAAATGCAGTATATACCTTTTAACGAGACACCTTGTCTTCAGGGTATAAAGTAGTTTATATAATTCAACCAGGGAAATAGAAAGACTGGCGAGCATTCTTATAGAATCTCACCAGCCCAGAGACCTTTTTACAATTGGAGCCTTAGGAATAATTATTGTGCTGGTTATGGTCAGAGAAATTCAGTTGATGGGGGTAATTTAGTAGGGTGGGGACAGGCAGTCTCTGGATAGAGAATAACTATAAACATATTTTAAATCTTTTTGTATAATTCAGTATCACTACAGCATCATGGTAACTACACTTATTAAATTAGACCTTTTTTGAGTTTTCAATAAAAGACAATATTAAAATTTGCCAATGAACATAAACCAGATGTAAATAATTGATTATTAAAATAAGAGACCTAGGGGTAGATTTCTCATAGTGCGAGCGGACATGATACGATGTAGCGTATCATGTCAGCTGCACATCGATAAATGCCGACTGCTGGTGCAATGCTGCCCCCTGCAGAGTCGCGGCCAGAGTGCGTAAACAGGGGAATCAAGCTCCATATGGAGCTGGATAAATCGGCCCCATAGTCTGCATTTGGGATTCATCTTCATACTAATTAATCCCTTATTTAAGTGAGTCATAGTACCTATAGCTCTTGCGCTTGTTTTACCTCTCTATCATGATTACTTTAAGGTCATCTTCCAAACTCTCTTTATTAGCTACCTCATGTTATCAAAAGGCAGAAATTAGCACTTATCCCCCTAATTAAGTTAAAGGGACATAATACTCATATGCTAAATCACTTAAAACTGATGCAGTGTAACTGTAAAAAGCTGACAGGAAAATATCACCTGAGCATCTCTATGTAAAAAAGGAAGATATTTAACCTCACAATCGCCTCAGCTTAGCAGAGTAAGTTCTGTGTAAAAAGTTATACTCAGCTGCAGCACAGCTGCAGGTAAAAAAAAAATAAAAAAAAATAAATGAAGAAATGAACAGCAGTCAATTAGGATCAACAGCGCTGATGTCATGAACTTTTTCACTGTGATCTCATGAGATTTCACTTAACTCTAATGAGATTTCATTGTAAACTTCCTTACACTGAATAGGGAAATAAGATAAGTGTGCACGAATGCTCGTTACTTCCGCTGTCCCGGGACAGACATACTGATTTGCTGCTTGGAAGTCCTTTACAATGGGATGTGGCTACTGAGAAACTTTATAGGTAAAATATCTTTCTTTTTTACAGATATTCAGGTGATATTTTCTAGTCAGCTTTTTACAGCTATACTGCATCACTTTCAAGTGTTTAAACATTTGGGTATTATGGCACTTTAATGCAGGGGAAGCTGTTATATGAAAAGTAAAGCACTTCTGTGTTTGAATAATTTGTTCAGGAATCTAGAGAAATAACAGCAACAAGAATTTATTTAAGTTAAAGAGGCTACTAAACTAGTAAATCATTGTAAAGGGTAATATTCTGTTAGTTGTGCTATAGTTGATCTAATTCAAGTTCTAACTTATTGCAGTAACACACAAATTTAGATATTCTATACTGACAGATTTTTTTTTTTCTATTTGGAGTTCCATAGAAAAGATAATTTTATATTATTTCCAAAATACAATTTCCCAATGCCAATATTGGTGAATTAAAAAATACAGTGTTATGAAGGCCTCATGATTTTAGGTGTAAGGGGTTAACTTTTTCTCTTTGTGCTAATTATTTTGTTTTTAAGAGGATGTATATCTCTGTGTATTTTCCTTAATAACAACAGACCTCCTGTTGTAAATAGCTTATATGTTTAACTTTAGAAAATTTTATTACACACAAGAGGCCTGGGGCCTAAGGTCAGTTTTATGGCCCCAGGAGGTAAACAACAGAGTGACATAAGACAGTCTTTATATCAAAGCTCAGGCCTTAGGTCAATTAAAGGGAACATTCTAAGATATCTTATGACATGTTTTTATCACACATAACACTGGGTGACCAAATATAACAAACATTTCATGTTTGGTATCAGAATAATCCTCATGATGTCACAGGGGAGTTGCTTATATGGGTTTATGTACTGAATATACATAGCATAGAGTTTTTCTATAATTTTCAGTCAGGGTTAAAGAGTTTTATAGCCTGCCTTAAAGGGGGCTTACTTCCATAAACCACTCTGAAAGGGGCTTGGTCGGAAACATGACCGCAGAAAAAACTGTATTTAACTGTAATTTCAACCCAATCGTTTTTTCATCCTACATGGGAGGTTGTCGGCAACAGCGTATTTGACCATTCTTCATTCAATCTCCATGGAGCAGAGGCTATTCTTCTGGTAAAGTTATAGGTTCTATTATTTCCTCCTTTTTGTTTTATAAGACCTGTTTGCTGTGTGTGTTTTTTTTGTTTACTCCTTTTTTTATATAAATGCACTGTGAGTCTTTTTTGTGCGTAATAATTGTTCCTTTATTAAGTTTTGCCTTCGTCTAATATTTGAAACACATTAGAAGAGACTGATAATAATAGTACTGTGGTTTTTTTAGATTTATTTTTTAGATTTTTAATCTGAAGTCTGGGTTTTTTCCTTAGGAATTCCAATATAATAATCTTAAAGTCGTGGCAGCAGAGATATTTTAGTGTGGGTGGCATTATAGGGGAGTTTTTTCTAGGTCTAGTGCAGACAAAAGAGTGTTTGTTAACCCTTACAACCACAGAACTAAATTACAGACTTGTCTGGAGTGACTAGTCTTTTAAAAAAAAACTGGTTGAGTTGGAAAGGGTCTGTCAATACCTTCTATGACAAACTGTTGATTCTTGCAGGGTTGGCTAACCCTGTACGTCACATAAAGTATATATTTTTTTTTACTTATTTAATAAAAAAAAAACTTGATTCTATTAAAATATTTGCATCAGACCATAGCAGTGAAGCACCCCTGAGTGATACATAATCTCTTTTACAAACTGATTAACTGAAGCTAAATACCTTACCTAATCAATAAAATATTACTAAAAGGGCTATGGTACCCAAAAAAATTCTTTCATGATCTAGATAGAACATTCAATTTTAAACAACTTTCTATTTTACTTATATTATCTAATTTGCTTCATTCTCTTGGTATGCTCATGAGCTGAGAGCTAGCTGCTGAATGGTGGCTGCACATATATACCTCTTATCATTGGCTTACCAATGTGTTCGGCTTGCTTACAGTAGTGCTTTGCTGCTAATTCAATAATGGATTTTTCAAGAGAATGTAACTAAATTGATAATAGAAGTAAATAAAAAAATTTAAATTGTAAATCTGAATCATGAAAAAAATTGGTGGGTTCATATCCCTTTAACCATTATTAGGAATGGATATGATACATTATGTTTGTTAGGGTAAGCATTTTTCTTACTGAATGGGCAACTTCACATTTATAAAGTTATTATTATAATAATACTTAAGAAATATCATGCTGATAGAAGCATAGAATTTGACGGTAGATAAGAACCAAAAAGGCCCATCAAGTCTATCCATATTACATGTTCCTTTTTTCTTATGATAGCCTTATGAAATTCCCAGGCATTTTTAAATTATTTTACCGTCTTTGTGTTTACCACCTCAATTGGAAGTTTATTACATGAATCCACTACCCTTTCTGTAAAACAAAATGCTTCTTCACATTTCTCCTGACTCTGCTACACTCTAACATTAGATTGTGACCTCTTGTTTTGGCATTTTTTTGTGGCTTCTACTTTATAAAAGGGACATAAAATAGGTTGAGATCTGTGCATATCATGAAAGGGCTAATTAATTAAAAAATAGTTTGCATAAAAAAATTGTTTAAAAATTGCTGGCAAGTATTTTAAAATAATTTTCAAAAATAAGCAAAATTAATTACATAGCTAAGCTGCCTGAAGAAGCCAACTCCACTCCCCTTATCAGTGTTTAGACACAGGCATTGTATTTCAACTGAGTTCACAGCTTCTAGGCATGTTCCAGCAGATAATCCCTATGTATTTTTGCATTCTACCAAAGCAACAAAAGATATAGATACAGCCATAGAAGGAAATGTGTGGGGCGAGTAAGAGCTTTACAATTCAGAAACTAAAAAGAAATGGTTAATGGCGAGGCACTGCAGTATACATTTTTAGGTAAAGTAATTAAAGTACATATTATTATATTTTGTCTCTATCCCAACTTGTTTTGTGTCCCATCAACTCCCTTTATATATCTGAAGGTTTCTATCATGTCACCTCTTTCACTTCTATCCTCTAAACTATACATATTTAGGTCATGGAGTCTTTCTTTGTACGTTTTATATTTTAGTCCTTGTACCATTTTAGTGGCCCTCTTTTGGACAGCTTCTAGTTTATTTAAATCTTTCTGAAGATATGGTCTCCAGAACTGTACACAGTATTCCAGATTTAGCCTAACTAATGATCTGTAAAGTGTCATAAGAACCTTGCTATTTCTGCTAATAATACCTTTCCCAATGCAACCAAGTATTTGACTGGCCTTACTGGCTGCACTGCTGCATTGTGTACCCAATTGTAAATTATCTGAAATAATAATTCCCAAGTCACTTTCTTCTTTAGTTACAGTCAGTAATGTACCATTGAGAATATAATTGGCCTTTGGGTTTTTGGATCCTATATGCATAATTTTGCTCTTGAAATATTAAATTTCAGATCCCATTTATTTGACCAGTTCTCTAGTTTTTTTTAATATCACTGTTCATTTGATCAACCCCTCCTGGAACATCAACTTTGTTACAAATGTTTGTATCATCAGCAAACAAGCAAACTTTCCAGTTAAGCCCACTTCCAATATGACTTAAGAACATGTTAAACAAAACAGGCCCAAGAACTGGCCCTTGGGGAACACAACTAGTAACTGACCCCTCATTTTAATGTACTCCAATTAAACAAAACTCTCTGCTGTCTATCCTTAAGCTAACATTCTACCCACTTAACAATCTTGGCATCTACTCCTAGTCAATGCATTTTGTGAATACATTTGTTGGATGGGACAGTGTCAAATGCTTTGCTAAAGTCTAGATATGCAACATCTACGGCTCCTCCCTGGTCTATTAACCCCTTCACCCATATGGATGTAAATATACAGTGTGCGGTACTTTGGCTATCGTACCGCACAATGTATATATAAGTCCGAGCTTCAGGAAGCTCCAGCACTCTTGGCTGTTAAGTTATAGCCGAGAACTGGAGTTCCTGAAGCTCCAGGCATCTGGTGCATATGGAGCCGGAGTGTGATCAGTGCTCCGGCTCCATATGAGGGCAGATGCCTGGTTGTTACAGACAGTGAACCTGTGTGTGTCACCGTCTGTAAAAATCTTCTGCTGTTGCTGGCGGGAGGTGGGTGGGCGGATCAGCAGCATAGAGGGGAGGGAAGGGGAGAGAGTGGTAGGGCCCTACGCTACAGAAAAAAATAAATAAAATGAAGGGATATGGGGGCCCTAACAAAGATCATGGGGGGGGAGGTAGGGGGTACACTACGCTACAGAAAATAAAAAAAAATAATTAAAATAAATTGAAACCTCTTCCTCTGTAAAAAGAAAAGTACTACTCACATAATCATTTAAATTAACATCCCTTAAGAGAATCTCATTATATTTACCATCTGTTGTAAAGACTGAACAAAAGTAATAATTTAAACAGCTTGCAATTTGTGTATCTTCTTCCACTACTCTATCATCATTTGTGAGTCTTACTATCCCTATGTTAGTTTTTCTCTTTTCACTGATATATCTAGAGAAGGTTTTGTCACTGTCTTTTATAGTTTTTTGTACAAGGGGAATCTCTTGAGCAACTAGTAAAATAGCCAACACGTAAAGGAACTGTATTCGATTTAGTACTTACAAACAGTGATATAGTATCTGAAGTGTCTGTGGTGAGAACTTAGGCTCTAGTGATCATCAGTCTGTATGGTTTAATATTCAGGCAAAGGTACTGTACAACCATAGTAAAACAAAAGTTTTAAACTTTAGAACAACTGATTTTTCTTACATGGGCAGAAACCTAAATGAATCTCTAAAATGGATGGTGCAAATTTCAGGAGTACAAGAACAATGTGAATAAAGCTATTCTAGATGCAACTAAACGCTGTATTAAGCTTGTTTGTAAAAGTAAAAGAAAACCAATATGGTTTTCAAGAGAAGTAGCACATGTAGTTAAAACAAAAAACAGTCTACAATACATGTAATGGCAAAAATACAAAAGCATAATTTTACAGACATTTAAAAATAATCTGGCATACAACACAGTAATATATATACAAAAAACAAAGAACATTAGTTTCTTGCTAATGATTCCATTAAATATTATCGTAATGATATAGGGTAATGTATTTGTGGTGTGTTTTAACATACATATTCACCGCTGGTGCTATTCACATAGCATATAATAACTGTAAATTAGATAAAGAAAATAAGAAAAGTTGTATATGTGTATATTTGTGCGAGAAAGAGGGAAAATATCATCCAATATACAATGAACAAGAGGCATAAAAAGATAAATGTCTACCTCTACTTTGTATTTAGAATTGTCGAATAAATAGTTTATTCAACCAAGTGTGTTTAATTAATTATCTTAAAATATATCCAATTATTAATTACCTATACACAGTACAATTTACAAATTATACAAAACTATAAACATTTTTACACGTTAAGTTATTTCAGCATTTTAAGTCATAACCATCGGGCAATGGACATACATTTTAAATCTAGAAATATGTCCTTAAAAGTGCTTAAAAGTGATGCTCCATATTGATAACAAACATTATCATATTTTATACATTTGTGAAATAAATCAGATTTTAGAAAGCAATTATATTTTTTAACAAATTCCTTTTTGTATATACGTATACTATTCATATTCTAAGGATTATGCAAAAATATTGCATAGTTTGTAGAGCCAAAGGCCAACCAATTTTAGAAACTCAAATTTGACTCAAACTACCATGTAGGCATCATATCAGGAAACCACATTCTTCCAAGATGCTTTGAGACTTCATAATGGATTTGTTCCATGTTGTAGTCATTATCTGGGATAAGTACTTCTTCCATAATAGAAAGTTGTGTCAGTCTTTGTCCACACATTTTCACAAACTCAACAAAAGCACTGCAAGTAACTTCACACTCTCCAAGTCCAATAGCTGTTAAGTTTTTGCAACGATCTGCAATTCGAATCAGCTCATCGTCCAAAGGTTGAACTCCATTAGCACATACTACCAGCTCTACCAAGCGAGGGCAATTCAAGCCTATTCGACCTAGCATTGCTTTGCTCACTGCACGTCCAAAGTAAAGATGAGTGACTGGGGTCTCCTCTCTAAAAAATACATCAAATTCTTCTTCATATAAAAAGAAGTACATAACAATATTCACTTTAGGTGAGTGCTTGATAAGGGCATCCCAGCTTTGTTTCTTAATAGTATGGAATTGTGTTTGTCCTGGATTTTCACTTACAACATCAATACGAAGATGTTCAAGGCGCACATGTTTTTCAGTTGAAAGAGCCAGTAATAGTTCATCACTTAGTAGATGATAATTTAGTGCAAGTTCACGAAGTCCATGACATTGATCGGCCACACACAGAATTCCTTGGGAAAAAATAAAAATAAATATATGCATAGATGTTTATTTAAGCAAAACTCAGCTCTGCATTTATCTAGTACTTTCTATACTAAACCTATTTCTCAAGTGCACTAACCCGACATGAACTACTAATATTTCACGTTACAATGCTCCTCACATAGCAGAATATGTTCTATTTATTCATAAATTCACATTTGTATATATATATATATATATATATATATATATATATATATATATATATATATATACACACACACTATATATATATATATATATATATATATATTTAAAAATACTTAGAACACATAAATACATCTCTACACACACATACACATACATACTTAGACATGTATATGTATGGACTTTAACACCTGAGACCTCATATCTTTGAGCCCTTTAAAACTTTTTTTTTCAATTTTTTTAAAATAATTTTTATTAGATATTGTTATTATGAGTGTAACTTTACTTTCAAATGTATTTTTAATGTTTTTTGTGCAACTTTTTAGTCTAGCCTAACAGTTAACCAGAGCTCTGAAAACGTGCTATCCTGACACACGTTTAATTCTATTGCACTTGAGCGAGCTCATTTGATTTCAAGAATGTTAGTCTTTATGTGTTGGCACTTATATATTCTGATAGACAATAACCCATAACAAATAATATGGCACTGTACAATTATGTCCAACTGGGGCTAATTAAAAGCCCATGGAACTATCCTCCTCACTCCTCTTACCTCCAAATGCCACTTGGATAATGGTAACACTGCTAAACCCTAGGAGGTCTATGTATAATCTACCGACCTATATCTTTGGCTGGATTTCATTTGATTTCAACTCATAATACGCAAGGTACTTCCGAAGCATGCAAAGAGCCATTATAAACCCCTTTTTTGCTTGTGCGCAACTGATAGCGCGCCACTCGTAATCTAGCTCTAAAGCATATAGACAAAGAAATAAGTAGAAGAAAATGTATCTGTCATGAAGATGTATAAATTTAAAAAAAAAATGAATTACAGGTTTTAGGATAAAGATATATAGGTGTCTACTAACAGAGGAACGTGATACGTCCAGAAAATATAATCTAGTTAATCAAATGTATATAAATGACAGATGGTATAGAAAAGAGGTATTGTGGCTTATAAATAAAATCTAACAGTATCAAAGAAGATTGACTCTAGAGACTAAGAACTTTCTAGTCAAATTGACTAATTTAATAATCAGTTTAAAATGCAAGCGAATCAGGAGGAAAACAATTACCTGCTAAAATGACATGCTCTAACTATATCATAGAGCATACATTTCTATTTAACTACAATGGCCTTTTAACCTTTGAGTTTAACTGCCTATTAGCTAGTCAGTAAGGCAACATTTACTCTAATAAACTACAGCAAATCATTTTTGCATTAGAAAGTCTGTTTAAGATTGGTGAACATCAAATGCATGTTTGAAACAGGACACTTAGGCCTAGATTTAGAGTTCGGCGGTAGCCGTCAAAACCAGCGTTAGAGGCTCCTAACGCTGGTTTTGGGCGCCCGCTGGTATTTGGAGTCAGTGATTAAAGGGTCTAACGCTCACTTTTCAGCCGCGACTTTTCCATACCGCAGATCCCCCTACGCCATTTGCGTAGCCTATCTTTTCAATGGGATCTTTCTAACGCTGGTATTTAGAGTCGTTTCTGCAGTGAGCGTTAGAGCTCTAACGACAAGATTCCAGCCGCCTGAAAATAGCAGGAGTTAAGAGCTTTCTGGCTAACGCCGGTTTATAAAGCTCTTAACTACTGTACCCTAAAGTACACTAACACCCATAAACTACCTATGTACCCCTAAACCGAGGTCCCCCCACATCGCCGCCACTCGATTAAAATTTTTAACCCCTAATCTGCCGACCGCCACCTACGTTATACTTATGTACCCCTAATCTGCTGCCCCTAACACCGCCGACCCCTGTATTATATCTATTAACCCCTAACTTGCCCCCCACAACGTCGCCGCAAGCTACTTAAAATAATTAACCCCTAATCTTCCGACCGCAAATCGCCGCCACCTACGTTATCCCTATGTACCCCTAATCTGCTACCCCTAACATCGCCGACCCCTATGTTATATTTATTAACCCCTAATCTGCCCCCCACAACGTCGCCGACACCTACCTACACTTATTAACCCCTAATCTGCCGAGCGGACCTGAGCGCTACTATAATAAAGTTATTAACCCCTAATCCGCCTCACTAACCCTATCATAAATAGTATTAACCCCTAATCTGCCCTCCCTAACATCGCCGACACCTACCTTCAATTATTAACCCCTAATCTGCCGACCGGAGCTCACCGCTATTCTAATAAATGTATTAACCCCTAAAGCTAAGTCTAACCCTAACACTAACACCCCCCTAAGTTAAATATAATTTTTATCTAACGAAATAAATTAACTCTTATTAAATAAATAATTCCTATTTAAAGCTAAATACTTACCTGTAAAATACATCCTAATATAGCTACAATATAAATTATAATTATATTATAGCTATTTTAGGATTAATATTTATTTTACAGGCAACTTTGTAATTATTTTAACCAGGTACAATAGCTATTAAATAGTTAAGAACTATTTAATAGTTACCTAGTTAAAATAATTACAAATTTACCTGTAAAATAAATCCTAACCTAAGATATAATTAAACCTAACACTACCCTATCAATAAAATAATTAAATAAACTACCTACAATTACCTACAATAAACCTAACACTACACTATCAATAAATTAATTAAACACAATTGCTACAAATAAATAACATTAAATAAACTATCTAAAGTACAAAAAATAAAAAAGAACTAAGTTACAGAAAATAATAAAATATTTACAAACATAAGAAAAATATTACAACAATTTTAAACTAATTACACCTACTCTAAGCCCCCTAATAAAATAACAAAGCCCCCCAAAATAAAAAATTCCCTACCCTATTCTAAAATACAAATATTACAAGCTCTTTTACCTTACCAGCCCTGAACAGGGCCCTTTGCGGGGCATGCCCCAAGAATTTCAGCTCTTTTGCCTGTAAAAAAAAACATACTATACCCCCCCCCCCAACATTACAACCCACCACCCACATACCCCTAATCTAACCCAAACCCCCCTTAAATAAACCTAACACTACCCCCCTGATGATCTTCCTACCTTGTCTTCACCATGCCAGGTTCACCGATCCGTCCTGGCTCCAAGATCTTCATCCAACCCAAGCGGGGGCTAGACATCCACTGAAGAAGTCCAGAAGAGGGTCCAAAGTCTTCCTCCTATCCGGCAAGAAGAGGACATCCGGACCGGCAAACATCTTCTCCAAGCGGCATCTTCTATCTTCTTCCATCCGATGACGACCGGCTCCATCTTGAAGACCTCCAGCGCGGATCCATCCTCTTCTTCCGACGACTAGACGACGAATGACGGTTCCTTTAAGGGACGTCATCCAAGATGGCGTCCCTCGAATTCCGA
The DNA here is from genome assembly GCF_027579735.1 of Bombina bombina. NCBI lineage: Eukaryota > Metazoa > Chordata > Amphibia > Anura > Bombinatoridae > Bombina > Bombina bombina. Next base: position 439,022,114 of record NC_069504.1, read on the forward strand.
TTGGCTGATAGGATTCTATCAGCCAATCGGAATTAAGGTAGGAATTTTCTGATTGGCTGATGGAATCAGCCAATCAGAATATAGTTCAATCCGATTGGCTGATCCAATCAGCCAATCAGATTGAGCTCGCATTCTATTGGCTGATCGGAACAGCCAATAGAATGCGAGCTCAATCTGATTGGCTGATTGGATCAGCCAATCGGATTGAACTATATTCTGATTGGCTGATTCCATCAGCCAATCAGAAAATTCCTACCTTAATTCCGATTGGCTGATAGAATCCTATCAGCCAATCGGAATTCGAGGGACGCCATCTTGGATGACGTCCCTTAAAGGAACCGTCATTCGTCGTCTAGTCGTCGGAAGAAGAGGATGGATCCGCGCTGGAGGTCTTCAAGATGGAGCCGGTCGTCATCGGATGGAAGAAGATAGAAGATGCCGCTTGGAGAAGATGTTTGCCGGTCCGGATGTCCTCTTCTTGCCGGATAGGAGGAAGACTTTGGACCCTCTTCTGGACTTCTTCAGTGGATGTCTAGCCCCCGCTTGGGTTGGATGAAGATCTTGGAGCCAGGACGGATCGGTGAACCTGGCATGGTGAAGACAAGGTAGGAAGATCATCAGGGGGGTAGTGTTAGGTTTATTTAAGGGGGGTTTGGGTTAGATTAGGGGTATGTGGGTGGTGGGTTGTAATGTTGGGGGGGGGGTATAGTATGTTTTTTTTTACAGGCAAAAGAGCTGAAATTCTTGGGGCATGCCCCGCAAAGGGCCCTGTTCAGGGCTGGTAAGGTAAAAGAGCTTGTAATATTTGTATTTTAGAATAGGGTAGGGAATTTTTTATTTTGGGGGGCTTTGTTATTTTATTAGGGGGCTTAGAGTAGGTGTAATTAGTTTAAAATTGTTGTAATATTTTTCTTATGTTTGTAAATATTTTATTATTTTCTGTAACTTAGTTCTTTTTTATTTTTTGTACTTTAGATAGTTTATTTAATGTTATTTATTTGTAGCAATTGTGTTTAATTAATTTATTGATAGTGTAGTGTTAGGTTAATTGTAGGTAATTGTAGGTAGTTTATTTAATTATTTTATTGATAGGGTAGTGTTAGGTTTAATTATATCTTAGGTTAGGATTTATTTTACAGGTAAATTTGTAATTATTTTAACTAGGTAACTATTAAATAGTTCTTAACTATTTAATAGCTATTGTACCTGGTTAAAATAATTACAAAGTTGCCTGTAAAATAAATATTAATCCTAAAATAGCTATAATATAATTATAATTTATATTGTAGCTATATTAGGATGTATTTTACAGGTAAGTATTTAGCTTTAAATAGGAATTATTTATTTAATAAGAGTTAATTTATTTCGTTAGATAAAAATTATATTTAACTTAGGGGGGTGTTAGTGTTAGGGTTAGACTTAGCTTTAGGGGTTAATACATTTATTAGAATAGCGGTGAGCTCCGGTCGGCAGATTAGGGGTTAATAATTGAAGGTAGGTGTCGGCGATGTTAGGGAGGGCAGATTAGGGGTTAATACTATTTATGATAGGGTTAGTGAGGCGGATTAGGGGTTAATAACTTTATTATAGTAGCGCTCAGGTCCGCTCGGCAGATTAGGGGTTAATAAGTGTAGGTAGGTGTCGGCGACGTTGTGGGGGGCAGATTAGGGGTTAATAAATATAACATAGGGGTCGGCGATGTTAGGGGTAGCAGATTAGGGGTACATAGGGATAACGTAGGTGGCGGCGATTTGCGGTCGGAAGATTAGGGGTTAATTATTTTAAGTAGCTTGCGGCGACGTTGTGGGGGGCAAGTTAGGGGTTAATAGATATAATACAGGGGTCGGCGGTGTTAGGGGCAGCAGATTAGGGGTACATAAGTATAACGTAGGTGGCGGTCGGCAGATTAGGGGTTAAAAATTTTAATCGAGTGGCGGCGATGTGGGGGGACCTCGGTTTAGGGGTACATAGGTAGTTTATGGGTGTTAGTGTACTTTAGGGTACAGTAGTTAAGAGCTTTATAAACCGGCGTTAGCCAGAAAGCTCTTAACTCCTGCTATTTTCAGGCGGCTGGAATCTTGTCGTTAGAGCTCTAACGCTCACTGCAGAAACGACTCTAAATACCAGCGTTAGAAAGATCCCATTGAAAAGATAGGCTACGCAAATGGCGTAGGGGGATCTGCGGTATGGAAAAGTCGCGGCTGAAAAGTGAGCGTTAGACCCTTTAATCACTGACTCCAAATACCAGCGGGCGCCCAAAACCAGCGTTAGGAGCCTCTAACGCTGGTTTTGACGGCTACCGCCGAACTCTAAATCTAGGCCTAAGGCAATACATTGTCAGCAGCACTTCCAATGAAAATTTGATACTGAAAGGAACATGCAGAAACAGAACGAGAACCTATAACTCTTTTCTCTTAAAAATTTAGTGAGAAGATCTGTTGTTAGTAGCTACAATGGTAGGGCTTCTCCTTAGTCAAAGTACTGTCTGATCCATACTATTTTTAAATTCAGTTTAGCTAAAGCAACCACTATTCCTCATATTTACTTTCTTACCTGCAGGAGACACATGGGGACAGCTGCTCATTTTCAGTAGCTTTAATGTATCACTGTTATTCGCAACCAAAACCTTTAATGAAGGATCATCAACCGGAGTATCATCAATCTTTATTGATGACAGTGATTTTGAGTTAACAAAAACAACTGTCAGTGCAGATACAAAGTGAGACTACAAAGAAAGAAAAAAAAAAGGAAAATTATTAACAATATAAATTTGCTATTATTATTATTAATGACATATTAAAACCATTTCTTTAAAGTGCCATGCAGTGTAATCATAAAAATAAAGAAAAAAGGAAACATGATAAGGAATAGATATCAAGACCACAAAAAAAAAGAAATGATTAATAGGACATCATTCAGTAATCTGAAGATACATATTTGTTTTAGTGCAGAGTAACTGCAGTCTTATTTTTTAAACAAATATTTTATGTTTCTATCATTTCATGAAAAAACTGAGTTAATTTAATTAAAAAAAAATAAGTAAATATTTTCCCCTACGACATCCTGTTGAAATTTAATATTTTTCTATTATTTCATATATTTATACAAATAATACTTTCAACAAATAAACTATAAATAGTACATATATGTTTATAGAAGTCAATCATAAACCAAAACCATATCAAATCATGATAAACAAAGAAGAGAGAAAAAAAAAGGGGGGGGGCAAAAATATGTTTGTTCCCTTTCTTTCCCACACAATCCCCTCCAGGCTAATCATCTATGCATGTCCTTTGTCCCCTGAGTCTATACTCCAGCAATAGTACCGAGTGTGCAAAAGGATGTAGGATTTGTTTTTTAAATTCTATTTCTTGTGCCAATATAAATTACTCCCATTTCTGTATACATTTTTAGACCATTTTCTGTAAGAGATAAAGTGTCTATTTGCTCTAATATGATCTGAATACGAAGTTCAGATATTAAATCCTTTCACATAGGGGCTTTTCAGGATTTCCACATCCTAAGTATAATTTTTCTCCCTGTGAGTATTGTCAGGTTTAAGAATTTTGTATTTTCTTTAAATTTGGACCCGTGTAGTAAAATTTTTTTTATCTCTAAACATTCCAGATCAATTTTTATCTGAAGTATTGTACTCAACCAATTCAAGATTTTTTGCGAAAAGTTTCGAATTTTGTAACAATACCAGAAACAATGTAAGATGTTTACATTCCTAATAGTTAATTTGCTACATTGGGTCTCTCTATTTCAGCAACCTTTGATAACCTTTTAGGTGTTAAGTAGGTCCTATGAATAAATTTGATTTGCGCCTCTTGATGGTAAGCTGCCAAGGAAGCCTTTTTGACTCTTTTAATACTTTTAGCTATTGTATTATCCATGAGCCTGACTGACAACAGTCTCTCCCATTTATTATGACTTTTCATGATTCTTCTCTCGCTCTTTTTGTGCATTATAAATTTATATAAAAAGGATATTGAGAAAATGTTGGTTCTAAATTGTGAGAAAACTTTATGCATGAATTCATAGTCCCAGTTATAACTATATTGTTGAATTAATCTTATAGCACAACTTTTTGCTTGGTAATAGGCAAATAAATGATTATTAGGGATATTAAATTCTTGTTTAAAGGGACAGTCAAGTCCAAAAAAAACTTTCATGATTTAAATAGGGAATGTAATTTTAAACAACTTTCCAATTTTGCTTTGTTCTCTTGGTATTCTTAGTTGAAAGCTAAACCTAGGAAGTTCATATACTAATTTATTAGATCTCGAAGACTGACTCTAATCTGAATGCATTCTGACCACTAGAGGGCATTAGTTCATGTGTTTCATATAGATAACATTGAGCTCATGCACGTAAACCCTGGTGTGAACACTGAGTGGCTAAAATGCAAGTCTGTCAAAACAACTGAAACAAGGGGGCAGTTTACAGAGGCTTAGATACAAAGTAATCATAGAGGTAAAAAGTGTATTTCTATAACAGTGTTGGTTATGCAAAACTGGGTAATGGATAATAAAGGGATTATCATTCTTTTTAATCAACAAAAATTTGGGTGTTGACTGTCCCTTTAAGTTCTTGAAACGTTTTATATGAATTGTTTATTTTATTAACTAGTTGTGAGAGTCCTAGTCTCGCCCATTCTCGAAATGGTTGCGTTGTAAATCCGGCTATGAAATCGGGGTTACCTTGTATGGGATAACATTCTGAGAAATTAAAATTTTAATTGCCTAGTCAACATAGGTCTTGCCAGGCTTTTATGGGTTCCCTTATAACGGGCATCTTTTAATATATTATAGGTAAGTTTTTAATTTGTATCTGGGCTAAGGCAGCTAATGAGAATGAGGAAGCTATTTCTTGCTCAATCTCTAAGTCTGTATAATAATTTCCCTGAGTCAGCCAGTCGATCATGTATTTTGCTTAGACTGCTTTGTTATATATTTCACAATTTGGTAAATGCATTACCCCCATGTCCCTAGGCATTTGAAGCTTTTAAAGACTTAATACTGCTCTTTTCCCCTGCCAAAAAAAAATTGTTTTTGTTTAATACAGATATGTCCGATTTATGCAAGGGGAAAGGTATAGTCTGCATCAGATAAATATTTTAGAAAATAAAATAATTTTAACTATATTAACTTTGCCCATTAATGATAATGGTAATTTGAGCCATCTTTGTAGTCTTGCTATCACATCATTACATGTTTCCTTATAATTTAATTCATACCAGAGTTTTGGTAAGAAGGGGATACCTTAATTCCTAAAAATTTGAGATAGGTTTTTACTTTTCAAAAAGGATGGCTAATTTTAGAATGTTTCCTAGATAACCAGAGTAATTCAGATTTCAGTAAATATATTTTAAATCCAGAAAAGGATCCAAAATTTGTAATTAGGTGTAAGACTATTGGTATATACTTCTCTGCTCTATTCATACATAATAAGCGGTCATCTGCATATAGAGATATCAATATTTCCTTGCCCAGAATCTTGATTCCTTTAATGCTAGCTCCTAATGTAATTGCTAAAGACTCTATTGCCAAATTGAAAAGGAATGGTGACAGAGGGCATCCCTGTCTTGTCCCTCTGTATAGCGTAAATTAATTTGAAATTGATGAATTGACTATCAAGGAGGAGGTTGGAAAATTATAACATGACTTTAATAAGTCCAGAATTTTACCCTTAAAGCCAAATTTATTAAGAGTTGTGAATAAATGTTCATAGAATCCAAAGCATTTTTGGCATCTAAAGACAGAATTATAGGGTCAACTAACTTCAGGTCTTTGTCTAGGGAGTCTTGGACATTTAAGTAGGACAGTAAAACAAAAAAAATCCATAAATTTGATATAGATGATCTACCCTTTCTGAAACCTGATTGATCCCTATGAATTAATACCATTCATTACATTTTGTATCCTATTGGCTATAATAGATGTCAGAATTTTGTACCATTTCAAACTCTAACTAAATTGAAATATTTGCCTTCACTGTATTGTCTTTCAAATAAATTATTTGTTGGTGCAATCAAGATATTCCAAGTTTTGTTTATTTGATTCACAATTTAATTCCTTCCAATATATTGAATTTATTATTTTAGTTTTCCTGTTTGTTTAGAGGGGATTCAGTTTTGAATTGAAGCATTTTTGTAAAATACATGCTTTATATTTACAAGCTATAGATTATCTGGTAATGATTTGAAGCCAGGTTACAAGTGGAGCAGAACTTAACGCTCCCACTCACATGCTAACTCTACTAGAAGTAAGCTTTTTGCACGTATTCGGTAGCACTCGTATTACAAGTTGAAAACTGTAATTACAATTAAACGTTTTACAAGTAAGCTGTTTTTGCATGAGCGCTAACCGATGCGCGCAAAAAGCCAAACTTAGTATATTGCATAAATTAATGTATTCCCCAATAGAAGCCAATGGAGCAAAATAAATGGGAAAAAACTAACATCTTATTCACGCAAAAAAACGCATTGCATATTCTCAAGTGCGCTAACCAGATATGAAAATATTAATATTTCATATTCCAATGTTCTTCACATAGCAGAACGTGTTCTGTGTATTCATAAATACATATTTCTACATAGGTCTGATGGTGTATTGGTACAATATATATCTATATACATGATTATATATATAGGAATAGATATATACAGATATATTTATAGGAATAGCTACAGTGCCATTTACTAATATTGACACCCTTGGTAAATATGAGCAAAGAAGGCTGTGGAAAATTGCCTTTATTGTCTAACCTTTTGATCAAAAAATACACAAAAATACTCTGTTCTCATGGATATCAAACAATTGCAAACACAAAACAGGTTTATCAAAAAAAAAAAACTTTGTTAAATATATGTGTGACATAATTTTTGGCACCCCTATGAATTTATATGAGGAAAATATATTTGGAGTATATTCCCACTAATATTTAAAATGTTCTAGTACACCTGGGTGACTAGGAACAGGAAATTGTTCAACCATGACTTCCTGTTTCACAAGGGTATACATATGAGGTAACACATAGGGCAAATTCCCTTAGTCATTCATTACAATGGGTAAGACCAAGGAATATAGCTGTGATGTGCGGCAAAAGGTTGTTGAGTTTCACAAAATGGGAAGTGGCTATAAGAAAATAGCAAAAGTATTGAAAATGCTCATTTAGAACCACCAGGGCAGTAATTAATAAGTTCTAGTCAACTGGAAATTTTATGAATCAAACTGGAAGAGGACATGTGTCTATATTGTCTCAATGCACTGTGAAGAGGATGGTTCAAGTGGCCAAAATATCTCCAAGGATCACAGATGGAGAATTGCAGAAGTTAGTTGTGTCTTGAGGTCAGAAAGTCTCCAAAACTACAATCCAACGTCACCTACATCACCACAAGTAGTTTGGAAGGGTGTCAAGAAAAAGCCTCTACTCTCACCAAAAAACAAACTCAAGCGTCTTTAGTTTGCCAGTCACTAATTGGCGCACACAGAGAATTAGCCATATGGAAAAGTACCTCATGCTCACTGTTAAATATCGTGGTGGTTCTTTAATGTATTGGGGCTGTTTTTTGCCATAGGACCTGGGTAGGTGGCATAATAGACTATCAAATATCAACAGATATTAAATGAACACCTGACTGCCTCTCCCAGAAAGCTTTAAATGGGCCGTAGTTGGATCTTCAAACAGGGCAATGATCCAAAACATACATCAAAATCAATGCAGAAATGGTTTACTGACCACAAAATCAAGGTCCTGCCAGAGGAGAGTCCACCAGCGTCAACCTTTAAATTTTAAGAATCTGGAGAGATTCTGTATGGAGGAATGGTCTTAGATCCCTTGCCATGTATTCTCCCACCTCATCAGGTATTAAAGGAGAAGACTCAGAGCTGTTATCTTGGTGAACGAAGGTAGCACAAAGTATTGACTAAAAGGGTGCCAATAATTGTGGCACACAAATATTTAAAAAAGATTTTTTTTGGCTAAACCTGTGTTGTGTTTGCAATTGTTTGATATCTATAAGAGCAGCACATTTTTGTGTACTTTTTGAACAAAAGATCAAAATGTTAAACAATAAAGACAATTTTTCACAGTATTCTTTACTCATATTTACCAAGGGTGCCAATATTAGGGGAGGGCACTTTATTTATAAATACTAAAAACTATTCTGCTATGTGCAGAACATTGGAATGTAAAATATTTACAGTAAATACACAGTATAATACCTTTTTTTTTTTTTTTTTTTTTTATAAATATTTTATAGAGGTTGTGCGAGAACAATACAACTTAAATTAAACAGCACATCAGTAAAACAAACACAGATGTCACATTTCAATGTAACAATTTCTATATATGTTGAAAGATAAAATTCTCAATATGAAGTGGCTTATTAAAAAAAAACAGAAAACTGGAACCTCGTTTTCTTAATTAGTAGTGTAAATGATTGTATGTGAACCAATAAACTCTAATTAGTTTAGCAATTGACGCGTTAAGTATAAACACAAATGAAAATGCAGTTCTACTGTGTAGGTAATATGGTAAGATAGATAAACATAAATAGGTGGGTTGCGGCATAGACAAGAGAAGCCGCGTGGTTAGACCTCCTGAGTTAGGAGGTTCATTATGGGGGTGGGGGGGGGAGGTGGGAGAATGAATGCGATGGATAGGATATGTAGTTAAGGAAGCATTTAAATTGTAGATTATCACAGGCAGGGCAGGTAAACCTCAAGTAATGGCTTGTCAAACATTTTAGGTGAATATCAAGGCTAATAACCTGGAGTCCGATGGGAAAGTTCTAACAATACTAGTGGTATATTATGGATTTTAGATCTATTATTACCATAGTAAACAATCAGGGTCTTTATGGGTTTAATTATGAAATTATGAAAGATATCTCATCTCTGCTCCATGCATAATCAAGCAAAATGGAAGCCCACAAACATGAAGCAACATACGATTAGATATTTAGGCCACCAGCTAGAACTATGGAGTGAGGCTGACTAGTGTAAAGGGTCTACTGTTTTATCTCTAATACTACCTATATAGACTCGTGGCAGAATTGTAGCTATCAAGACAAGACTATTTGTGAAGTCGGAGTCTACTCCTATAATCATTTTAAGCCATGTCACCTGAGTACGGGCCCTATACCCAAGGACTAGTGTGTAAGTTATTTTGAGAAATGAGGTAGGCTCTAACGTAAAATCATTCTTTGACCCTAACAAACGTGATCATACATGTCAGCACAAGTTTAACTAGGTTGGGAGCCTGCTCCCAACATCTAACAGCCACACACGCTCATTTACATCTTCATGAGTTATAGTGTGTATTTCTTTCTTGTGTCAGCAAAACCCTAGTTTAGGTAAACAGTGACCTCCATCATATTTTTAAGAGTGAGAAAATGAGGCATACCGAGAGTGCTGTAACACTGATTGGCTCTACATAAATATACAGCAAAAAACTAATAGGTATTACGGTATTTGAGAAATATATATACAAATTCCAGAGCCTTATGACATTTGCAATATATGAAGTCAAATTAGACAAGAGAGCACTGTGAGGTGGGTTAACAACAGTTAATATGTATAGAGAACTGTGTCTAACCCAGTCTATGAATTAGCTATGGGAAAAATATCCTAACCTATACATCAAACGAAACCTTATGAGATAAATCTAGAGTCACTCATAGAACCATAGAGGGTGACTGCCTAATGAGCCTGAGCAAAACATATAGCGGCAGCTGCTGCAAACTCAAATAATACTACAACACTGTTAAACAAGGAATCATGATATGGTATAAACACAGGGTAACATATTACATCTTTCCTCCGCTCAAAGCTGTATTATAAAATCTATAGATTAGGTGGTTAACTTAAAAGTAATAGTATGCAGGGAAGGCAATATACAACAGAGGGGAAACATATACTATGAGTTACTCAGACCCCCAAAAAAAATAGGTGATGTTGCTGTCACTTGAGACTTGTAATGTAATATATACCATGTTAAATATCTTTCCAAGCTACCTAGATAAGCCTGAAAGCATGTGCTCATTAATAATAAAACGTAACAGCATGGACTTTTCCTAGAACTGGGATAAATACTGCGATCTGGTTGCAGATTATAAGCATGTATAGTGTAGAATTAGGTAGTGAATCTGGGCATAGCAGCTCCAAACACACTAGGTTAGAGGCCGTGGAGGGGGTACAGGTAATAGAGAAAAGTAAACTGGGAGAGAACTTAAAACTGTGCAAACTCATTGTCTCTGCTATCTCCAATACAAATACAAAGACCTGAAGGGCCAAAGTTAGTAAACCTGTGTCCCAATCAGCCAACTCCGGTGCGGCAGACCGAATGAGGAGACAGTCCCAAGCGCGTAAGGCAAGAGTCTCTCCTAGTAGCTATTCCTCTGAACCGATCTGTCCACGGCTGGTCCCAATGGACCCTGTGCAGTCCGCTGTAAGACACTAGGCCCTTCACCGATATTCTGCGACTGGTTGCATCGGATGACACACAAGGTAGGCTGCCGCAGTTCAGGAGCTGTGAGCATTCAGATGTGCACGTTTTTTCCCCAAAGTCCGCATCAGATACACAAGATGCCGCTGTTTCATAATTCACATCCATGGGATTTTGAATACGGCACTCTGTAGGTGGCGAGCTCTGCGAGCCCTCAACTCCCCCATTCTCCAAAACAGGTGTGAGTAAGTAGGCAGTGTGGGTTGTCCTCGTCGCTGCAGATTGCTGGAACTCCATTATAGGTTGGCGTCTTAACATAACGCTACACTCGTCTAGAAACCTATGCATCTGTTCCACAATGCTCTCTGCATCCTCCATGATAGGATAAATTAACGGTCCTCTCAGTTGAAGGTTAAGTATGACAGCCCTTGGTTAATTTTGCTCCCGGTTGGAAGTGTCAGTCAGGCCGCAAGATGGCTGCTTTAGACCACGCAGTTGGTTATAGTGCATCAGGATTGTGGGATCCCACATATGAAGTATTCCTTGCTTTAAGAGTGATCGTTGAGAACGTCCATGATTTCAGGCCATCATCAGTGGTTCCCATAAAAGAGTAGTTGAACCTAGACAGTCGCTAATTTTATTTGTTGTAAATGTTATAGTTGGAGCTGCTAAGAAGTGCGACCGTCTGGTTTGAAAGCTGGCTCCGCCCCCCAGTATAATACCTTTTTAAATATGAATATTGCATAAATATGCTTTTTCATGTTTTCAACTACTTGACAGCAAAGGGCACCAATGCACTATATACGTATAAATATGTATGTTTTAAATATGTATTTATGTGTTTATATGTGTATACATGTCTGTAAATACTTATATACAGATATAAATGCATATGTACACACACACATAATACGTATACATACATATTTAGACATGTATATGTATGTATCTCAATTTTAAAGCCCTTTGCTGCCTACATACACCTACATGTTATTCTCAGACTAATTTTTTATTTGAATGCATCATTCTATCTAGCATTTATTTAGTGTCTAATGTTTCGTTAATTGCTGACATGATAAAAGCTCTCTGGCTCTCTGAGCAGCTGTTGTATTTAAAAGTCTGGTGCGCTGAGAATATCTAGCTATGCTTCACATGCATGTGCAGAGAAAAATGTTAACACTAAAGCAGTGATAACTTTTACTAGAAATAATTTTGCCTTTATATATATATATATATATATATATATATATATATATATATATATATATATATATATATATATATATAATGCAAATATGTTTCTATTCAAAAATATAATTCATCTATGTGCATTAAAATTTTTTTACCGGAATGTCCTTTTAACTTGGAATTGATAGTTCCACTTCAGTTGATTAGGGACTTTAAAATATAAATATATTTTTTAGAATGTTTGTAAAAAACTACTACTTTTCTCATTGCTACATTAAATATGTACATGTGTCTGTGTTTGTGTATGCAAAACATTCAAAATAATATCTATTTACAAATGTGTTCTTGTTTTAAAAACTTTTTTTAAAAAAACTTTAAAAAGTAACGATTTTCATCTTTACAATATACTTGCTTACAGATCACTGACAAATGTGTTTATAATGAAATCTATTTGTTTATATGTAACCCCTTAAATTAGAGACAGTTATAAATAGGTCACTAGAGTGTGCAGCCAATGGCTGTGTGGAATAAAACTGTTCTGCACTTCCATTTTTAACAGGAACTGAAAAGCTCACAATCTCAGAATGGAAAATGGGACAAATAAATGATAAAAGTATATAACAGACTTAGTCACACTATTTCCATACAGTTGGGCATAATATTACCTTAGACACATTCATAAAGCTGGGTTTTGCTGTTGATATCAAGCCAAGTGTTTTGATGGAGCAGTTTACAAGCTGAGAGAGAATATCACATGCTGCTTCTGCAGACTCAGTACAGCTGTCAACCTAAAACAGACAGATAAACATAAAGTATACATATTATACAAAAGTTACAAATTAAGCACAAATCATATTTTTAATCCATGGCACTTGTATGAAAATAAATTATCATCTGATTGTTAATTAAGGATTGCAATGAAGAGTTTGGAGGTTTAAGCATGTGAATTATAATTTATAATTTGACTGGTTAAATAAAAAAAAAACAAGAAACAAAAAAACATTCTAACAGTCAACATAAATATTAAATTATTATAGAGCGTGGTTACTTTGGTTTGGTTGTGAATATTTGGCTTCTATGAAGGTCTGTGAAAACCCGTCTGAAATTCTTGATATTCCTGTTTGACTAGATTTTGCTTTCATGTTGAAATTTGACTTTGAAGATTGAGATTATAGGGTGTTGCGTGCATTTCTGTGAGGAGAAGTATGTTCAAATGCTGTACAGTATAGCATGTGATGAAATGTAGTATTGTAGGAATTCATATTCTGTATTTCGTATATAGAAATACATGCAACATTAAAATACAAATTAGCACTGCAAATAATTTGATTTGAATTTCATTGAAAGTTGAGCTTTTAGCAGTGCAAGATACTCCATGTAGCACACTGCACCTTGCTTTCCATACAAAGACCTTAATTACATCCTATGGTAAGCAATTTCTAAATATATTTAAATGAGAATTGTCATATAGTTAGAAGACCCACCATGTATTTATTAAAGGTATATGAAACTCAAACATTTTATTTTGTGATTCAGACAGAGCTTGCAATTAAAAAAAAAAAAATTCAAAATGACTTCCATTCTAAAATTTGCTTTGTTCTTATAATATTCTTTGTTAAACTGATACCTAATTAGGTGTCTTAAGCACTACATGGCAGGAAATAGTGCTGCTGATATCCAGTGTCCACTGCACATTCATGGGCGGACAGTTTCACAAGACTGAAACCTTGTCCACACCCGGCTTTGTACATGGGCCCCCTAAGAGTTTACTACTTTATCCATTTAATCACTAGGTAGACATTATATATAAATTGTCAGTTTAGATTTCTGTGCATATTTAACAGATTATATATCAGACAGATTTTATATAACTAAGGTCTAAGGTGTGCATATGCTTAAGTTTAAGAAAGGTATTATTTTCAATGATAAAACTGAAGGATTGCATTTCAATTTAATTTCTTCTAGTTATATTTAATTAATGCAAGGTAGTTTCACAATATAATTTCTGTAATATATAATATTATTTTTCATTTTTACAATGATACTTAAAGGGACAGTCTGTTCCATAATTGTTATTTTTTAAAAAGATAGATAATCCCTTTATTACCCATTCCTCAGTTTTGCAAAACCAACACGGTTATATTACCTTGTATGTAAGCCTATGCAGATTGCCCCCTTATCTAGGTTCTTTTGACAGGCTTTCATTTTAGCCAGTCAGTGCTGACTTATAAATAACTCCATGGTAGTGATCACAATGTTATCTATATGGTACACACGAACTAGCGCCGTCCAGCTGTGAAAAACTGTCAAAATCCACTGAAATAAGAGGCGGCCTTTAAGGACTTAGAAATTAGCATATGAGCCTACTTAGGTTTAGTTTTCAATAAGGAATTCCAAGAGAACAAAGCAAATTTGATGATAAAAGTTCATTGGAAAGTTGTTTACAATTGCATACCCTATCTAAATCACCAAAGTTTAATTTTGACTAGATGGTCCTTTAACAATATATTCAACTTAAATTTGCATAATGAGTACAGTTTTTTGTGCTTGTGAGGTGAGTCACTTTTCACCAGTAGAGTGTTGCTTATCGGCCAATAAGCAATCGGTCCTTGGGTTCAGTTGCACACAAATATACACTTCCAGCTAGCTAAAAATAAAAGCTAACAGTTTAAAATGTAACCTTTTCTTAATGCGAAAATATTTTAACAAGTTAAAGAGCACGCTTTCATAGTTCATACAATTTATTTGTCCTTTAAACTTACTTTGAAGCTAACATATTGAAGATGATCTGCATGCTTTTTAATAATCTGTTGAATAAGATCTGGATGGGTAGACTTCAAGTAGGAAGTAGCAGGTTGATTAAGCTCAAACTCAAACTTTCTCCACAGCTCAGGAATATGGAAAACTTCATTCCAGCGACGACAAACAGAGGATGCACGTGCACGGTCCACTAATGGAAGATACTGAAAAATTTGTAAGACCACATGATGTGGCAGATTAGCCCAGTCTATGTAGTTTTGTTGATGCAATTTGCTCAATCTTTGTTTTGGGGGACTTTCCATTTTCTGTCTTTTAATTCTCTGTGGTCCTTGTACAGATTGACTATTAACTGTAACAGTCAGTCTACTTCTTTTCATTCTGAAGAATAAAAAAACATGAAAAACAGGATTAATTAAAAAAAATGTAAATAGTTATCCCAATTCTTGAAGTCTGTGATTTTAATTATTTAAAAACCTAAAAATGACTTTATTATCATCATCATTTAGAAATATATATTATTTATACAAAATTTTCATACATACTTAGGGGCCTCGACTTATCATTGTTTTGTGATCACAACTAGTGGGCAGCAGCATACTGCCAGCTTTTATAATTGCACAAGTAGCTGCTACTGCAGCCCCAATTGCACAGGGGGTGTGGAGAGGTTAAGAGAATGCTGATACTTAACTATCATTTGCTGATTCAGTTGTTCGAGTCTGAAACAAAAGATCTCCAAAACTGCTTTGCCAGATTGATAAATGGAGTCATATATGTACACTAGAAGTGAGAATGGTTTTGTAGTGGACAGCGCCAAAAAATAAAGTACTGGCTCAACTTCTAGAAAATGACCGCCCAATACGGTCATTATAAGTTACAACAAGAGATAGAAAGAATTTAGGAGCGCCAAACAGGGAGGCTATAGTACTTATGATGTTGTTTAAATGAGATAATGAATAGTTAATGGATTAGCCACTAGTTCGTTAAAAAATGAATGAATCACTCAGAAGTATACGTTTTTTAAAAAATATATTTGATACAATAAACAATGAGTTCGGGTAGAAATAATGTATATATATATATATATATATATATATATTATCGGGTTATCAAACACAAATTAGATACATAAATTAGGAAAACATCTGCGCATGTCCCTTTGAGCGCAAAACACAATTTAAAAAGCCTAAAGCGCAATTTAAAATTATCTTGTGATATCTGTTAGACTAGTACATCCACTCGGAGGGCATCTAATAGAGCAATAGTAACATTTAGTGGATTTTGGAAAGTCAATAAATATAGTGATACAGTGTATCGGTGTAAAAACGAAAGTAGAATAAGAACACTTGTTAAGTGTGAATAGCAGAAATACAATGTATCAGTGCGAGAACAATAATAGTAGATTAAAGAGACACTTATCGTGTGTGAATAGCAAGAAAAAAGAACGTTATTAGAGAAAGTTTGATTGTTTAACTGATTTAGACATACATTAGTATTATTATCTATGACTTACAAGATTTGCTATTAGTTTGTTGTTTATGTATTATATTTAGATGGCGATTTTAGACTGCAACCCAAAATAGTACATTGTTACGATAGGTAAGTTACAGGTGTTGAATATATTGCCCATAAAGACAGGTTATAAAAGTTGCATATCACAGTTAGTATGCAAGAGGAGGGAATGGTCTTTAAGAATATTCTTAAAATATATCTCCTATCTCATTGCATATTCATGAACAAAAAAACAGTCTTTTAGGGGGTTTTTAGGTATTGATCGTAAAAAGGGCCAATATATATTATATTGACCAGACTAAAATAGATTAAAAGCATATAGAGACATATTATGGATGTTGATTATATTCCTTAAAAAATGGTTTACAAGTTTCACATATCGCAATAGGTATTAAAGACGTATTGGATTATAAATGTGTAATATATTTTATGAAAAATGTTTTACAAGTGTCATATATTGCAATAGATGTGCATAAAAGAGGGGATGATCTTTAGAGGTATTTTTAGTATATATCCCTTATTATAGTTTTTGTGCATAAAAAAAAGAAGAAAAAAAACGAAAAAAGGATAAAAAATGTGTTTCTGTTTTGGACATAGAAGGACCAATATATATTATGTTACCCAACTTAGATAATAACAGATAGAGTTAAATCCTAACTACAGCCTGTATTCTAGTTGTATTAGATATCAACAGACAACCTAAAGGATATATATATTGTTGAATGAACTTTTACTACTTGGCATAGTGTTACTGGAGAAGTTATGAATCTTGTAGACAAAGCCTGTAAGAAATAAGGGGACCTGAGGATAAGGTTACGTTTTCTTAGACTTTCTTAAAATTTCTAAATAAACTTTGCCTTACAGATTGAACTCTTAACTAGCATGTGATTGTAACTAGGTATAATTATAATGTTACTGTTAATAAGGACAAACTAATTACTTAGGCCTAGATTTGGAGTTTTGTCGGTAACGACCCGAAAAACTAACGCCGGCTTTTTTCTGGCCGCACCATAAAAATAACTCTGGTATCGAGAGTCCACATAAAGGCTGCGTTAGGCTCCAAAAAAGGAGCGTAGAGCATTTTTAACGCAGCTTCAAATCTCGATACCAGAGTTGCTTACGGACGCGGCCAGCCTCAAAAACGTGCTCGTGCACGATTCCCCCATAGGAAACAATGGGGCTGTTTGAGCTGAAAAAAACAACAAACACCTGCAAAAAAAGCCACGTTCAGCTCCTAACGCAGCCCTATTGTTTGCTATGCGGTAACCCTTCCTACGTCTGCACTTAACACTCTAACATGTACCCCGAGTCTAAACACCCCTAACCTTACACTTATTAACCCCTAATCTGCCGCCCCCGCTATCGCTGCCCCCTGCATATTATTATTAACCCCTAATCTGCCGCTCCGTAAACCGCCGCTACTTACAATATACCTATGTACCCCTAATCTGCTGCCCTAACATCGCCGACCCCTATATTATATTTATTAACCCCTAATCTGCCCCCCACAACGTCGCCTCCACCTGCCTACACTTATTAACCCCTAATCTGCCGACCAGACCTGAGCGCTACTATAATAGTTATTAACCCCTAATCCGCCTCACTAACCCTATCATAAATAGTATTAACCCCTAATCTGCCCTCCCTAACATCGCCGACACCTAACTTCAATTATTAACCCCTAATCTGCCGACCGAATCTCGCTGCTATTCTAATAAATGTATTAACCCCTAAAGCTAAGTCTAACCCTAATACTAACACCCCCCTAAGTTAAATATAATTTAAATCTAACGAAATTAATTAACTCTTATTAAATAAATTATTCCTATTTAAAGCTAAATACTTACCTGTAAAATAAATCCTAATATGGCTACAATATAAATTATAATTATATTATAGCTATTTTAGGATTTATATTTATTTTACAGGTAACTTTGTATTTATTTTAACCAGGTACAATAGCTATTAAATAGTTAAGAACTATTTAATAGCTAAAATAGTTAAAATAATTACAAATTTACCTGTAAAAGAAATCCTAACCTAAGTTACAAATAAACCTAACACTAGACTATCAATAAATTAATTAAATAAACTACCTACAATTACCTACAATTAACCTAACACTACACTATCAATAAATTAATTAAATACAATTGCTACAAATAAATACAATTAAATAAATTAGCTAAAGTACAAAAAATAAAAAAGAACTAAGTTACAAAAAATAAAAAAATATTTACAAACATAAGAAAAATATTACAACAATTTTAAACTAATTACACCTACTCTAAGCCCCCTAATAAAATAACAAAGCCCCCCAAAATAAAAAAATGCCCTACCCTATTCTAAATTACTAAAGTTCAAAGCTCTTTTACCTTACCAGCCCTGAACAGGGCCCTTTGCGGGGCATGCCCCAAGAAATACAGCTCTTTTGCCTGTAAAAAAAAACATACAATACCCAATCCCCCCAACATTACAACCCACCACCCACATACCCCAAATCTAACCCAAACCCCCCTTAAATAAACCTAAAACTAAGCCCCTGAAGATCATCCTACCTTGTCTTCACCATACCAGGTTCACCGATCCGTCCAGAAGAGCTCCTCCGATGTCCTGATCCAAGCCTAAGCGGGGGGCTGAAGAGGTCCATGATCCGGCTGAAGTCTTCATCCAAGCGGGCCAGAAGAGGTCTTCCATCCGATTGAAGTCTTCATCCAAGCGGCATCCATCCGGAGCGAAGCGGCAGCATCCTGAAGACCTCCACCGCGGAACATCCATCCTGGCCGACGACTGAACAACGAATGACGGTTCCTTTAAATGACGTCATCCAAGATGGCGTCCCTCGAATTCCGATTGGCTGATAGGATTCTATCAGCCAATCGGAATTAAGGTAGGAATATTCTGATTGGCTGATGGAATCAGCCGATCAGAATCAAGTTCAATCCGATTGGCTGATCCAATCAGCCAATCAGATTGAGCTTGCATTCTATTGGCTGATCGGAACAGCCAATTGAATGCGAGCTCAATCTGATTGGCTGATCGGATCAGCCAATCGGATTGAACTTGATTCTGATTGGCTGATTCCATCAGCCAATCAGAATATTCCTACCTTAATTTCGATTGGCTGATAGAATCCTATCAGCCAATCGGAATTCGAGGGACGCCATCTTGGATGACGTCATTTAAAGGAACCGTCATTCATCGTTCAGTCGTCGGCCAGGATGGATGTTCCGCGGTGGAGGTCTTCAGGATGCTGCCGCTTCGCTCCGGATGGATGCCGCTTGGATGAAGACTTCAATCGGATGGAAGACCTCTTCTGGCCCGCTTGGATGAAGACTTCAGCCGGATCATGGACCTCTTCAGCCCCCCGCTTGGGCTTGGATCAGGACATCGGAGGAGCTCTTCTGGACCAATCGGTGAACCTGGTATGGTGAAGACAAGGTAGGATGATCTTCAGGGGCTTAGTGTTAGGTTTATTTAAGGGGGGTTTGGGTTAGATTAGGGGTATGTGGGTGGTGGGTTGTAATGTTGGGGGGCTTGGGTATTGTATGTTTTTTTTTACAGGCAAAAGAGCTGTATTTCTTGGGGCATGCCCCGCAAAGGGCCCTGTTCAGGGCTGGTAAGGTAAAAGAGCTTTGAACTTTAGTAATTTAGAATAGGGTAGTGCATTTTTTTATTTTGGGGGGCTTTGTTATTTTATTAGAGGGCTTAGAGTAGGTGTAATTAGTTTAAAATTGTTGTAATATTTTTCTTATGTTTGTAAATATTTTTTTATTTTTTGTAACTTAGTTCTTTTTTATTTTTTGTACTTTAGCTAGTTTATTTAATTGTATTTATTTGTAGCAATTGTATTTAATTAATTTATTGATAGTGTAGTGTTAGGTTAATTGTAGGTAATTGTAGGTAGTTTATTTAATTAATTTATTGATAGTCTAGTGTTAGGTTTATTTGTAACTTAGGTTAGGATTTCTTTTACAGGTAAATTTGTAATTATTTTAACTATTTTAGCTATTAAATAGTTCTTAACTATTTAATAGCTATTGTACCTGGTTAAAATAAATACAAAGTTACCTGTAAAATAAATATAAATCCTAAAATAGCTATAATATAA
The DNA here is from genome assembly GCF_027579735.1 of Bombina bombina. NCBI lineage: Eukaryota > Metazoa > Chordata > Amphibia > Anura > Bombinatoridae > Bombina > Bombina bombina. The sequence continues at coordinate 439,042,134 of NC_069504.1, forward strand.
TTATAATTTATATTGCAGCTATATTAGGATTTATTTTACAGGTAAGTATTTAGCTTTAAATTGGAATAATTTATTTAATAAGAGTTAATTAATTTCGTTAGATTTAAATTATATTTAACTTAGGGGGGTGTTAGTATTAGGGTTAGACTTAGCTTTAGGGGTTAATACATTTATTAGAATAGCGGCGAGATTCGGTCGGCAGATTAGGGGTTAATAATTGAAGTTAGGTGTCGGCGATGTTAGGGAGGGCAGATTAGGGGTTAATACTATTTATGATAGGGTTAGTGAGGCGGATTAGGGGTTAATAACTTTATTATAGTAGCGCTCAGGTCCGGTCGGCAGATTAGGGGTTAATAAGTGTAGGCAGGTGGAGGCGACGTTGTGGGGGGCAGATTAGGGGTTAATAAATATAATATAGGGGTCGGCGGTTTTAGTGGCAGCAGATTAGGGGTACATAAGGATAACGTAGGTGGCGGCGCTTTGCGGTCGGCAGATTAGGGGTTAATAAGTGTAGGCAGGTGGAGGCGACGTTGAGGGGGGCAGATTAGGGGTTAATAAATATAATACAGGGGTCGGCGGTGTTAGGGGCAGCAGATTAGGGGTACATAAGGATAACGTAGGTGGCGGTCGGCAGATTAGGGGTTTAAAACATTTTTTCGAGTGTCGGCGATGTGGGGGGACCTCGGTTTAGGGGTACATAGGTAGTTTATGGGTGTTAGTGTACTTTAGAATACAGTAGTTAAGAGCTTTATAAACCGGCGTTAGCCCAGAAAGCTCTTAACTACTGACTTTTTTCCTGCGGCTGGAGTTTTGTCGTTAGATGTCTAACGCTCACTTCAGAAACGACTCTAAATACCGGAGTTAGAGAAATCCCATTGAAAAGATAGGATACGCAATTTACGTAAGGGGATCTGCGGTATGGAAAAGTCGCGGCTGGAAAGTGAGCGTTAGACCCTATTTTGAGTGACTCCAAATACCGGCGGTAGCCTAAAACCAGCGTTAGGAGCCTCTAACGCTGGTTTTCACGGCTACCGCCAAACTCTAAATCTAGGCCTTAATTAGCCGTTGGGGAGTCTATATAACTATATCTAATGTTAGTTATAAAAGATGTGCTATTTCGAATTTGGCATTTAAACCCTTAGGGTGTATCGTATCCATTTTGAAAATCTATTTATATTCAGCTTTAAATAGCCATTTCTCAAAATTTCCCCCTCTCCAATCTTTGTCGACTATCTGTAGGCCCATATATTTCATTGTCTTGATGTCGCCATTATGCTTTAGTGTGAAGTTTTTATATAGGGGGACATCAGTGTTCTTTGCTTATTTGTATTTTTATTGTGGTTTTAATATCTCATTGTACAACATATTCTACAGTTGCTTTTTGATATTATATGTTTGTATCGAATTGGCCAATCCATTCATATATTGTTGTCATATTTTGTGTATTCACTTGAAGAGCGCCGTCTCTTCTATATTTTATTTTAACAAGAAATTATTTACTATACACGTTAACACACTGATCTTTCACACACTATACTGTGTCTTCTTAGTTACCTACCATATACATTATATATATATTGATCAAAATATCCATTATTTCCAATAATTTTGGAAATAAACTTTTCTCTCTTCACGCAGTTACACTATTGTAACGCTTTTTACTTATATAGTCAAAATAAGCATCTACTCTAAGCAAGTTACTCAATAGTTTTCATGCTTTATTCCTATTCGCTATGCCAATTTCAGCAACGTTCTCTAATAATGTTCTTTTTTACTGCTATCCACACACGATAAGTGTCTCTTTAATCTACTATTATTGATCTTGCGCTGATACATTGTATTTCTGCTATTCACACTTAACAAGTGTTCTTATTCTACTTTCGTTTTTACCCAGATACACTGTATCACTATATTTATTGACTTTCCAAAATCCACTATTGCTCTATTAGATGCCCTCCGAGTGGATGTACTAGTCTAACAGATATCACAAGATAATTTTAAATTGCGCTTTAGGCTTTTTAAATTGTGTTTTGCGCTCAAAGGGACATGCGCAGATGTTTTCCTAATTTATGTATCTAATTTGTGTTTGATAACCCGATTATATATATATATATATATATATATATATATATATATATATATATATACTACCCGAACTCATTGTTTATTGTACGAAATATATTTAAAAAAAATGTATACTTCTGAGTGATTCATTCATTTTTTAACGAACTAGTGGCTAATCCATTAACTATTCATTATCACATTTAAACAACATCATAAGTACTATAGCCTCCCTGTTTGGCGCTCCTTCTAAATTCTTTCTATCTCTTCATATATGTACACTAGAAAGTTTAAAAAATATCTACACAAATATTCACAGTGTCCAATAAAAAAAAAACATCTTAATAATAAAAATATGTTAGTAAAACCTATAGGTATTAATATATTAGACAAAAAATAAATCTGGATGTTTGGTATAACAAATAATTGAAATCTAAAGAAAAATACTAGTAAAACAATAAAACATATACAAGGATTTGTCCTCAGGACTCCCCAATAGGCCAGGTTTTCATGATTACCTTGGGTGAGAGCAGGTAAAATAACCGTGTTTACTAAGCAGCCGATTATTTCACCTGTGCTCCAGTTCAAATATCCTCAAAATGTGTCCTGTTAGAGAGGCCTGAGAGCAGGTTTAAAAACCAGTGCCTTAGGCAATAATTAAAACTTGTGCTCCTGCAATGCAGACGCACTATTGACACTCACAAGCTGGTGTCTTCTTGCTTCCACTATCAGTCCAATGAGTACTGACATGGATGCCAGGGCCTAATGGCAGATTGCAACAATCTGAAGCTTAATTATTTTTAGGGGAATCAGCTAATGGAGCGAAAGAGGAATAAGGGGGGGGAGAGGAGGGAGGGGTTGTAGCTATTACTTGACTAAGCTCTGTCTGAAGAGGGGAGGGTCAGTCTGAGGCAGCTACTGTCCTCTCTGTGCTCCTTGAAGCTCCTAAATGTGATTGGTTCATAACCTATGGCCCTCCCAGGGGTTCCATATGAGCATGTTGCTGACAAAGGTGTTGTAGGCCTAGTGGTCTGGTCTATGGTTCTGTGGGCATGTGTTCAACTTAGGGGAGGCAGTGCCTGCAATTTCATCTGAGGTTTAATGTGGCATGTCACTGACAAAGGGGCAACAGGGACTGGAGTCTGATATGAAATCACAAAAAAGTTATGTCATGTAGTTATGTAACTTACAGATGAATGACAGTGGCAGAAATCTGATTTAAGGTCCAATGTGGCATGTGGCAAACAGGAATGATGGGACACAAATGTAATCTGAGGTCTTATGTGGCATGTGGTTGAAGGAACAGCATTGCTTGAACTGTGATTTGATCCAAGGTAAAATGTAGTTAGGAGAAGGGCTCTAGGTCCAAGAGCTTGCTCTGGAGATTAATGTGAGTGACAAAGACAAAAAGGCTGGGGGTCTAAAACTAGATTTGACTTGATATGCTGATTAAATGGGCTTCATGGTCATGGGTCATTTTAGTGTTCTAATGTGGCTAACAGAGAGGCTCTATATGTTACTGTAATAAGAAAAAAATGAACCTATTTTTATGTTTGTGAGGTTTGTCAACCAGCCATAAAGCATAGTTCTGCTTATCAGACAGTGAGCAATTTTTCAGTTAAGCCCATTATATTCAGACATACACTTCCTTTAAGCTTAATTTTAGCTTCATTATGAAAATAAAAAGCTTCAATATAACGTTTTTAATGCACAAAAGGTTAACATCGAGAATCCTCAATTTCCTTTGTAGCTAGGACTCCAGCAGGCTTTTCTATCTATAGAATGAAAAAAAACTGAGCTGTAGCACAGGAGGATTAAAGGTCATACCTCAAGAAGCCCAATACTGTGATAAAGGTTTCTTCTGGTTAAATTGCTGGCTTTGAGTGGAACAGCAAAAGAGATATAAAAAGATCTGTTTTATAATAAAAAAAGCTATGGGTTATACTCAATAGAAATTATTGAGCTATGAATAATTAATTATTTTAAAGGATGTTAACTTTCATTATTTTTTTTTTAACTTTGCTTGTGTAGGGTCTATTACTTCAAGTCAAAGTGCTACAAGGGGGCTGTGGTCTGTACAGGAAGGCAAATGAGTAGCTTGTGTAGGGTCTATTACTATTAATTATATCTCCCTTACTTCTATAAAGGCAGTGGCTACAGTGAAAATTTCTAAGAAAATATTTAATACTAACATAATCCACCTTAAGATAACTAATTCTGCATGTGCGAGAGAGAGAGAGAGAGAGAGAGAGAGAGAGAGAGAAAGAGAGAAAGAAAGAAAGAAAGAGAGAGAGAGAGAGAGAGAAAGAGAAAGAGATAGTGGGAGAGAGAAAGAAAGAGTGGGAAAGAGAAATAGAGAAAGAACAAGTGGGAGAGAGAAAGAGAGAGTGGGAGAGAGAAAGAGAGATTACTACACAAATAAATTAATGGGGCCCTCTCATTGAGATGAGTGAAGCATATATCATAAAGATCAACAGGCATAGTTTATTTAATGTTTCTTCTGTACTGGGTGAATAAATATAATTGAATGCATTTTATCCTAAAATTTCTAATATCTTCCCTCAGTAGAGGACAATTTTATAAAGGAGCAAACATCAAAACCACAGATTTTGAAATGAAAATGGGACATTGTTTATTCATGTCTGAAATAAAACTAATTCATTATAACAAAAAGCATTTACTCCCTGGTTTCTAACAAAATTCTTCTGATAGCAACTGTGTTTCTGCTTTTATTTTTACTTATCCTCTTACTCAAATATTTTTATATAGGTGGTGTTCAGTGATTTACTCCCAAAAATAATGTAGCTAAAATGTTGTCTTTTACTATGATGTAACCATAATTTCACTAACATCAATGTTGTGACTACAAAATGTCCCAGGTTATGAAAGTAATAGATGTTACATCAGAATCACCCAAAATGTTGCAGAATGTGCCTTAAAAGGATATGAAACAATGCACCTATAGTAAAAACAAATATATTAAATTAAAGTAATCATAAAACGAGAGCAGACGTTATGGAACCAACCTAAGTTCTACTGTCACATTATTTTTGCAGTAAAAGCCCTCTACTGAACATGGCAATACACTAAGAGGTCGATTCATCAAAGGCTTAGTTAGCCTTTCGCCCCACTATTGCTTCAGGTTCTCACATCAGACCGCTGCTTCCCTAATCGTTTGCCACCTCTAAAGTGGCTAAATACAATCTCTGCGGTAGTCCGATTCACTGTGCGTGGGCAGGATTGCACGCAAGGGCAAATAGCGCTTGTGTGCAATGCTGAATTCCGCCAGACTTTAACACAGTTATTCTCTTGCTGTCTCTCTCTGTCAGAGCCATTTTGAAATAATGAGGTTAGGTCTAGATTTAAGAACTGCCGGACAGACAAGGGTGGACATCTCTGCCCCTGTCCACCCAGGCATCGCGACTAGTGTAATGCCGCCCCCCGGTGGCACAAGCAGGAGCTGTCAATTTTCTTGGACAGAGAAATCCGGAGGATTGAGATATGTCACTTTGGAGTTGGAAAAGCAGGTTAAGAAGCAGTGTTCAAAGCTTATTCACAGCATGGAGCCCTATGTGTAACCCATAAAATGGAATAAATTATCAGTGGTCTTTGTCTTCTATTCAATACCAAGAGTTGAAGCATTATTGAAACTAATTTCCATAAAGGGAAACATTTTTTCTTACCTAAAAAATGATTCCAAGTTAAAGGTTGCACTGGATGTATTGCATGAGGTAGCCGCTGCCATGAGGTGTTCACCAGCATCCGTCCACTTTCACTTCCTATCTCAGTAAAATACCATGAAAATAAACCCATCAGAAAATATGAAAATCAAAATAGCATATTCATATTTTAAAGGCTCCTTCTTTATTATCATTAATATATAAGATAAATCCAACATAGAAGGAAAATATGGCTGATGTATTAAGATCATAATGATACTGAAAAAAACAAAGACAGTTAAAGGGACATTAAACCCAATTTTTTTCATTCATGATTCAGATAGATAAAACAATTTTAAACAACATTCCAATTTACTTCTATTATCTAATTTGTTTCATTCTTTAGATATCCTTTGTTTAAGAAATAGTGATGCACATGGGTGAGCCAATCACACGAGGCATCTATGTGCAGCCACCATTCAGCAGCGTCTGAGCCTATCTAGATATGCTTTTCAGCAAAGGATATCAAGGTAATGAAGCAAATTAGATAGACGTAAATTAGAAAGTTGCTTAAAATGTCATGCTTTTTCTAAATCATGAAAGAAAAACAATTGGGTTTAATCTCCCTTTAATGTTTAGAAGGTGCCATTATAAGTTCTAACTCATGCATACTTGACAACTGCCCCAATTTACCCTGGGCTATCCCAGTGTTTGGTCTACAGTCCCAATGTATATTTGTCCCAGGAGACTGCCCCACATTGTATACTGTAAATGTGCCCTGAGATATCGGTTTAGCATGGATGTCTGTTAGTCATATGTATATATGTGTTTGCATTTTGTGGGCAGTACATTAAAAAAGTAATGTATCTAATGCCTGCAAAAAGATTAAACACATTGTTAAAGTCGGCTTTGAGGCAGCAACTCACAACCAGGACAGAGCTGAACAAAGGGAAGTGAGCCAATGGAGAGCAGCATACATGTGTAGCCACAAATCACCAGCATTGTTTACCTCTGGAGCAGACATCTATTTCTTCGTCAGAGCTGACTTTTTTGCAGGGTTTAAACACAGTTTTATGCATGTAATAACGCAATAAAAAAATGTTCTAACCCATTAGAGTATTTATTGTTATACTTGTATACCCCTTTAATATTTTATGCATATTATGTTCAATTGATATTAAGGGTCCCATTTATTAAGCTGCAAATGCAGCTTTGGGTCCCATTGTTTCAGGCTTGAAAACACTAGTTAAGTAGCTGTGGTCTTAAAACTGATGCTACTTAACTGCTATGACACAAACTTTAGGTGATTTCAATTAACCGGATCCGATCAGCAGGGGACGGCATTGCACAAGCCGCAGTTCATGATAGCGAACCTAGTCTGCCCGGCACATGATACATAGAGCCCTAGGTGTTTAGAGGTGGATCAGAATGGACGAAGCTATGGAAACCATTGATGGGTCTAGTTAAAACTGCTGTATCCTTATTTCTTTGTTTTATTGAAAACTATCTCTGAATTTTTTTTTCGAAAATGTTCTCCACTAGGCACCTTCACTTGAATACTATAAAATGTAAACCCAGGCAAAAAATGTAAAGCTGGCTTTATGCTGGTTTTATATAAATTGATCGGTAGAAAACAAACTGGGAAATTTCCTTTTTTTCTGGAAGATACAAAAGTATGTTTGTATTTCCATTTTTATTTCAGTTATTTTTATTTTAATCACTTTTACAAGAAAACAGTTGGCCATTCTGAGTTTGCGTTGTCTTTTTATCTTTAAAAAGCTACTTTAATATGGATATCAGGTGGTATATTTACCAAGCAGTGGATACTGCTTATTCCGCGCCGGAAACAGAAGTTAAGAAGCAGTGGTCTTAAGACCGCTGCTCCTTAACTCATCCGCCACCAGATACGACCAGGATGATTGATACTCCCTGCTAGCGGCTGATTGGCCCTGAATGTGCAGAGGGTGGCATTACACAAGCATTTCACTAGAACACTTGTACAATGCTAAATGCCGACAGCGCAAATCATGTCCGCCCACCATTTAATAAATTAGACCCCAGGGGGCCTATTAACTATGGTGCGAGCGGACATGATACGATATAGCAGATCATGTCCTCTGCACATCGATAAATGCCAACAGCATACGCTGTCGGCATTTATCATTGCACCAGCAGTTCTTGTGAACTGCTAGAGCAATACTGCCCCCTGCAGATTTGCGGCAAATCGGCTGCTAGCAGGGGGTGTCAATCCTCAGAGAAGGCGGACAAGTTATAGAGCATTGGTCTTTAGAAGGCTCGAAGGAAACACGGGGCATCAAGCTCCATACGGAGCTTGATAAATATGCCCTCAGGAATCAACAGTAAGGCTGAAAAGTAAAAACATATTGCATGATGGTCTTAGGGTTCATTTTTAATACTTGGAGTAAAATAATTACTATTTTAATGCTATTAAGTTATTTATTGAGTTAACCAGTGCTCCTTTCCTTATTCCTTTTATCACATGGGCAAGTTGTGCACAAACATGCACTTCCTGTTAGTTTCAAAATCAAAATTACAATCTTAAAGTGAAGGTAAACTATGGTGAATGAAAGTCTGTTTTTTAAAAATGCTATTAAAAACAGGGGCACTTTCATTCATCAAAGTTTACAAATCAGCCGTTTTGATTAAAAACTTACCTTTTTCTCTTTCACAGCCAGAGCAACTTCCCCCACATAGAGATCCTCTATTCACACGTCAGCAATGACTAATCCGGCTTCCTCCAATCACAGCATGGCCTCAGGCAATGACTACCCTGGGGGGAAAGCCGTGATTGGAGGAAGCCGGATTAGTCATTGCTGACGTGTGAAGAGAGGATTTCCAGGAGGGGGAAGCTGCTCTGGCTGTGAAAAGATAAAAAGGTAAGTTTTTAATCAAAATGGTTGCTTTGTAAACTTTGATGAATGAAAGTGCCCCTGTTTTTAATAGTATTTTTAAAAAACTGACTTTCATTCACCTACCTTCACTTTAATCATAACTTTTTTAAAACTAAAAATTGCTTTAACTTGCATGAAAGATTTTCTCTTTTTAGTTTAATGTCCCTTAAATTGTTAGAAATATATTAAAAAGAATATCTACCCCGAACAAGTTTACCTTTCATAGTTCACAGAGCGGGTCATAAAGCAACTGAAAATAAAAATAAACTTGCAATTTGCATTACAGGTGCTTGTTTTAACCCATTCATTGCAAAGGATATTGCAGAAGTGTTTTTGCTTTAACTCTCCCAGAGCTTGGGACATATCTGAGGCCACCTTCACACTAGTGTTACTTGGGGTATGATGTCAACTTTTTAATAAGCCAAAAAAAACGAACTATCGGCTAGATTACGAGTTTTGCGTTAGAGGCTATGCGGTGCTAACAAGCAGTTTACTCTCACCGCTCACTTACCTACAGCCCTGGTATTACAGGTTTTTACAAACCCGGTGTTAAAAGACAAGAAGTGAGCGTTGAGCAAAATTTTGCTCATTACCGCACTCCAATACCAGCGCTGCTTAAGTCAGCGGTGAGCTGGTCGTACGTGCTCGTGCACGATTTCCCCATAGGAATCAACGGGGAGAGCCGGCTGAGAAAAAGTCTAACACCTGCAAAAAAGCAGCGTAAAACTCAGTTACGCAGCCCTATTTATTCCTATGGGGAAATAAAATGTATGTCTACACCTAACACCCTAACATGAACCCTGAGTCTAAACACCCCTAATCTTACACTTATTAACCCCTAATCTTCCGCCCGACATCGCCGACACCTGCATTATATTTATTAACCCCTAATCTGCCGCTCCAGACACCGCCGCCACCTACATTATACTTATGAACCCCTAATCTGCTGCCCCCAACATTGCCGCCCCCACCTACCTACACTTATTAACCCCTAATCTGCCGCCCCAACATCGCCACCACTATAATAAACATATTAACCCCTAAACCATCGCACTCCCGCCTCGCAAACATTAGTTAAATATTATTAACCCCTAATCTGCCGCCCCTAACGTCCCCGCCACTATACTAAATGTATTAACCCCTAAACCTAAATCTAACCCTAACCCTAACCCTAACACAAATATAATTTAAATTAATCTAAATAAAATTACTATCATTAACTAAATTATTCCTATTTAAAACTAAATACTTACCTATAAAATAAACCCTAAGCTAGTTACAATATAACTAATAGTTACATTGTAGCTGGCTTAGGGTTTATTTTTACAGGTAAGTTTGAATTTATTTTAACTAGGTAGAATAGTTACTAAATAGTTATTAACTGCTCCTGCAATCATCTAAATAATAACTTGGGCCCATCTGTGCCGCTGGGACACATCCCCATTAGTGTACTAAACTTAATAAGTACATGTAAGTAGAGAGACTCCTTCACTATCATCTGTATCTCTCTACATTTCTTATACTTCTCTTTTTCCAAATCTGATTTTTCTTCCTCCTCTCTTCTTCACTATCGTTCCCCTTTTCCTACCCCTTTTCCTCCCCCATTAAATAACCCTTCTTTTCCTAGCTTCCCCCTCTTCCCTTCACTCATCCTCCCCCCTTTTTTCCCCTTTTTTTTTTCTCCCCTCTCCCACCACATTACAAATACAAGATGAGTAACAGGCACCCTTGCAGACCAGACCACAGCATTACGCTAATGTCAGTTAACGTACACGGTCTTAATAGCCCGAACAAAACATCTATTACATTAAGAGAAATGAAAAAAATGCACAGTTCTATAGTTTATCTACAGGAAACGCATTTCCAAAGAGGAAAGGAACCAGGCTGGTCGGCAGCTAGCTACCCCACAACCTATTTTGCCTCAGGCCCTCACAAAAAGAATGGGGTGGGCATCTTGATGCATAGTACTGTAGCCTTTCAATTGACAACACAACACAAAGACCCAGACGGTAGATATATACTCCTTACAGGCCTCCTATTCGGGAGACCAGTTACATTGCTTAACATCTACACCCCCAACACCCAACAGCACAAATTTTTCAAAAAAATAGCGAGACTGCTTCTTGATCATGCAAAGGGCCCAATCCTGATTGGAGGTGATTTTAATGTCCCAATGTGCCATTCCTTAGACACCTCTAACTCAGGGTCTAGCGTCTCCAAGACTATATTGAAATCCATAAAAAACACTCTTGCAGAGCTAAATTTACACGACGTCTGGAGAACATTGCATCCCACAAGCAGAGACTATACTTACCTATCCAACGTATATAATAAATACTCCCGTATAGATTACTGGTATATGGACTCAATAAGCCTTCAAATAGTTCACTCCTGTGAGATTGGCACGATTTCATGGACAGATCACGCCCCTGTTGTGTGTGAAGTGGTTTGGCCAGAGGCCCCCTTAACAGAGATGATTTGGAAACTAGATGACTATATATTACATGACCCAACAATAGTGTCATCTATTAATACCACACTATCAGAATACTTTTCTCTCAACAGTTACACGGATACTTCCCTTCCCATAACCTGGGAGGCTCACAAATGTGTTGTCCATGGGGAACTAATAAAAATCAAAGCCAAAATAATGAAGGAAAAAAGGGCCAAATATGAACAAACCCATACGTTAATTAGTGACCTGGAGGGCCTACACAAAAAAGACCCCACTAACCACAAAATCTCACAGGACTTACAGCAGGCTAAAAGAGACCTGAAAAACATACTGGACAATGACTCACAAAGGCAAGCTTTTAACCTAAGACAAAAATATTATGACCAGGGGAACAAACCAGGCATATTGTTGGCAAGGGCGACCAAACGTAAAAGACTTAAATCATTTATACACTCCCTCATCGACTCTGACGGAATCGAGACAAGAGATAGCGGGGGTATAGCTTGAATATTCCAACAGTACTACCAGAAATTATATAACTTGGATGCCCCTACATTGCTGTCACATGCTCAAGAACAAACACATATAAAAGATGCACTCACTATAGACTATTTAGAGAACCTCAAATTGACACAACTATCGGACGAAGGCTCGAAGTCCTTGGACTCCCCAGTCACGCCCGAGGAAGTTACTAAAGCGATAAAGGATCTCCCGTCAGGGAAAAGCCCAGGACCAGATGGTTTGACCCCCAGATATTACAAAATCTTTCAGACCATCCTGGTTCCCCACATGCAAGCTCTCTTTAATGACTTATTTACCACTAAATCACTTCCACCCTCTATGCTGGAAGCCCATGTCACAGTTTTATCGAAACCGGGCAAAGCACCGGATAGACCTAGTAATTTTAGGCCCATATCTCTCCTAAACACGGATGTGAAAATCCTAGCAAAAATATTAGCATATAGACTCAATAAATTCCTCCCAGACTTAGTTTCCACGGACCAAGCCGGGTTTGTCCCGGGCCGCGAGGCCAGGGATAATACCCTGAGGGTCCAACAAATTATCAGCCACGCCAAACATAAAGCAATCCCAATAGCCTTATTCTCGTCGGACGCCGAAAAGGCGTTCGACAGGGTAGATTGGCATTTCCTTAGGAAAGTGATGGAAAAGATGAATTTTGGCTCCCCATTTCTAAATTTGATTTTCTCCCTTTACTTACAACCAAACGCAAGAATCAGAGTTAATGGTACTCTCTCAGACTCATTTACCATAACAAATGGGACACGGCAGGGTTGTCCCCTATCCCCTCTACTATTTGTGCTATCTATAGAGGCCCTAGCGGTCAAAATTAGATCAACACACTCCATATCAGGTATTACAATAGGAGATAGGGAACACAAAATGATAATGTACGCTGATGACATCCTGTTTGTAATGACCAAAGTAGAGAACACACTCCCAGATATATTAACCAAACTATCAGAATACGGTAAGGTCTCAAACTTTCATCTCAACATCACCAAGTCGGAGCTTCTAAACATCACAGCCCCTTCTTCGGTTGTATCAGAGTTAGAGGCAACACTCCACGTTAGCATAGCTAGGAAAAAAATGAAATATCTGGGGATTAATCTCACAAGTAATGACAACGACCTTATCCAATTAAATTTTCAGATGCTTAAAACAGAGATAACACAAGACCTACAGTCCTGGAGTAATAAACCCATATCTTGGTTGGGGAGAATGAGCATAATAAAGATGAATATCCTTCCACGGGTATTATACCTCTTACAGGCTTTACCTGTGCTACTACCCACCTCTTACCTGCCCGCATTGCAAAATATCGTAGACAATTATATTTGGAAGGGGAAACGTAGTAGAATAAATAAACAGACCTTACATTTACCAAAACACCGAGGGGGAGTGGGCCTCCCAAATCTCCAACTATACCGCAAAGCGATCCTATTACAACACATTGCAGATTGGAGCCATAACTCCATACAAAAAGCTTGGGTGCATTTAGATAATCAAATATTCAACAAAGGAAATACAGCAACATTGGCCTGGTTGGAACCACGCCATAGACCAGTCATATTGAAACACTACCCCATAGTCAATGAAACACTACGAGTTTGGGACAGAGTAATTACCACATCCCGACAAATCTCTACGAGATATTCGCCACTTACCCCCATTAGGGAGCACCCAGCGATACTGTTGGCTCATGCCAAACTGGCCAGCAGACACCCATACAGCTTGAGGGAGGGAGCCTTGTGTTTTGTGCTAGAGGCAGGTGACATAGCACCATTGACAGCGTTGCAGAAATGGGACGAAACGCTCTTTTCAACATGGTTCTCACGATCACAAGTCAGGCACTTTGTCACAACACACAAACACAAGAGCGAAATGAGCAGAGATCTAACCCCTTTTGAACAACTGTGTTCACAGCAGGCACCCCCCAGACACGCTATATCTCTTATATACAAACTACTTCTGGTACCAGATGAGGAAGCAATACCTTCTTACACAAAAGCTTGGGACAGGGAGATGGGCTCAGACACACCTTCTTTGGAATGGAAGAGAGCATTTCAAATAGTGACTAAGACATCATCCTCCGCTGTAATACAGGAAATGCACTTTAAACTAATTAGTAGGTGGTATCTTACCCCTACCCGATTGCATAGGTCTAACCTACATATTCCTGCAACTTGCTGGAGGGGTTGTGGGCAAGAAGGGACGATGTACCACATCTGGTGGACATGTCCGATCATAGCTCCCTTCTGGGAAGGGACTTTTGCAACAATGTCAAAGGTAATCGGAATGATCCTGTTCCCGAGGATGAGCACACTGTTGTTTTTGCATATTCCAAAAATACAAAATAAAGCATTAAAATCTCTCCTGATGCTAATGATAAATGGAGCTAAAAAATTAATCCCGATGGGATGGAGATCAGCAACCCCTCCAGCAATATCTGACTGGCATAACCAGATAGAGGACCTCCTCTCTCTTGAGAAATACCACTACATGACAACAGATAAATTGGAAACATATAGCCTCATGAGGGAAGCTTGGGACCAATATAAAATCCCATGCACCACATACACAGCTGACCTGGACACAACAGTCCCCACAAGGGGGGTGATAGTCGACGGGGGGCAGCTAAACCTTCCACTACTGCCCCATCCTCTTATAGCGTTTACTTTCATATGCCTTACAATTGCTCAAGACACTCATTATCCTCTACCCTTTCCCCACCATTCTTCCCAGGGACTTTTTTTTTTTTTTTTTTTCTCTCCTTCCCCCTCTACTATCTTATTTCTTCTTATCCCACTTTCTTCTTTTCCCCCCTCTCCGGACCTCCACTCATCCTTATGTTTCTTAAACTACTTGTATACCTTTATTTTCTAGTATAATTCACCTTTGTTGCACTTGTCAATTAAGAGGACACAATTTACTTATTAATTACCACTTACACGCAAATGTCAAATTCTAGACCTTCGGATCTAGATGAAGGGACTCATATAGAAATCGTAAAGTGGTCAATTTTGAATTTTAGATATTATAGTTTATTATATCTAGGTAAGAATATTGCAGAAATTATAAGTTTGGCACAATGAATAATTTTTACTAATAACAGAAAATACCTCTCATATGTCATATGTTTCCTAGGCAAATACTCTGTATAATGGTTTGTTGCATGTAAAAAATGTATGTGCCTTAATTTGGTTTGCCATTTATTGTAACAATGAAAATTTTCAATAAAAAATTAATAAACAAAAAAAATAAAAATAAATAGTTGTTAACTATTTAATAACTACCTAGCTAAAATAAATACAAAAGAACCTGTAAAATAAAACCTAACCTAAGTTACAATAACAACTAACACACAATTAAATAAATTACCTAAATTAAAATGAGCTAAAGTACAAAAAAAAAAACACTAAATTACAGAAAATGAACAAATTACAAGATATTTAAACTAATTACACCTAATCTTATAGCCCTATCAAAATAAAAAAATTCCCCCAAAATAAAAAAAAAACCCAGCCTAACCTAAACTACCAATAGCCCTTAAAAGGGCCTTTTGTGGGGCATTGCCCCAAAGTAATCAGCTCTTTTACCTGTAAAAAAAAATACAAACAACCCCCCCCCAGTAAAACCCACCACCCACACAACCAACCCCCCAAATAAAAGCCTAACTAAAAAAACCTAAGCTCCCCATTGCCCTGAAAAGGGCATTTAGATGGTCATTGCCCTTAAAAGGGCAGTTAGCTCTTTTGCAGGCCCAAACCCTAATCTAATAAATAAAGCCCACCCAATACACCCTTATAAAAACCGAACACTAACCCCCTGAAGATCGACTCACAGTTCTGAAGACCAGACATCCATCCTCAAGGAAGCGGCAGAAGTCTTCATCCAACTGGGTTGAAGTCCTCAACGAAGCCGGGAGAAGTCTTCATCCAAGCCGGGCGAAGTGGTCCTCCAGATGGGCAGAAGTCTTCATCCAGGCGGCATCCTCTATCTTCATCCATCCAACGAGGAGCGGCTCCATCTTCAAGACATCCGATGCGGAGCATCCTCTTCATTCGGCAGACTAATGACAAATGAAGGTACCTTTAAGTTACGTCATCCAAGATGGCGTCCCTTAGATTCCGATTGGCTGATAGAATTCTATCAGCCAATCGGAATTAAGGTAGAAAAAATCCAATGGCTGTTCCAATCAGCCAATAGAATGTGAGCTCAATCCTATTGGCTGATTGGATCAGCCAATAGGATTGAAGTTCAATCCTATTGGCTGATTGCATCAGCCAATAGGATTTTTTCCACCTTAATTCCGATTGGCTGATAGAATTGTATCAGCCATTCGGAATCTAAGGGATGCCATCTTGGATGACGTAACTTAAAGGTACCTTCATTTGTCGGGTAGTCGTCAGATGAAGAGGATGCTCCGCGTCGGATGTCTTAAAGATGGATCTACTCTGCATTGGTTGGATGAAGATAGAAGATGCCGTCTGGATGAAGACTTCTGTCCGTCTGGAGGACCACTTCTCTCGGCTTGGATGAAGACTTCTCCCGGCTTCGTTGAGGACTTCGGCTCGGTTGGATATAGACTTCTGCCGCTTCCTTGAGGATGGATGTCGGATCTTCAGAACTGTAAGTCGATCTTCAGGGGGTTAGTGTTAGGTTTTTTAAGGGTGTATTGGTTGGGTTTTATTTTTAGGTTAGGGTTTGGGCCTGTAAAAGAGCTATCTGCCAATTTAAGGGCAATGCCCATCCAAATGCCCTTTTCAGGGCAATGTGGAGCTTAGGTTTTTTTAGATAGTATTTTATTTGGGGGGTTGTTTGTGTGGGTGGTGGGTTTTACTGTCGGGGGGGTTGTTTGTATTTTTTTTTTTACAGGTAAAAGAGCTGATTACTTTGGGGCAATGCCCAGCAAAAGGCCCTTTTAAGGGCTATTGGTAGTTTAGTTTAGGCTGGGGGGGTTTTATTTGGGGGTGGCTTTTTTATTTTGATAGGGCTATTAGATTAGGTGTAATTAGTTTAGATATCTGTAATTTGTTTATTATTTTCTGTAATTTAGTGTTTGTTTGTTTTTGTACTTTAGCTAATTTAATTTAATTTATTTAATTGTATTTAATTTAGTAAATTTATTTAATTGTAGTGTAGTGTTAGGTGTTATTGTAACTTAGGTTAGGTTATATATTACAGGAACTTTTATATTTATTTTAACTAGTTAGTTATTAAATAGTTAATAACTTTTTAATAACTATTGTACCTAGTTAAAATAAATACAAACTTGCCTGTAAAATAAAAATAAACCCTAACCTAGCTTCAATGTAACTATTAGTTATATTGTAGCTAGCTTAGGGTTTATTTTATAGGTAAGCATTTAGTTTTAAATAGGAATAATGTAGTTAATGATAGTAATTTTATTTAGATTTATTTAAATTATATTTAAGTTAGGGGGTGTTAGGGTTAGGGTTAGTACATTTAGTATAGTGTCGGTGACGTTGGGGGCAGCAGATTAGGGGTTAATAAATGTAGGTAGGTGGCGGTGATGTTAGCGACGGCAAATTAGGGGTTAATAATATTTAACTAATGTTTGTGAGGCGGGAGTGCAGCGGTTTAGGGGTTAATATATTTATTATAGTGTCGGCGACGTTGGGGGCGGCAGATTAGGGGTCAATAAATATAATGTAGGTGTCGGCAGTGTCCGGAGCAGCAGATTAGGGGTTACAAATTTAATTTTAGTGTTTGCGATGCGGGAGGGACTCGGTTTACGGCGTTGTACCATAAAACTCTTAACTACTGACTTTTAAATGCGTTAGGACTCTTGACGGGGTAGGGTGTACCACTCACTTTTTGGCCTCCCAGGACAGACTCATAATACCGGCGCTATGTCCCATATCCCATAGAAAAAACACTTTACGAAGTTTACGTTAGTCGTTTTGCGGTAAGGCCAAAGAAGTGTGCGGTGGCCCTAAACCTTCAAGACTCGTAATAGCAGCAGTAGTGAAAAAGCAGCGTTAGGTCCTCTTTATGCTGCTTTTTTACCTTAACGCACAACTCGTAATCTAGCCGTATGTTATTAAAGGGACAGTAAAAATGTAACTTTCAGATAAAGCATATTATAAAAATAAAGACAAAAACTTCCATTATTCAACAGTTTTTTTTATGCACACTTTCTAGGACATCAGAACCTACTGAGCATGTGCAAGAGCTCAAAGTGTATAAGTATAAAAATCTGTTATTCACTGAGGACTAAATGAATGATTTTTCAGCCTCCAGTAAAAGATTAAAAGACCTTTATTTTCTCTTTACAGGGTCCATCATACAAACAACAACGTTTCAAACCACAACCTGGTTCTTAATCATGTCTGACATGATTAAGAACCAGGTTGTGGTTTGAAACGTTGTTGTTTGTATGATGGACCCGGTAAAGAGAAAATAAAGGTCTTTTAATCTTTTACTGGAGGCTGGAAAATCAGTCATTTGGACATTACATTGGGATTTGGCTAATCCTTTCCTGTGCCCCAGAGTATTACCAGAGGTGCTGTCTTTCATTACAATATTCACTGAGGACTGTCATGTGGTACATGGCCAAGGAAATGGAAGGAAATTTTGAAGATTGTCAGGAAAAAAAATCTGCTCATTTGAAATTCAGAATAATTACTATAGCATTGTCTATGTATTATTTATGTGCTGATTATTCAATTCTACTGTATATAAAGGGCCACTACAGTCAACATTAAAGCTTTGTGATTCAGATAAAGCATACAACTTAAAAAAAGCTTTCAAGTTTTTACTTTCATTATCAAAAAGGGGACATTTTTTATATGCACACTTTCTGAGACAGCAGCTCCTACTGAATGTGTGCAAAAGTGCCAGTATATACGTATATTCATTTTGTGATTGGCTGATAGCTATCACATGGTACGGGGGATTGGATTGATTTTGAATTTAGAAAATATTCTACTGCTCATTTCAAATTCAAAGTAAGTGCTATTGTATAGTATTTTTATTGTGCATGTGTCAATTATTAAATTTTACTCTATTTAATGGTCCTTTAAGATATGAATTGAGGATGAACAAAAATAATTAACACTGAATATTAAAATGAGAATATCCGAGATATGCACTCAGCCAACTATCTGCAAAAAACACTGGCAATGTGTTTTCTGATGGAACAAAATATAACTGTTGAATTTTCCTAATAGAGGCTATGAGTGGTGCTATTACATTAAAATTGAAAAAAGGCTGTGCAATTCTGGACTAGATTACAAGTGTCGTGCTAACATTAGTGCATGCAATATTGAAATATCACTGGCACTTTTGCATGTGTATTACAAGTTGAATGTAAATGCTAAAGGGATAGGGGTAAAATAAAAAGGTGCACCAAACACAACATAAATACTTTAAAATAAACTGTTACACTCATATAAACACTCTGATAAAATTTTTCATAGAAATATTAATACAAAATATTTATAAGATTTCAAGGGTATATGGCCATGCATTGACTGCAAAGCACTATATATATATATATATATATATATATATATATATATATATAAAAAACTTGCACGATTTAGATAGAGCATGTCATTTTAAGACACTTTTAAATTCCCTTCTATTTTCAAATGTGCTTCGTTCTCTAAGTATCCCTTGTTAAAAAATGAATACGCACAATTCATACACTAGTGGGAGCTACTGCTAATTGGTGCTGGAACATATTTGTCTCTTGTGATTGGCTAAATAGATATTTTCAGCTTCCTGTCAGTAGTGCAATGCTGTCCCTTCAGCAATGGATAACAAGAGAATGAAGAAAATTTAATAGAATTAAATTGGAAAGTTGTTTAAAATTGTATGTTCTATCTGAATCATAAAAGAAAATTTATTAAATATAAAATGATTAGACATAGAGAGAACAATGGAAAATGATAATTTTATTACTTAACTATCCTGCATCCCACTGAGAATGTAATCTCTTCTGCTGGCTGTGTATACATAGACTATTCAATAGCCTATACTCCAGTATTAATTTGTTCAGTGTAGGTGGCAATACCACAGGCTAAATCAGCTATTTCAAATGCTGAAATAGGAGTAAAGGAGCTACTTGTAACCAATTTAATACACTCTAGCAGGTTAAAAGGATCATTGGGAATAATTTAAAGGGGAGACATTTTTTTGGGTGAACTGTCACTTTAAATAATACTTTTATACTATAAAAATTGTACACAACTTAGAAATGATCATGCAAATATTAATTATTGGAATTATTTATTTTGATGTTTAAACATATCAATTATAAAATTAAGGAAAATTATATTAAAATATAAATTGCCATGGACTGATGATATTAATGATATAAAATTAAGGAAAATTATACTAAAATAATTATTGCCATGGACTGATATTAATGGTTAGGTGAAAAACCTGCATTCAAACATATTAAGTATAGTAAAATATTTCTTTATATAACAAAAAAAAAATCCTTATCATATTTATATTAAATGACACATTTATGATAACACAATATATGTTTGAACGCTCAGAGAATTCAGTCTCAGCTTGGTTGCTAAGATACAAGAGAGGGAAACAGATTTAATAAACCTCTATATATATCTATCTATTTATGTGTTTTACTGTATATTTACTGTACATATTTAACAATGTTCTTCACTTACAGGGTAATGCAATTTTTATTGTAAATACATATATATCTGTATAAGTATAGATATCTATTACATTAACATTATATATATATATATATATATATATATATATATCCATGATATGCTCATGGTTAAATATATATATTTAACCATGAGCATACTTTAAGGGACATTAAAACTGAACCTCAATTATGGCACTGGAAATATAAATGAATTAAAACAACAGTGTGAACTACATAGATCTGAGAGACTCATTATGGCTCCTTACTGTATCATAGATACAAGTTACTAATTAATTCTTGTTTTTCATGATGTTCATCACAAAGTAAGGAAATTAAGGATACAAAAAACAATGTATTTGACACATTCTATTTTTTTTTTAAAACATATTTTTTAGCTTTAGAAAGAAAATGTAAAAAAAGACTTTGAAACATGGTTTTGTTTAAAAACATTTGTGTTTTGTTTTGTTTTGTAATTTAAAAATAATGTAAATCCTTAGAGAGAGATATAATATAGCCAAAAACCATATATATAATATTCCGGCCACCACATAAAGCCTGTTCATTCTTGCTGCCAAGCAAACAGAAACATGCCCTTTCTGAGGGTGTGAAGTCTACTTTGACAGTAACTTAAAAAGGGACATGAAACCCCCCAAAAATATTTCGTGATTAAGGTAAAACACCATTTTAAACAACTTTCCAGTTTACTTCTATCATCAAATGTGCTTCATTCTCTTGGTATCATTTGTTGAAGGAGCAGCAATGAACTACTAGTTTTTAACTGAACACATGGGTGAGCCAATGACAATCAATATATATATATACACACATTATATATATATATATATATATATATATATATTGCAGCCACCAATCATCAGCTAGAACCTAGGTTATTTGCTGCTCCTGAGCTTGCCTAGATAAACCTTTCAACAAAGTATAACAAGAGAAGGAAGCAAATTAAATAATAGAAGTAAATTGGAAAGCTATTTAAAATTGTATGCCCTGTCTAAATCATGAATGTCTAATTTTGACTTTACTGTCCCTTTAAGATGTGGTTGCAGAGCAATTTTAAACAACTTTCCAATTTACTTTTAGAACCAATTTTGCTTTGTTCTCTTGGTATTCTTAGTTGAAAGCTAAACCTAGGAGGTTCATATGCTAATTTCTTAGACCTTAAAGGCCGCCTCTGCCTTTGACAGTTTTTAACCACTAGAGGGCGATAGTTCATGTGTTTCATATAGATAACATTGAGCTCATGCACGTGATTGGCTAAAATGCAAGTCTGTCAAAAGAACTGAAATAAGGGGGCAGTCTGCATAGGCTTAGATAGAAGGTAATCACAAAAGTAAAACATGTATTAAATGGGTAATTAAGGCATTATCTTTCTTTTAAAACAACAATAATTCTGGTGTTGACTGTCCCTTTAAGTCTTACCTTAAGTTTGTTAAACCACAAGTTGTATTTGCTTGGAGGTCTAATTCTCAGCTTTAGATGTGACTGAAAAAGGATACGCTAAACATTATTATGGAAATGAGATTCAAAATTCTTATATTTTAAGTTAACCGTGCTATATGAGAACTACAAGTATATATCAAAAAGATAGTATAGAACTAATCTCTTCTTTAAAATTAGACTTTATATATTACCCATATACTCATTTCACAAAGGAGTGCAGGGGGTGCCCTAGTGGTAAAAAAAGAAAAAAAAAACACTCTCTGGCACACACTTAAACACATAGGTAAATCGGCAAAAAGGAAGCCAAAATCATAAAACTTAACTTTTACTTGCAGATATTAAAATACAAAACATCCTACATGGGATAAATATAAAAAACACATACAGTTTAAAAACAATTTTTTTTATCTCAGTGGACATCTTACAATGGGCTTCTGACAGTGTTGGAATTTGCTTGATGCTGTGTACTGAGAGCTGTTTTGATTATTGCTTTAAAAATACATATTGTACTGTGTTAAATCCAGACACCCCGACAGTGCTACTTTGTTTTTAAACTGTATGTGCTTTTTTATATTTATCCCTATGTGTTTAAGTGTGTGCCAGAGAGTGGTTTTTCTTTTTCAGAGATACTATATCAGAACTACTACTGGTGTGAGAAAGAAAAATAAGCATGTTTGTAGTATACTTCTATTAGCAAAAATGCTTCTAGTAAAAGTCATTACTCTTTTTCTGCAGCATACGCACATATCCTGTGAGGGCCTGTGCACCAGTATTGAAGCTCAGAGAGCTGAAGATGGCGTGTATTGCTTCTGTGAAAACTTAATTTGTGTCATGCAAGTCACCACTGACTCTCTAATAAGGTGTAGAATTTGTATACTGGTGCACAGTATCACAGGATATGTACGTATGCCTCATAAAAACAGTAATAACTTCTACTAGAAGCATTTTTGCTAATGGAAGTATAATGCAAAACAGCTCCTATTTCACATTGAAATACACTAATGCACATTTCAATTTTGATCTTTCTATCTCTTTAAACTGTGGAGAAAAGAGACTGTCGCTGCACATGTCAGATGCATGCTCCCTCACAGCCTGATTGGAAAAAAGTACCCCTACAATACTACTGAGAACATTTTCAGGTAAAATAGCTTAGACACACATATATATATATATACACACACACACACAGTATAAACGGTAAAGGTGAAGTTTAGTGTCCCAAATTCAGAAGGTACCTGACCTCAATCCCACCGTGGGGGTATGAAAAGGTTCCAAGTGGCGGTTGTGGAGCCCAGGGACAATATCGGAAAAAAGCGATCTGTTCCAATACCTGCACCGGGCGCCACAACCACTGCTGGGAACCTATCCATGGTCCCCCCCCCCCCCTCATGTTACCTTTCTGAAGTAATTTCCACGGTAAAGTGTACGTTTCTACTTTCTGAAGTAATTCCAATGGTAAAGTGTACGTTTCTGAAGTAATTCCAATGGTAAAGTGTACGTTTCTGAAGTAATTCTAACAGTAAAAATATAACATGTTTAGGTAAATGTGGAGTTGATATCCATGGTACCCTCAGGGCGGGATGTGATACCTTCAGAATTTGGGACGCTAAACTACACCTTTACTATATATATATATATATATATATATACGCACACACAATATATATATATATATATATATGTGTGTGTGTAGAAATATTTACACTATTTATCTATCTCTCTCATAACCATTCCCACTTGTCCAAAGCTAGTAAAATATTTCAGAAGATAGGTACAGAATTATACTTTTGCCTTTAACACCGAGTAACTTTTGACACATATACACATGATTATGTTAAATTAAGCAGTACTTTGCATGTGATATGAATCCCATGTAGATTCAATAAAGTTATATTTTTCTAAGCTTTCAAAAAGGTGTTAAATAGCAGAATACTTACACATATTCAGTTTTAATGCCAGTGCAAAGGTTCTAGTCTTTGGTCTATTTTAGTATCTTTCTGTAGCGTAGGAAAGACGTCAGAGACATGATATCCTATAATGGTATTAACTCTGATCTTTATAAACTGTACACCCACTGATTCACACCAGATTAATGATCTGGCTCTGTTTACTTCCAGTGTTTTGCAGAGGGGCAAGTTTACAAATCCCCTTTGTCCTCATGACCTGAGCAAAGCATGCTCCAGATATCTCAAAAGGATCACACTGCTGCTTTTAATCCATGTACTTTTTCAGAGTGCGTCATATATGATCCTAAAAAGTGAGCTGATCTCTTCAAGTGCTATTTGACACACATACAGTACTTGAACGCAATAATAAGAAACAGCTCAAAGACAACACTAAACACAAAAAATGATTGTATATCTTTTTACTGTAGTATGACACAGTGATTCATATGCCAGGGGTTTATATCACGACTCATGAGAAAAAAAAAAAAATCAATGGATCCAAAATGGCATTGCTCAAAATATACATAAAATACACGTACAGAGTAATGCAGGGAGTTACATCTGCACTTGATTATCTTAAATAGGCTAGATTTCAGTTTTTTTTTTTCCTTTTAGGCCACCTGGAGGGAGGTAATTAATTATTGTGGTCAATGAAGGTTATTTATTGACACCCTCTCTGATGAATCAACATTAGTACAAAAACACAAATTGGCACATCAATTAGCTTGCTGTGGTATTGATTAATGTTTAGAAATGCAGAACATGCTAATTCAGCACAAATTGAACCAATGTAAAACATTGAGCACAAAATGATCCTACGTCCAGTTGTTGTTTTTTTATAGTGATTAACTAACTGTAGCCTCCCTTGCTTACAAAAATGGATGCACTGCATCGACTCATTAGTAATTTCTGCATCTTTATCTGCATTACACACACCAGGCAACAAAGCAGACAGCATTTCTATTACATTTACATGAACAAAAACGTACCTTTACCAGCAATCAGGATAACATCAATATACGTATCCCTCCATTTTGCAAAAGCATATGACAGCTTCTGTGTTTCTTGATGACTATTCTTTCTATGCCTGTGTCCCCTCCCTCTCAGCCTCTGTCTCTCTGCGTAAGTAGGTCACTGTGTCGTGAGGTAGTTGGCAAAGGAGGAGTCTTGGCACAGCTTCAACCTCAGTCACAAACCACTATAACAGACAAGTAGAATTTCTGCATTGACTACAAATTATGTTTTGTTTTTTTGTGTGCAAAATAACACAATATAAATAATATGCTAGCTTAAAACTAAAGATACAATACTATAGAATACTATATTTCAAACATTTTACCTGCAAACACTTTACCTGCACAATAATCTCAAAGGATAACAGCAAATGTTTTGTTTTATGTGGAAACCCATAGCATATACTTTTAAAAATCATATTCACCATTAACCCCTTAAGGACCAAGGCCATTTTTCAATTTCTTTCCCTTAAGGACCAGGGCTATTTTTACATTTCTGCGGTGTTTGTGTTTAGCTGCAATTTTCTTCTTACTCATTTACTCTACACACACATATTATATACCGTTTTTCTCGCCATTAAATGGAATTTCTAAAGATACCATTATTTTCATCATATCTTTTAATTTATCATAAAAAAAAAATATAAAATATGATAAAAAAATGGAAAAAACACACTTTTTCTAACTTTGAACCCCAAAATCTGTTGCACATCTACAACCTCCAAAAAACACCCATGCTAAATTGTTTCTAAATTTTGTCCTGAGTTTAGAAATACCCAATGTTTACATGTTCTTTACTTTTTATGCAAGTTATAGGGCAATAAGTACAAGTAGCACTTCGCTATTTCCAAACCATTTTTTTTTTAAATTAGCGCTAGTTACATTGGAACACTGATATCTGTCTGGAATCCCTGAATATCCCTTGACATGTATATATTTTTTTTAGTAAACATCCCAAAGTATTGATCTAGGCCCATTTTGGTATAGTTCATGCCACCATTTCACTGCCAAATGCGAGCAAATAAAAAAAAAATGTTCACTTTTTCACTAACTTTTTCACAAATATTAGGTTTCTCACTGAAATTATTTACAAACAACTTGTGCAATAATGGCACAAATGGTTGTACATGCTTCTCTGGGATCCCCTTTGTTCAGAAATAGCAGACATATATGGCTTTGGCTTTGCTTTTTGGTAATTAGAAGGCCGCTAAATACTGCTGCGCACCACATTTGTATTAGGCCCAGCAGTGAAGGAGTTAATTAGGGAGCTTGTAGTGTTAATTTTAGCTTTAGTGTAGTAGACAACCCAAAGTATTGATCTAGGCCAATTTTGATATATTTCATGCCACCATTTCACCGCCAAATGCGATCAAATAAAAACAAATGTTCACTTTTTCACTAACTTTGGGTTTCTCACTTAAATTATTTACAAACAGCTTGTTCAA
Organism: Bombina bombina; assembly: GCF_027579735.1. NCBI lineage: Eukaryota > Metazoa > Chordata > Amphibia > Anura > Bombinatoridae > Bombina > Bombina bombina. Next base: position 439,068,255 of record NC_069504.1, read on the forward strand.
TTATGGCACAAATGGTTGCAAATGCTTCTCTGGGATCCCCTTTGTTCAGAAATAGCAGACATATATGGCTTTGGCATTGCTTTTTGGTAATTAGAAGGCCGCTAAATGCCACTGCGCACCAAACTTGTATTATGCCCAGCAGTGACGGGTTAATTAGGTAGCTTGTAGGGCGCTTGATGGGTTAATTTTAGCTTTAGTGTAGAAATCAGTCTCCCACCTGACACATCCCACCCCCTGATCCCTCCCAAACAGCTCTCTTCCCTCCCCCACCCCACAATTGTCCCCGCCATCTTAAGTACTGGCAGAAAGTCTGCCAGTACTAAAATAAAAGTTTTATTTTGTTTTTATTAATTATAAAAAAAAAATATCATATTCTGCTGTGTAGGATCCCCCTTAGCCCCCAACCTGCCTGATCCCCCTCCCATGAGCTCTCTAACCCTCCCCCCACTAACTATTAGCCACCATTTTGGGTACTGGCAGCTGACTGCCAGTACCCATTTTGCATAATAACTTTTTTTTATTTTTATAACCCTAACTTTTTCTGTAGTGTAGCTGCCCCCCTCCATACCCTACACCCTCCCACTCCCAGATCATTTCCTGATCACCCCCAGATCACTGCTCCTCCGCACCCACCACCCTTTCCCACCAAAAAAAACCCCCAGCATTGCCAGCAACTGTCTCGCTTAGATCACGGGTGCGCACGCTCCGGTGCATGCCCGACATAGAGTATAGCCGGAAGGAACTTCCCAAGTGATGGGCCGCCCACCCACCTCCCTTCAATGGCTCCCACCCACCAACGATCGGCACCATCACTGGCCGATGCAGGGAGGGCCACAGAGTGGCTCTCTCTGCATCGGTGTGCCTAAAAAGGTATTGCAGTGAGGCCTCAATATCGAGGCATCACTACAATACCTTGAAAGCGGCTGGAAGCGATCAGGATCGCTTCCAGCCGCTTGAAACCCTTAACGACGTACAGGGTACGTCTGTGGTCTTTAGAGACCATTTTGTGTAAGACGTACCCTGCACGACATGCGTCGTTAAGGGGTTAATGAGCAGGTATGTTTACCTTCTGCTATTTCAAATAAGTGTGGTTATGTTAACCCTTTAACGGCTGAACCATTTCCACCCCTGTGCTGAGCTGCTTTGCAGTTTTTAGATGCTGCTTATATTTAGGCCCTACTGTAGCCCATTATTCAATGAGAAACCCACACATATTATATATATATATATATATATATATATAATATACATCTTCCAGCTTAACCCACCAGATGCCGGCAGCCTGGGTGCAAAGATAAGGCAGTATGCAGGAACAGACGTTTGCACTCACAGGTCTTTTTTTTCAAACTTTTAATGTGGAACGTTTTCGGGGTATTATAACCCCATCATCAGCATACAACAGTGATAATAATAAAGCATTTTTTAGTGTTTTACAAACAAAGTGTACCAATCACAAACCTCACATCTCCCCCAGCTTTCGCGGCAAAATTATCATCAGTGGAACGCATAATGCGTTCCACCGTCATGGCTAAGACCAGAAGTTTAAGATAGATGGGAGAACTATTGGACCAGTATAACTGATCTGAACATATGTGTGCAGTTCACATCTCTGTCTACCTTGAGACCAAATGTGATAACACCGGGCGTACATTATATCAATAGATAAATACATTATATCAAAAGATAAATACTTAGCAAGATAGAAGATAAATGTGTATAGAATCAATAGATAAATATATTAATAGGATCAACAATAGATAAGCTACCTAAAAAACCTAATGGATATGTTATATTGATCAGTAAATATATTAGTTAGATCGAAGATAGAAATATTACCTATACAATAAACCTAATAGGTATTAGGTAGCTGCCATCTTGATATACACAGTGGGGCTCATTTGAGGACATATGTTCAAGACACATCTGGGTCACATTCCTATGATAGATTATGTTAATCGCACTTAATACTTGATATCAATTGATAAATATTTTTCAAAAACAAAGGTAGATATACTGTGAATGCATTTTGCAAATTGGGTATCAATATGTCTTTGAAACAAGAAGTACATGCGACATATATTCTCATATAATCACACAGAAATCCCATGTTGCCTAGACTGTTAAGATTTTAGTGCAGATGTGAGTAATTAGCACAGGTAGGCCAGGCTTCCACATTGTGTATTGGAATAAAAAATTATCCCAACCCACAGTGCTGAGAGAATAATGCGGGGAGCCCCCTACCTACAACTCAGAGCCACCATGCCACCCTGGCGGTACCCCAAGTAGGTAGCACATTAAAGAAGATTTTTAAGTGCGATTAACATAATCTATCATAGGAATGTGACCCAGATGTGTCTTGAACATATGTCCTCAAATGAGCCCCACTATGTATATCAAGATGGCAGCTACCTAATACCTATTAGGTTTATTGTATAGGTAATATTTCTATCTTCGATCTAACTAATATATTTACTGATCGATATAACATATCCATTAGGTTTTTTAGGTAGCTTATCTATCGTTGATCCTATTAATATATTTATCTATTGATACTATACACATTTATCTTCTATCTTACTAAGTATTTATCTTTTATTATAATGTATTTATCTATTGATATAATGTACGGCCGGTGTTGTCACATTTGGTCTCAAGGTAGACAGAGATGTGAACTGCACACATATGTTCAGATCAGTTATACTGGTCCAATAGTTCTCCCATCTATCTTAATGTCTGTAGTTGGTTCAGCCTTATCCCAGCACATATCTATCACAGGTATTTCTGCAAGGAAGTTTGGATTAACCCCCTATAATCATTGGGGATGTGGCAGTATTGGCACAACAGTGTAACCCAATTTTATTCTGTTTTTAATTTTTGTTATGTTTAACTTTAGGGATAATGTATTTATCATATACCGTTTTAAATACTTTAATATATAGAAGTCTTTTCACCTATACGGTCATTGTTATTCACTTCAATATGTATATGCACTTGAACCGTTGTTTATTATTGTTTCTATGGCAGCGGTTGCCATAGCAATATATACATACACCTACACAGTTTTGACACGAGAAATCGAGTGTAATAATGATGCTAATTGTCTAGGCACTGATCACTTTACACTGACACACTGTGTGTACAACCTGGAAGCTAATCAGGTTTTTTTGACATTTGTTGTTTGATTATAGATAATACGTAATTTGGCTATGAACCGGAAGTGACGTTCCAAACTTCCGATCTTAGCCATGACGGTGGAACGCATTATGCGTTCCACTGACGATAATTTTGCCGCAAAAGCTGGGGGAGATGTGAGGTTTGTGATTGGTACACTTTGTTTGTAAAACACTATAAAATGCTTTATTATTATCACTGCTGTATGCTGATGATGGGGTTATAATACCCCGAAAACGTTCCACATTAAAAGTTTGAAAAAAAAGACCTGTGAGTGCAAACGTCTGTTCCTATATATATATATATATATATATATATATACAGGGAGTGCAGAATTATTAGGCAAATTAGTATTTTGACCACATCATCCTCTTTATGCATGTTGTCTTACTCCAAGCTGTATAGGCTCGAAAGCCTACTACCAATTAAGCATATTAGGTGATGTGCATCTCTGTAATGAGAAGGGGTGTGGTCTAATGACATCAACACCCTATATCAGGTGTGCATAATTATTAGGCAACTTCCTTTCCTTTGGCAAAATGGGTCAAAAGAAGGACTTGACAGGCTCAGAAAAGTCAAAAATAGTGAGATATCTTGCAGAGGGATGCAGCACTCTTAAAATTGCAAAGCTTCTGAAGCATGATCATCGAACAATCAAGCGTTTCATTCAAAATAGTCAACAGGGTCGCAAGAAGCGTGTGGAAAAACCAAGGCGCAAAATAACTGCCCATGAACTGAGAAAAGTCAAGCGTGCAGCTGCCAAGATGCCACTTGCCACCAGTTTGGCCATATTTCAGAGCTGCAACATCACTGGAGTGCCCAAAAGCACAAGGTGTGCAATACTCAGAGACATGGCCAAGGTAAGAAAGGCTGAAAGACGACCACCACTGAACAAGACACACAAGCTGAAACGTCAAGACTCACTCTCATTTCATCAGTCCATAAGGTTTTATGGACTGATGAAATGAGAGTGAGTCTTGATGGGCCAGATGGATGGGCCCGTGGCTGGATTGGTAAAGGGCAGAGAGCTCCAGTCCGACTCAGACGCCAGCAAGGTGGAGGTGGAGTACTGGTTTGGGCTGGTATCATCAAAGATGAGCTTGTGGGGCCTTTTCGGGTTGAGGATGGAGTCAAGCTCAACTCCCAGTCCTACTGCCAGTTTCTGGAAGACACCTTCTTCAAGCAGTGGTACAGGAAGAAGTCTGCATCCTTCAAGAAAAACATGATTTTCATGCAGGACAATGCTCCATCACACGCGTCCAAGTACTCCACAGCGTGGCTGGCAAGAAAGGGTATAAAAGAAGAAAATCTAATGACATGGCCTCCTTGTTCACCTGATCTGAACCCCATTGAGAACCTGTGGTCCATCATCAAATGTGAGATTTACAAGGAGGGAAAACAGTACACCTCTCTGAACAGTGTCTGGGAGGCTGTGGTTGCTGCTGCATGCAATGTTGATGGTGAACAGATCAAAACACTGACAGAATCCATGGATGGCAGGCTTTTGAGTGTCCTTGCAAAGAAAGGTGGCTATATTGGTCACTGATTTGTTTTTGTTTTGTTTTTGAATGTCAGAAATGTATATTTGTGAATGTTCACTGGTAAAAATAAATAATTGAAATGGGTATATATTTGTTTTTTGTTAAGTTGCATAATAATTATGCACAGTAATAGTCACCTGCACACACAGATATCCCCCTAAAATAGCTATAACTAAAAACAAACAAGCTTTGATAGTATTTAGTTTTTTGGGTTCATTGAGAACATGGTTGTTGTTCAATAATAAAATTAATCCTCAAAAATACAACTTGCCTAATAATTCTGCACTCCCTGTATATATATATATATATAGATAGATAGATAGATAGATAGATAGATATGTTTTTAAATGACCTAGCATATTAATGATGTGTAAGAAACCTGGAACACAAATTGGGGAAAAATGCACTAGTATGTTTGTTTATTTCTTAAATAAAATTGTAAAAAGGAGTTATTCTCAAATAAATAAGGGCCTTTTAGCCTAGCTATGTAACTTTAATCTGCATGTAGAGGCCCCCATTAACTTCTATGCAAATGAAAATGTCTTCACGCCAGGTTACCACAGTGATCACCTTGATATTAAAACTTATATAGGGTCTTTATTTTTAAGAGGGGCTTAGGGTTTTTTAAAACAAGGGTCATGGGGGTCTATAGGCATTTTGATGGCCTGTTATAGGGGTATATAAAGGTTAAGTGTTTTTGTTTCTCAAGAAAGTGCATACATTTTATCAACCAAGACAATTTGAAAGAGCAGATGGCTTTAAAATGGTGGGTCTTGGGAGTTTCTAGGGTTAAAAGGAGCTGAAATGGAAGCGATTGAACATGACCCCATCTAAAAGTGCCTTTACATTGCAGTCTATGGGAACTTTGTGTTCCCAGTAAATATATATGTATATGCTTATATACATATATATTTATGTGTTAATATGTGTATATACACATATTATCACATAAATATACTGTATATGTATATAATTATATATATTAACACTTTGCTGCTATCTCTGCGCTACTTACCCCCTTCGCTGCGCGATGTTCTCATGACTTGTCTCACGGCATGAGAACGAGGCTCCCTCGCAGGCTATGTAAGTGCACTGTCATGAGCGCAATACTTCCCAGCAATTGCTTCCAACTTGTAATACCAGCGCACATTAGTATGCACTGTTATTACACAGTGGAGCACAAATATCGCTTTCACTAAAGCAATATTTAGCGCTCCACTTGTAATCTGGCCCTTAGTGTTTAATGTCCTCTTAAAATGTTGCTGCTTCTAAGCATGTGTATGACCCTGACAGTTTATTGGACTGGGATTTTTGAAAACCACTGCCATCTTATCTATTGCTGCTGAATACCTTGGTATGACCCTGCTTTGTATACTGCCCTTTGATCTTATTAAACTACAACAGTTTACTTTTTTCTACTATTTAGACAAAAATGTGAACCCAGACATCACTGATAACAACTGTTGCATTAACTATTTGGTTTTCTTATCCAGTTTAAACATACATTGTACAGGAAGAATGTAAGTTTGAGTGATCATATTTCCCCATCCCTTTTAAGAAGTATTACATGCTCTATAGCAAATTACATTGCACTTTTCATTTCTCCTATTAAAAATACAATTTAATTTTCCCAGAAAGCTTTATTACTTTCTATGTGCCAGATAATCAAAATTCTCTAGTTTGGAGAGAAATTATAGTGCAGACTTCACAGGTTCTGAACTTACTGAAAAAGGAGCAGAACCTAGAAATCCCAGAGAGATGAGAGGTGCCTTCCATAGGAAGTAATAAAGCTCTCTGGGATACAATATTTCATATGGGAGAGAGAAGGTAACTGGAGAACCCCTGGGGCTGATATAAAGACCCCATTTACAGCAATTACAAATTAAACTGAAATATTTTCACTACAATTTAACTTGCTTTTGTCTATATTTTAGTATATATTAGTTTTCTGTGTATTGTGAATTTTGAGCAAACATCACCTGCATACAGCTGTTGAGACAAATCAGTCAGACCAGCTTGTTTAAAATATTTAGACAATTTCATAGGACTTGTGAGAGAGCTTCAGACATAGCCTGGGAACTCCCCTGTTCAGCTCAGGGAACTGCCCTGTCCCTCCAACTTTCTGAAACTGTTTTACTTTAGAATGGAGCAAATACGAAGTGCAATGTCATTTGTAAAAGATACACAGAAATATACAAAGTATGATCCTAATTTGTTAAAGTAACAGAGAAGCATTCAAAACATAATCAGAATTTGGAAAATCACTGCTAGATCTAAATCTAAATGTATTAAAATATAAAAGTGAAAGAGCAAAGCTTAAATGTAATAATACTGAAAGGACAAACTGTAAGTGTAACAAAACTCTTATATCATGCAGTGCTATATTGCACTAGTCTTGTCTCTCCTTCACATACAGAAATGAGAGAGCTCTCGCAGTGCTGGAGGGTTTAGCCATTTTTCTTTTGATCATTCAGTGAGTTGAGCCCCAGTGAAGTCTGAACTAAAATTTGTCTTCAAGCTGGAAAATTTTTGATCGTCAGGTCCTAAGTCAGAAGTTACAGGTATTTTATTTGATATTACTTTTTTCATTAATTGCAATACCGCACATGTGGTTTATTTGCTTACTCGTATGTAGGCAAAAGGAAAAGAAGTAAGTTTTATCGTGGGCCCAGAATCAGATACGAACATAAATTGTTATTTTCATACAAATCACTTTATGATGTCAATTTGCAGGGTATAGACTATTTACTGATACCTAAAAGAGGTGGCGACAGAGAAGCAATATTGTTTTTTTGGAAAATCTTTTGGATATTCAATTTGCTTGCTAGTGTTCCAAATGGTTGAAATCCAGAACAGATGTTAACTTTTTTGTTAAAATCTACATTTGTGGTTATGAATATATAATTATTTAAGTAGTTTATGGTTCTTAAGGAAAGGTCATGTTTTTTGATATTTGTAGTATAAGTGAGTCACACCTTTATCTCTATATATTATGTATAGTAATGTACCTATCAATACACCTTTTTACATTAAATAATAGAGGTATATGCTATATTGTTGATAATAACCGTGTTGATATGAGTATGTTTATTATATTGTGTCCCTAAAAAGTTAGTATATAAAAGTTGAAGACTGTAGCTATGGACAACAGAGATCAAGTGTGCATACTCACAAAACCCAAGCTGCGCAATCTCCAGTATTCGAAATGTAATAGTGTTTTAGGGTGGTAACGGGTGAGGAAGCTCTGGAACGATATAAAGTCGTTGTTTAGGTAGAGGTCTTTAACTGTATGTCTCTCTCTGTCCATAGGTCAGAGTGTGTATCTGAGAGTTTAAGTAGGAGGCCACAAATGGTGTGGGAAGGGGATGGGTGTGGAGCTATCATTGGTAGGTTATGGATATTATCCCAAAATTTCACATTAGAGTTGATTATGTAGTTATCTAAGGGTATATTTTGCCTACTGTGCTTAGGAAGCCAAAGCAGGTCTTAAAGAAGAATCCCTGGTGGCAAGCACGCTTGTTCTTACTCATGCCATCTACTGTTAGAGGTAGTTGCACTCCATAGAGTTAGATAATATAGTTGTGCCGCTTCTGAGTAGAGTAGTATATTGGGAGAACCAGCTCTTCCTGATGAAATAGGTTGTTGCAGGATCCTCGTGGCGACTTGTGGGATTTTATTTCTCCAGATAAAGTGGTTACATAGTTGTTGGAGTTGCCAAATTAAGGATATGGGTAAAGGAATTGGGAGGGAGCGGAAGAAGTAAGTGAGTTTGGGAAGTAGGTTCATTTTGTAAGCTGCTATTTGTCCTAACCATGAAAGAGAAGGGACACTCCATTTATCGGTTGAGATTTTGAAGGAATGAAGAAGGGGGTCAAAATTTTTAGAGAGGATAGTTGACAAGTTATGGGAGAGAAAAACTCCTAAGTGTTTTATGTCTTCAGTGGACCAGTTAAATGTATATGGGGATTTAAGGGTAGTAAGGTGTTCATCTGAGATATTGATAGCATAAGCTTCAGTTTTAGATATGTTTAATTTCTAATAGCTTACGTCAGAAAATGTGTCTAGTAGTCAAAAGAGGTGCAGGAGTGAACGTAAGGGATCTGAGGTGAAAAGGGTAAGGTCGTCCGCAAATAAGGCTGTTTTGTGTGATATGTGATGTAGTTGGACTTCACTGATATGTGGGTTGATGCCGATAGCTTCTGTGAGAGGTTCCATCACAAGGGAAAACAATAGAGGGGACAATGTGCAACCTTGGTGGGTACAATTTGTGATGGGGAATGGTGGGGTACAGAATCCAATTCCCTTGACGGTTGCTGACGGGTCTGAGTATAGTGCCATAAGCTGAGTAATGAAGAGGTGGGATAATCCAAATTGTTTTAAAGATCCGGGACATGTATAACCAGTTCACCCTATCGAAGGCTTTCTCAGCATCCATCGACAGGGTGACACATGGAATTCCCAACCGTTTAGCCTCGAAGAATATATTTAGTAGGCACCTAGTATTATCAGGACCTTGGCGGCCCAGTGTGAAACCTACTTTGTCTGTATTAATCAGGGTAGGTAGGATAGGGTTTAACCTAGTGGCAATGATTCTGGCATACATTTTCACATCTAAATTAAGTAGGAGATGGGTCGGTAGCTGTGATAATGTTGGTTTGTAAATATTCTTTAGGGAACCTTCCAGTGTTGCCAGCTAATGAGAATACCCGGTGTAGGATAGGAATCAATTGGTTTTGGTGCTTCTTATAGAATATATCTGTGAAGCCATCTGGGCCTGGGGATTTAGGAGGTTTTAATGATTTTATGGCCTCTTTTACTTCAAGTTGTGTGATTGGGGAGTCCAATAGGTCTCTTTGTTCTTGGGTCAGGGATGGAAGTTTAAGTAGGCGAAGAAACGATTCTAGGTCTGCAGTAGATGGAGAAGGTGAGTCACCTTTTTGAGTCAAATTGTAAAGTTACGAGTAGTAGCCTTAAAATGATGAGCCAATATCAGTTGGTTTAATAAAAGTGTGGTCATTGGTATTTATCGAATGGATTCAGGCAGCAGCTGTTCTTTGTCTCAGTTTGTTTGCTAGTAACCTGACTGCTTTGTTGCCTTTGTGGTAGAACAGTTGTTTTAGTTTATGGAGTCTAGTTGTGGTGTTTTCAGTTTCGAGCTGTAGAATTTTATGTTTGAGGTCTGCAAGTTGGTTTAGGAGAGCTGGAGTAGGGGTCAATTTATGCTGTTGTGAAGTGTGTCTAAATTGAATGTGCAGTTGTGCAAGATTAGCTCCACTCCTTTTTTTAAGTGTTGCAGATATTTTTAGAAGGGAACCCCTAATAAACGCTTACAGGGATGCCCACAGCGTAAAGTCAGTGACCTGTCCATTGTCATTAGTTGATGGTAGCAATCACCTCAGGAGACAACAGTTGTTTAGGTAAGAGCCGCCGCCAGTGAGGTGGTGAACTTGAAATAGGGGGGGAATCTAAATGTAATTAAACCGGATCTTGATCCGACCAGGGTTACAAAAGATAAAATCTATGCGAGAGTATGAGTGGTGAACGCTTGAATAGTAAGTATAGTCTTGAGAGGTGCTGTTCACCGCTCGCCAGATGTCAAATAAATTGAATTGGGTCATCAGAGTTTGGAATTTGTGAGCAAGATCTAACGTAAGTTTGTCAGTTTTTTTGGGGTAGAGGATTTTTTAACTAAAAGTGGATCCCAAATTACATTAAAATATCCTGCTAGTAGAAGATGACCCTTGCTCAACTGGTCAAGGTGTAGTAAGAATTTACGTAGTGTGGTGATCTGCTTTGTGTTGGGACCATAGTAAGAAGCCAGAGTGTATAAAACATTGTCTAATTTGCAAATAAGAATTATATATCTCCCCTGTGGGTCTGCTTCAGTGTAAATCTTTTCAAAGGAGATTGACTTATGTTTTAAGATCGCAACCCCCTTTGATTTTTGGATAAAATATGCTGTTTCTATGATTGGGAATAATTTGGTGTGCAATAAGGGTGTTGTAGAGAGGGACCAGTGTGATTCCTGTAAGAAAACTATATGAGCACTGCTTTGGGAAATAGATTGCAGGAAAATGCTGTGCTTTGTTGGGGAATTGAGGCCCCTGACATTATAGGTCATTGTTGATAATGGAAGGATGGATTATGGAAGATAAAGAAGAAAACAAGAAAAAAAAGGGGGGGGGACTGAGGAACCCAGTGTAGTAGTCTTTATTAATGTAGCTATAGTAGGGGAAACCTACTAGGTGCTGGGGTATATAAAAGCAGATAAAATGTGTAAGTAGTCTTTAATCGCTGTCAGAGTATGTTATTGGGGGGAAGGGCTAGTAGCACAGAAGTGCTATTGGTTAGTTGGAGTACTAGAGAGGTGTAGAGTGAAGTTTTAGAGAAGAAATGAGGAGGTGGTAGTTGGAAAGTGGGTGCCAGGCCTAAAGAGGAAAAAAAGGGGATGGTGAGAGGAAGTAGAGAGGGAGAGTAATATGCTGGAGGTTAGATATACCTGTTATGCCAATGTATTGTTGAAAAATCAGCATAAACTATTGTATAACCACATTATCAAATAAAAACAAGAATCAAACAAAAAGAATCATAACAAGGGATGCATATTAAGGTAAGCTGATAGAACTTGGAATAAACTAAACGTTGCATAATATATTGCCGTTGCATAATAACGAGTTAGCAATGAGTCAGTTAGTATTCCATTACAGTACAATGTCAAGCCCAAGCATGGGATATGGCACTAGTAAGATCTAAATATAAAGAAGTTACAGTAACAGAAAACCCAGAGCATTAGAAACTTAACAATGATAGTAAGTCATTACATTTAGAACTTGGTAATATTCTAACTTTTGGAGGAAATCCCTATGATATTGGAACAGTAAAATTAACCTGTGCTGCAGACCTGAGTGAAGTGTATTATTAAGGCAAATAATCCAACAATTGCATTGGAGATTAATAAGGTAAAATGTGATCTGAGGCCAAGGGGGCCTCTATACTGTGTCTAGTTGGTTATCCGTTTGTAGTAAGTGTAATAGATTATTATCATCACGGGACATAATGGCGTTAGTGTTTGGGCACAGGTTTGCATAGGCTAGTTACCTAGAGGAGTGTATCTTTATGGATAGGAAATTACGACTGGGGATAGAGGTCTGTATTGGCCAGTCTCACTTGACATGGGTCGCTATGGGGGAGTTACAGGTATGCTATTTCTGGAAAGCACATAAGGTTAGAATTAAGTTTAAGGGCAAATGTAGGTGGTTAATTAACACTCTATAGCATTGTAAGGCTGTGCTCAAGCATAGGCCCCGAGAGGAGTTAGATGGAGATACTAAGATGTTAGTAAAGGTAAGTAGTGTAATACCTGTGATACATGGCATTAGTTGTTGTGCAAATGTGTAGAACTTAGTGAAAAGCTAACCTTTAAGGAAAGTTTTTTAGAACAATAGAACAATAAAACAATAAACGTGTGTCAAACCTGAACAAAATTATATTATTAAACTAGAGAAGATCATAACCGAGTGGTATATCGGTAAAGTAAGATAAATCCTGGATTAGGGAAGTTCAAGTGGTTATCATATCAGTCTGTACTGGGAGTATTAGGTTGTTGTCACTATGGTAGTGGTTCCCAGATGCAGGCAGAAGTATTCAACATAGTTGGTTGAAGGTTGTTGGTATGCAAGGGGAAATTCCACATCTTCAGTAGGGTAGTCCCTTATTCAACAGAAGTAACCATGTGCTGGAAGTTATTCTTGGTGATGAGGAGTTTAGCTGGGTATCCCCAGCGGTACTTGAGGTTGTGAGCTGACAACGCTCTGGTGAGTTCGCTGAAGGATCGTCTCTGCTGCAAAGTCTTAGGAGATAGGTCCGCAAAGATGTTGATATCCTTGTAGGTATCTGGTAGATTAGGGCGAGCCTGCGAGGCATGTAACACTATTTCCTTGTATGTATATAAATGCAAGCGTACCACCACATTCCTGGGTTTATCTGTGGCCAGATTTCTGGGTCTGAGGGCCCTATGAGCACGATCTATGAGGTACTCAGTCTGGGTGTGTGGTGGGGCTAAGAGACCAAAGAATTCTGATAAAAAGGCATTAAGTTCTCCAGGGGGAACTGTCTCAGGGATCCCCATGATCCTCAAATTGTTCCACCTGGAGTGGTCCTCTTTATCAGCCAGCTTGTCTTCCATAGTTGTGATTTGATCGGCAAGATTTTGGGCATAAGAGAAAAGGTTGGCCTGGTCTACTACTGAATCTTCCTATTTCCTTTCTACTGCATCCAACCTTTCGTTGGTTGTGGTCAAGTCTTTTTTTTATGCCAGATATGGAAGCCAGGATTTAGGATTTAAAAGAAGAGTGGTGACATTCTAGTAGTGATTTCAAGGAATCTAATATAAAGGTGGGAGTTACTTGAGCTGGAGCAGAGGTTTGCAGATCCTGCAGGGTAGATGCTACCAGATCTGTGGGCTCACCATCTTGTGATAGCAGTGTTTTTTCAGTATGACTATCCTCTATAGGATCAGTTGGGGCTGCAAAGTGGTCCATAACTGTCTGCGTACATCTGCGTAGGTACCTTGTCAGAGGAGTATGCCAGGGCTGAGGATGAGTGTATGTTTTCCAAACTATGGTAGGTGGGGCCAGGTTATCAAGGACCTATGTGGAATTATAGTGGCAGATGAATTCATCAGGACAGGAAAAGGAGGGGATGGAAGAGAGAAGAGGTTCGAGAGAGCTAGCGAGCTGTTACTGATCTAATGACTTGATTCTTCTGTGAAGTTTAGTGTGAGAGGTAGAAGGAGGGAGAGTTGTAGGGAGGGAGGTGATGGTACAAGTGAGGAGGTGGTGGTCAGAAAGAGGAAAAGGTGAGTTTGTGAAGTTTGAGATAACTGAAAATCAGATCAAGGGAGTGACCATCTTTGTGAGTGGAGAGTCAGTCCATTATGACAGGCCGAGAGAGGAAGTTAGTTGCAGAAGTTGTTTTGCAGAGGAGGCAGAGGGATTATCAACAGGGAGGTTTAAGTCACCGAGAATGAGGGCAGGGCTATCCGAGGAAAGGAAGTAAGGTAGCCATGCAGCAAAGTGATCTAGAAATAGAGTTGCAGAGCCAGGGGGTGGTATATGACTGCAAAATGCGTATAGAGAGGGGAGAGAATAAGCAAATCATGTGTGTTTCGAATGAAGAAAATGTGAGGGAAGAGAAGGGCTGTATTTGTTGAAAGGTGCAACGAGAGGAAAGTAAAATACCAACACCACCTCCTTGTCTATTGTCAGACCTAGGAGTGTGGCTGAAGTGGAGACCCCCATGTGACAGTACAGCAGAGGAAGCAGTGTCTGAACGAGAGAGCCAGGTTTCTGTGAGAGCCAGAAGATTGAGAGAGTGGAAGATAAAGATGTCATGGATAGAAGTGAGTTTGTTGCAAACAGAGCGAGAGTTCCATAGTGCACAAGTGAAGGGGGAGGTGGCTTTAGATGCAAGAGGAATAAGATAAAAGTTACCAGAGTTTTGTTTTTGAAGTCTATTGAAGGGCACACATGGGTGTGCAGGGCATGGAAGTTGTGGGGGACCAGGATTAGGGGAGATGTCGCCAGCAGCTAGTATATGCAAGAGGGAGAGTAACATGGGATGAGATGCGGATTTGCAGTAGTGAGACTGTTTTAGTGATGAGTTGCAAGGGGGAGAGAGAGTCTTTAGGAATGTGTGAAGTTCATGAATACAAAAGTAAGGTGTGGTTAAGAGAGATGGGCTAATTATCAATGAAGGTGGTGAGGGGTAAGGAGTAATTGAGTAAAGTAGTTTGTTGAACAGATAAATGGTGGCATAAAGGGATATTAAGATATTGTGCATTTTTTACAAAATAGACTCAGTATAAAACTCAGTATAAAAGTCAGTATAAAAACAGAACTTGCCTTATCCCTTGTCCAATCCTTGTTCTATTCTTGTATAATTCATTGTGCCTCACTTATAAATGTTCACTTAAGAGATGTGAACAGATGATCTTACTGGGAGAGGAAGCAGCATACAGAAGAGGCATCCTAGGCTCCTGTACTTGAGAATAAGGTAGGCATATTTCTTAATACTCTGCTATTGTGCCCTTCTTCTGCTTTGTGGTCCTTTCTAGCTGCTCCTAAAAATTACTAAAAAAAATCTAAGCTATCCAAAGCTGTCATTTGGTGTCTGAGAGGTTAATGGATACTTATATTCTTCTTAGTGTGTCCCTGCTTGCATAGTTGCTAGGCACATTTTTATTTCAGGTGTGAATTATTATCACTATTCCTGTATTACACAAAAATAAAAGTTGCTTATATTTGACACTAGTTCTGCTGTTTTGGATACTAGGGTCCCTTTAAGAAGCTAGTGCCCCTTTTAATCCATTATACCAGGAGAGCAGAATTTTGAAACACAGTGGAAATATTAAAAGAAATCTCAGTTTTTACATGGTTTTACTATTGTTGCCTTTATTTTAATCTCAACAACTCACGTGTTTAATGATTGGTTTTATCTCATTAATCAACCTGTACTACCTGAAAACCTATATTTCCTTTGTAAACAGCCTATCTTAAATGTTCAAACACAGGCAGATGAACACAAACTCATAGACACCAACATACAGTACATACACACACATTTCATCATAAACACACACACTACACACAGGCATGCACATGTACACAGACACGCACACACTATGCAACTACAAATACCCACAAACATGCACACGTATGCACACAAATACACACACACACATAAATAAACACAAATACGCACACACTATCGGCATAAATGTTTTTAATTTTATTTTAAAATATACTAATTTATTGTATGTGCTTATAAATAGTATTATATAAATTTAAATATTTGTGTCTTATGTGTCTTTGTCTGTGAGTGTTTGTGTGTGTGTCAAGTACGTATAAATATGTGTGTGTATGTCTGTAAGTGTGTTTTTGTGGGTGTTTGTGTGTGGGTGTGTATGTGTCTGAGTATATCTGTGTATGTATGTGTGTATGTCTCAATGTGTCTACATTATGTCTTTGTCTGTGTGTATGATTGTTTATGTGTTTGCGTATGTGTGTTACTACCTGAAAAAATGTATTTAAATTCCATTACACTCAAGAACACACACATTTTAGACAGTTGGACAAAATGTTTACAGGTCAAAGGGGGGGGGGCAACGACGATGAATGGTTTAGTAAGGGGCCCCAACATTTCTAGTGGCGGCCCTGATTTGTACACTTATGATTCCTTCTTAGTCATACACTTTGACATATCCATTTTAAACAAAATTATTGTTTTTTGTGTTTACTTTTTTATAAAAATACTTGAAATTCCTTTGTTCTTCACAAAATGTTCTCTTTCATTTTAAATCTATCTATCATCTATCTATCTTTTTTTATCCCCAGAAAATATTTTAGTTAAATATATGTGTGGCATAATTATTGGCACCCATATTAATTCTCAGAGAAAGATATATTTGAAGTATATTACCAATGAAATTTTACTGTTTCACAGGGGTATAAATATGAGGTAACACATAGGCCAAATTCCCTTAGTCATTCATCACAATGGGTAAGACCAAGGAATATAGCTGTGATGTGCAGTAAAAGGTTGTTGAGCTTTACAAAATGGGAAGTGGCTATAAGGAAATAGTAAAAGCATTAAAAATGCCCATTTCCATCATCAGGGAAATAATTAAAGGGACACTGAACCCAAATGCTTTCTTTTGTGAAATCCCTGAGTATTTCTGTAAACATTTGCACCCTACAAATCTCACTGATTTTTCTTGCAACTTAAAAGGTGGCAAGCTTTTATCAAAATATTAAACAGACAAATTACTATGAAAGAAAAATCTATGCATACAAAAATAACAGTGAATTTAAGGTACAGTACATTTGATTTGTATTAGGCATAATATTAAAGTTTAGACATACGCCGGGGTCTCCCTCTGTATTTCATCCCCCATTGTGAACTTTTAAGTAACAGAGCGCTCTCATTATTTCTATGGGAGACATTTCGCCACTCAAAAGGACAGCCTCTTTGTATAGAATTCCATGACGGCTGCCCCTGCGAGTGTTGTAGTGGAAAAACTCATCTAGATTGGCAAATTATTTAGAAGCGGCCCCTTAGAGAGACAACTGAAAAGTAAATTTGTACGGTCAATATTCCCAACCTTTTATACTATTTTCTCATGGTTATAAAGGGACATAAAACCCCACATTTTTCTTTCATAATTCAAGTAGAGTATACAATTCTCAACAACTAATTTACTTCTATTATCAAATATTCTTTATTTTCTTGTTATCTTTTGTTGAAAAGCAGGAATGTAAGTTCAAGAGAGTGCAAATGTCTAAAGTACTAAATGGCAGCAGTTTTGCAACAGTGTTATACATTAGCAAAAACCCTAGATGGCAGCACTATCTGTCATGCAGTTCTCCAGACATGTGCACGCTACTTACCTAGATATTTCTTCAATAAAGAATAACATGAGAACGAAGCAAATTTGATAATATAAGTGAATTGGAAAAAAAAAATAGTATTCTCTATCTGAATCATGAGTTTCCTGTTCCTTTGACATTGGAAGCACAACATGTTTAAGCCAATACTAATCTGAATATACCAAACACATTAAAATATCTTGTTTGTAGTATTGCATCCCACAAACCATCCATTGCTGTCTCTATTTTCATAAACAACACACTCTGCTCTTCAGCACTGGGAATAACTGGCTGCTGTAAACCTACGGAAGCAGATTAAACTTACAGACAGAAGAATGAGATTCATTAGGGCACAGAAAATAGGTCAGTATGTCATGTCTCAATGAGATGTTCCAGCAGCCTTAGCATTGCATTTCCAACGGCATGTGACAGCAATAACTATATTTAGCATGGCACAGTTTGTAGCTTGTAGTTATAATTCTTTAGATATTTATATATTAAACTAGTTTAAACTTCACGTTTGCTCTTTCATCTCAATTGAAACAAGAACATCATACATATACCAGGGATCTCGAATACATTCACATCGAGTATTTAAATACTGTACAAAGAATCGCTATTTTGTGTAAATACAGTATTCATTTTGAAAAGGTGGAACGCCAGATAATATATATTGAAGCATTACATTGTGACCCCCTGCCTTTAAATTGGACACACATGAATTATGTGATACACAGAGGTTATATAACATTCAAACTAAGTAAAATATATAACATATTATACACTAGTAACACATTCCCTCCAGTCTGATATGTTTTCTTTACATTTTTCAAAATCCTTTCCCTCCAAGCATATCTTTTGTTTAGATAGACTTGAATCTAAGCTAAAACCTGTGTAAAGTCCACCATTCAACTTCAATCATATAAATCCATATTAAGGTTTTGAGATGGCTGCTCCTCTGTAATGCTCCTGAGAGTGGTAAATGGCAAGGAAAATATTTAATATTTACAGTGACATTAGGATCTTTTAAGATATGTATTCTGTTATCTGAAAACACCAGACATATTATGGTCTTATATATAGAGTTATAATATGCTGTTTCATCTGTGAAAGAGACTGAACACAATGTGATAATACATTAGCAACTGTCATTTTCTAACTGTCAAACAAGAATTGCAACTTCTTACAGGATATGACTAGGATTTTTTTAAGCAGCTACGATATCCCAATTGGTTATAACTGTGTTGAGCTGCTATTTTACAATTTTTACAATTTTCATATAACATCTATTGATATCTGAGACTCATAATTAATATAGACGACAATACAACTAATTAAATGTGAAGTTGAGTACTGAGAGGAGAAACAAGATTATAACGGAGCTTGATACTGCTTATTGTGCTGAGGTAATTTCTACAGTCAAACGTCAATGATTTGCTGTCAAACCCTGTTTATACAAAACATATTATTAATGTATATGACAGGTCTAATAATTAAAGTGGATGATAGTTCAACTAACTAAATGTGAAGTTGGGAGCTGTGAGGAGAAACAAAGTAATAACGGAACTGAAATCTGCTTATTGTGCTGAGGTGATTTCTACAGCCAAACGTCAACGATCAGCTGTTAAGCCCTGTTTGTACCTAGGATATTGTGACCGTTTATGTCGGATCTGAATAGCTAATATGGATGACAGTTCAATTGACTAAATGTGAAGTTGGAAGCTGTGAGGGGGAAATAAAGCTGTAACGGAGCTTAATTCTGCTAAATGTGCTGAGGTGATTTTTATAGCTAAAGGTTGTTGACCTGCTGTTGTATCCTGTTTACACCGGATATGTTATGATCATATATGTAAGATAATAGTTTATTATTTTAAAAGAGAAATATTGAAGATTGAATGAAACTAAGTTAACAAATATTACAAACATAAATGCCTAATTGATATACAGGATTGTTCAGCGATTTGTACTTAAGCCTGAGGGTTATGATGATCTATACAGTTATAACAAAGAGCTAACATGCAAATTATTACAACGATCTGAACTTTTAGCTGTGATTTATAATAAATTACAGAATTATATTGGAGTCAAATGCTTCTTAATATACTGGAGCAATTTCTATCATATGTCATTGATATTCAACTGTTAATTTCTTTTGCGGTCCCACATCTTTTTACAAGACAAGATTGAAAACTTTTATACAGCTTTGAATATATAAAAGGAGGAATTTATTCGACATCTCTTACTTTATTGTTGATCTTACTTGCTCTAAAATTACAAATTTTGACATCTGTCATTTGTATTCAGCTGTTTTCAAACTTCCAAATTTCAATGATAGTTTTTTTTTTTTAAATTCAGAGCCATATAACTGTCATTTTTGTTAATTCAACTGACTGGACTTAAGTTTGGGATCTGTGAAAATTATAAGATTGTACCAAAGTTAATAAATACACTGTTAATTTTGTTGAAGTGATTTCTGTCACGTGAAATAGTTTATCAACTCTTGAGACCTGTTTACTTCAAACATTGTATAAACTTCATTATTGAATAGTTGTTTATTTTTTATTACTTCAGGGAAAAAGTTTAAACTCTTTGTAAAACTAAGTTGATAGCTGTCACTGTTTTACTAACATATATGTTAATACAATATGTTATATTTGTGTTTGAAATGAGTAATTAAATACAAATTTATTAGAGAACCAAATACTTTTTAATATCCTGAGGTAATTGCTATCATCTGCCATTAACAATCAGCTGTTAATTCTTACTGCTGAATTAGAATAGATCTGAGAACTTTATATAGCTACGATTTGTCAATAAGTCATAATTGTACTGAGCGATTAGCTATTAAATCCTGTCTCAGAGCTGCAACTTTATATTAGAACAAAAAATGTTTGTGGATACGACTTAACAGTTAATTATATTGCAATAAATATATACAAGGGATGTATTGTGAACAAACAACTGATATTCATAATATTTCTCACAGATTAAATATTTCAGTCAGAAAAGCCAATAAACAAGATAAAATTGTTAAACCTAGTACAAATACTACAAATAATACAAATTATTATCCAAAACTGGATGATATAGAAAACAGGACAACACGTAATAACCTAAGACTGAAAGGTATACCAGAATCTATTTTAATTTCTCATTTACAAAATTATTTAGATGGCCTTTTTAGATCATTACTTGGAGAAGATCATCCCAAGAATTCACCTATCCAGATGGAATGAGCACATCGCTCTCTAAAAACCTAAACCTCAACATAGAGATCCTCCTAGGGATGTTGTGATTTGTTTTGCAAGTTTCCAAGAAAAGGAATTAATATCTCAAAATGCTCGTCAACAACACAACTTTCAATATCAAGGTGTAAATATCAAATTCTTTGCAGATTTATCAGTAAGAACACTTCAAAAGAGAAGAGAATTCAATGTTTTAACTCTTCACCTCCGTAATTTGAATATTCCTTATAAATGGGGATTCCCAGTTCATTTACAAGTAATTAAATATGGAAGAAAATATGATTGCACTAAACCAGAAGATACTATCACTTTCTGTAGAAGATTGGATATTCCTACACCTAACAGGACACAAGAAATTACTTCAATTCATCCAGAGTCAAAAAATACATCTCTTCAATCTACATCTACTAAAACATGGAGTGATGCTATCAAAAGTCCACCCAATAAAAAACATAAACATCGAGATATGCTTCAAGCAAATTCATCAAACTGAAATATATTCTTGGTTTTGATACCATTTATGGATCTTTAAAGTTGTTATTAATCTGAAATATATTTGAAACTGTTTTTTCTTGTATGTTTTGTTTTCAGGTGTTTTGATTCTTTTACAGTTTGAAAATTCTTTAAGATCCCATGGAACTGCTTCATTTGAAGTTATTGTATGCAGCTCTTTATTTAGTCCTCAGACACTGTTATTTGAATGAATTGGTAAGTTATTAATATAGTTTTAATATTTTTACTGTTATGCTTATTTTATTCTTTCAAATATTTTGAAAGTGCTTATACCTTTGAAATTTCCTTTATCTATTTCCAAATATATATGTAACTCCTTTACAGTTTGGAAATTTCTTTAAGATCCCATATATCTGCTTCAACTGAAACTATAAAATGTATTGTAATGTTATATTTTTTCTAGTCCTCAGACATTGTTATTTGAATGAACTGGTAAGTTATTAACACAGTTCTAATAGTTATTATTGTTATACTAATTATACTCTTATATATTTGAAAAGTTCTTATACCTCTGAAATTCCTTATATGTGTCTTTCTTTTGAGACCTATACTGTTGAAAAATATAGCCTTGCCAAGCCACTCCTTGACCCTTATTAACTACATAGTTAATATTTTATTTTTTATTATTCTTTGTCCCTTTTTATTACCCCTTTTTTGTAAAACTTAACAAACCCATTTTTTCCTGCATCAAAGATACATTTTCTTTAACCAAGAAATACTTAATTAGAATGTATTATCTATTCTATTTCATATAGAGACAAAACCTAATTTAATTATTATGTGTTCTAATACAGCATTTTATAATCTAAAAATAGCTACCCAAAATGTAAAAGGCTTTTTATCTGCACAAAAACGTTCAATAGCCCTACATGATTTTCACAAGAAACATTTAGACATAGTATTTATCCAAGAGACTAATTTTAGAAAGACACACGAACCCAGACTTCCTACTTTCTATTTTGATAAACATTATCATTGCTCCAACATAACTAAAAAAAAATGGAGTTAGTATACTCTTTAAGAAAGGTCTTCCTTTTGAACTTATATATAAGAAACAAGATAATGAAGGTCGGTATCTTCTTTTAGTAGGAACTTGTTACGGCAGACCGATTACCCTACTAAACATCTATGCACCAAATAGACCTAAGTAATCTTTCTTCAGAAAAGTTATGATAACATTACTTGATCAAGCTAAAGGACATATCTTTATAGCTGGAGATTTTAACTTCCCATTAGAACCGGAGTTAGATGTTTCTACTAAGAAATCCTATATGTCAAATAATACAATTAAAGCTAATTGGCTTGCATTGCAAACTGTACCTACATTTGATACTTGGAGATTAACACACATTTCAATTAGAGATTATACTTTCTTCTCTCAGCCTCAAAAAACTTACACACGTTTAGATTATATTCTCTGTGATCAATCCTCCCTACATCTTTTAATAGATTCCAAGATCTCACAAACTCTCTGGTCTGACCATGCAATGGTCATAAGCTCCTTTAAATGGCCCTCAAAAACTGGAATCAGAGATTCTTGAAGGCTTAATAATATGATTTTCTTGGACTCTCTTATCCTTAAAGATATTACTGACAAGACCACATTATTTTTTGATATTAATGACCCCAAACACACATCATATGTTAATAATTGGGAAACTTATAAGTGTTTTATTAGAGGAGAAATTATTTAAAAAAAAATCACCGAAACGTAAAATGCTTGAAAGTAAATATTCAGAATTGGTTTGTGATCTAAAGAACAAAGAAACTGTTCACAAAAATAATCCTACCTCAACAGATCTCTTAGATCAAGTGAATCGTGCCAGAGATGATTTAAATCAACATCTAATTAAATGTGCCCACTGAAGAGCTCTAGCATTAAATACAAAATTATTTGTAGAAAAAGATAAAGCAGGCAAATTAATGGCTAGATCACTTAAAAAGAAAGCATATAAATCTTTTATCAGATTGATTAAAACTAAAAATAATCAACATTTACATACCAATCCCGAAATAGCAAATAGTTTTTCTGAATATTATAGTGGATTATATAATCTGAGATCAAATGATACTCCTGAAGAGAAACTTAATCAGATCAATGACTATCTTTCACAGATATCTCTTCCTTCTTTAGACGATATGAGTAAAAAAGATTTAGCATCCCTGTTTGATCTGAAAGAGTTACAAGAAACTATTAAGATGTTGCCCACAGGTAAAGCCCCTGGCCCAGATGGGTTTATTCCCAAATTTTATAAACTTATGGCACCCCACATTATTAAACATCTATTAGACCTTTTTAACTCCATAAATAGTTTGTCTCCTTTCTCTAAACAAATGTTAGAAGCCATTATAACTGTCATTCCCAAACCAGATAAAAATCCCGAAATGGTTGAAAATTATAGACCAATCTCCCTCCTGAATATTTATCTTAAGTTATATGCTAAGCTCATAGCTAATAGACTCAAACAATACCTTCCATTTTTAATCAATGAAGACCAAGTTGGTTTCATTCCAACTCATGAAGCTAAAGATAACACTACTAGGCTCCTTCAAATTATTCACTCTACATCGGTCAATAATATGCCAATCACTCTGTTATCAACTGATGCTGAAAAAGCTTTGGACAGAGTTGATTGGCAATTTCTGTGGTCTGTATTAATGAAATTCGGTATTCCCCAAAAATTCATAGAGAAAATATTACCCATTTATTCATTCCCCAATGCGAAAGTTATAGCCAATAAAACATTTTCTTCAAATTTTCAAATTTCTAATGGAACTCGTCAGGGTTGCCCTTTATCTCCACTTCTTTTTGCTTTGTCAGTTGAAATTCTAGCAGCCAAAGTCCGAGCATCCCTCGAAGTAAAAGGAGTTATATTTGGAACAAGTAATACTAAAAACCTATTATTTTCAGATGACATACTATTTACTTTGACTAGTCCTTTGACTTCATTACCTTCTCTTGTAGACATTCTAACCGAATATGGAAGACTTTCTAACTTTTCAATTAATATGAGTAAATCGACTATCATGCCAATTGGAGTATCAAATGAAGAGATTCAGTTTATTAGAGACCACACACCCTTTGTTTTATCCAATAAGTTTACTTATTTAGGTCTTATCATTTTACCCACCATTTCTGATATTATTACAACTAATTATATGAAACTAAAACAAAAAAATGATTTAGATCTTAATTCATGGTATCAAACTGGTCACTTGTCATGGCTAGGTCGAATTAATGCCATTAAAATGAATATTTCTTTCATGTAATTAGCAAGAGTCCATGAGCTAGTGACGTATGGGATATACATTCCTACCAGGAGGGGCAAAGTTTCCCAAACCTCAAAATGCCTATAAATACACCCCTCACCACACCCACAATTCAGTTTTACAAACTTTGCCTCCTATGGAGGTGGTGAAGTAAGTTTGTGCTAGATTCTACGTTGATATGCGCTCCGCAGCAAGTTGGAGCCCGGTTTTCCTCTCAGCGTGCAGTGAATGTCAGAGGGATGTGAGGAGAGTATTGCCTATTTGAATGCAGTGATCTCCTTCTACGGGGTCTATTTCATAGGTTCTCTGTTATCGGTCGTAGAGATTCATCTCTTACCTCCCTTTTCAGATCGACGATATACTCTTATTTATATACCATTACCTCTGCTGATTTTCGTTTCAGTACTGGTTTGGCTTTCTACAAACGTGTAGATGAGTGTCCTGGGGTAAGTAAATCTTATTTTCTGTGACACTCTAAGCTATGGTTGGGCACTTTATTTATAAAGTTCTAAATATATGTATTCAAACATTTATTTGCCTTGTCTCAGAATGTTCAACATTCCTTATTTTCAGACAGTCAGTTTCATATTTGGGATAATGCGTTTGAATCAATCTTTTTTTCTTACCTTAAAAATTTGACTTTTTTTCCCTGTGGGCTGTTAGGCTCGCGGGGGCTGAAAATGCTTCATTTTATTGCGTCATTCTTGGCGCGGACTTTTTGGCGCAAAAAATCTTTTCTGTTTCCGGCGTCATACGTGTCGCCGGAAGTTGCGTCATTTTTTGACGTCCTTTTGCGCCAAAAATGTCGGCGTTCCGGATGTGGCGTCATTTTTGGCGCCAAAAAAAAAAAAAAAAAGCATTTAGGCGCCAAACAATGTGGGCGTATTATTTGGCGCCAAAAAATATGGGCGTCGCTTTTGTCTCCACATTATTTCAGTCTGATTTTTTCTTTGCTTCTGGTTACTAGAAGCTTGTTTATTGGCATTTTTTCCCATTCCTGAAACTGTCATTTAAGGAATTTGATCAATTTTGCTTTATATGTTGTTTTTTCTCTTACATATTGCAAGATGTCTCACGTTGCATCTGAGTCAGAAGATACTTCAGGAAAATCGCTGTCTAGTGCTGGAACTACCAAAGCTAAGTGTATCTGCTGTAAACTTTTGGTAGCTATTCCTCCGGCTGTTGTTTGTATTAATTGTCATGACAAACTTGTTAAAGCAGATAATATTTCCTTTAGTAATGTACCATTGCCTGTTGCAGTTCCCTCAACATCTAAGGTGCAGAATGTTCCTGATAACATAAGAGATTTTGTTTCTGAATCCATCAAGAAGGCTATGTCTGTTATTTCTCCTTCTAGTAAACATAAAAAATCTTTTAAAACCTCTCTCTACAGATGAATTTGTAAATGAACATCATCATTCTGATTCTGATGATTCTTCTGGTTCAGAGGATTCTGTCTCAGAGATTGATGCTGATAAATCTTCATATTTATTTAATATGGAATTTATTCGTTCTTTACTTAAAGAAGTACTAATTGCTTTAGAAATAGAGGATTCTGGTCCTCTTGATACTAATTCTAAATGTTTAGATAAGGTGTTTAAATCTCCTGTGGTTATTCCAGAAGTTTTTCCTGTTCCTAATGCTATTTCTGAAGTAATTTCCAGAGAATGGGATAAATTGGGTAATTCATTTACTCCTTCTAAACGTTTTAAGCAATTATATCCTGTGCCGTCTGACAGATTAGAATTTTGGGACAAAATCCCTAAAGTTGATGGGGCTATTTCTACCCTTGCTAAACGTACTACTATTCCTACGTCAGATGGTACTTCATTTAAAGATCCTTTAGATAGGAAAATTGAATCCTTTCTAAGAAAAGCTTATCTGTGTTCAGGTAATCTTCTTAGACCTGCTATATCTTTGGCTGATGTTGCTGCAGCTTCAACTTTTTGGTTGGAGACTTTAGCGCAACAAGTAACAGATCATGATTCTCATAATATTATTATTCTTCTTCAGCATGCTAATAATTTTATCTGTGATGCCATTTTTGATATTATCAGAGTTGATGTCAGGTTTATGTCTCTAGCTATTTTAGCTAGAAGAGCTTTATGGCTTAAAACTTGGAATGCTGATATGGCTTCTAAATCAACTCTACTTTCCATTTCTTTCCAGGGTAACAAATTATTTGGTTCTCAGTTGGATTCCATTATCTCAACTGTTACTGGTGGGAAAGGAACTTTTTTACCACAGGATAAAAAATCTAAGGGTAAAAACAGGGCTAATAATCATTTTCGTTCCTTTCGTTTCAACAAAGAACAAAAGCCTGATCCTTCATCCTCAGGAGCGGTTTCAGTTTGGAAACCATCTCCAGTCTGGAATAAATCCAAGCCTTCTAGAAAGGCTAAGCCTGCTTCTAAGTCCACATGAAGGTGCGGCCCTCATTCCAGCTCAGCTGGTAGGGGGCAGGTTACGTTTTTTCAAAGAAATTTGGATCAATTCTGCTCACAATCTTTGGATTCAGAACATTGTTTCAGAAGGGTACAGAATTGGTTTCAAGATGAGACCTCCTGCAAAGAGATTTTTTCTTTCCCGTGTCCCAGTAAATCCAGTGAAAGCTCAAGCATTTCTGAATTGTGTTTCAGATCTAGAGTTGACTGGAGTAATTATGCCAGTTCCAGTTCTGGAACAGGGGATGGGGTTTTATTCAAATCTCTTCATTGTACCAAAGAAGGAGAATTCCTTCAGACCAGTTCTGGATCTAAAAATATTGAATCGTTATGTAAGGATACCAACGTTCAAAATGGTAACTGTAAGGACTATCTTGCCTTTTGTTCAGCAAGGGCATTATATGTCCACAATAGATTTACAGGATGCTTATCTGCATATTCCGATTCATCCAGATCATTATCAGTTCCTGAGATTCTCTTTTCTGGACAAGCATTACCAGTTTGTGGCTCTGCCGTTTGGCCTAGCTACAGCTCCAAGAATTTTCACAAAAGTTCTCGGTGCCCTTCTGTCTGTAATCAGAGAACAGGGTATTGTGGTATTTCCTTATTTGGACGATATCTTGGTACTTGCTCAGTCTTTACATTTAGCAGAATCTCATACGAATCGACTTGTGTTGTTTCTTCAAGATCATGGTTGGAGGATCAATTTACCAAAAAGTTCATTGATTCCTCAGACAAGGGTAACTTTTCTGGGTTTCCAGATAGATTCAGTGTCCATGACTCTGTCTTTAACAGACAAGAAATGTCTAAAATTGATTTCAGCTTGTCGAAACCTTCAGTCACAATCATTCCCTTTGGTAGCCTTATGCATGGAAATTCTAGGTCTTATGACTGCTGCATCGGACGCGATCCCCTTTGCTCGTTTTCACATGCGACCTCTTCAGCTCTGTATGCTGAATCAATGGTGCAGGGATTACACAAAGATATCTCAATTAATATATTTAAAACCGATTGTACGACACTCTCTAACGTGGTGGACAGATCACCATCGTTTAATTCAGGGGGCTTCTTTTGTGCTTCCGACCTGGACTGTAATTTCTACAGATGCAAGTCTCACAGGTTGAGGAGCTGTGTGGGGATCTCTGACGGCACAAGGAGTTTGGGAATCTCAGGAGGTGAGATTACCAATCAATATTTTGGAACTCCGTGCAATTTTCAGAGCTCTTCAGTCTTGGCCTCTTCTGAAGAGAGAATCGTTCATTTGTTTTCAGACAGACAATGTCACAACTGTGGCATACATCAATCATCAAGGAGGGACTCACAGTCCTCTGGCTATGAAAGAAGTATCTCGAATTCTGGTTTGGGCGGAATCCAGCTCCTGTCTAATCTCTGCGGTTCATATCCCAGGTATAGACAATTGGGAAGCGGATTATCTCAGTCGCCAAACTTTACATCCGGGCGAATGGTCTCTTCACCCAGAGGTATTTCTTCAGATTGTTCAAATGTGGGGACTTCCAGAAATAGATCTGATGGCCTCTCATCTAAACAAGAAACTTCCCAGGTATCTGTCCAGATCCAGGGATCCTCAAGCGGAAGCAGTGGATGCATTGTCACTTCCTTGGAAGTATCATCCTGCCTATATCTTTCCGCCTCTAGTGCTTCTTCCAAGAGTAATCTCCAAGATTCTGAAGGAATGCTCGTTTGTTCTGCTGGTAGCTCCGGCATGGCCTCACAGGTTTTGGTATGCGGATCTTGTCCGGATGGCCTCTTGCCATCCGTGGACTCTTCCGCTATGACCAGACCTTCTGTCGCAAGGTCCTTTTTTCCATCAGGATCTCAAATCCTTAAATTTAAAGGTATGGAGATTGAACGCTTGATTCTTAGTCAAAGAGGTTTCTCTGACTCTGTGATTAATACTATGTTACAGGCTCGTAAATCTGTATCCAGAGAGATATATTATAGAGTCTGGAAGACTTATATTTCTTGGTGTCTTTCTCATCATTTTTCTTGGCATTCTTTTAGAATTCCAAGAATTTTACAGTTTCTTCAGGATGGTTTAGATAAAGGTTTGTCCGCAAGTTCCTTGAAAGGACAAATCTCTGCTCTTTCTGTTCTTTTTCACAGAAAGATTGCTAATCTTCCTGATATTCATTGTTTTGTACAAGCTTTGGTTCGTATAAAACCTGTCATTAAGTCAATTTCTCCTCCTTGGAGTTTGATTTGGTTCTAGGGGCTCTTCAAGCTCCTCCGTTTGAACCTATGCATTCATTGGACATTAAATTACTTTCTTGGAAGTTTTGTTCCTTTTGGCCATCTCTTCTGCCAGAAGAGTTTCTGAATTATCTGCTCTTTCTTGTGAGTCTCCTTTTCTGATTTTTCATCAGGATAAGGCAGTGTTGCGAACTTCTTTTCAATTTTTACCTAAGGTTGTGAATTCCAACAACATTAGTAGAGAAATTGTGGTTCCTTCATTATGTCCTAATCCTAAGAATTCTAAGGAGAAAACGTTACATTCTTTGGATGTTGTTAGAGCTTTGAAATATTATGTTGAAGCTACTAAGTCTTTCCGAAAGACTTCTAGTTTATTTGTTATCTTTTCCGGTTCTAGAAAAGGCCAGAAAGCTTCTGCCATTTCTTTGGCATCTTGGTTGAAATCTTTAATTCATCTTGCCTATGTTGAGTCGGGTAAAATTCCGCCTCAAAGGATTACAGCTCATTCTACTAGGTCAGTTTCTACTTCCTGGGTGTTTAGGAATGAAGCTTCGATTGATCAGATTTGCAAAGCAGCAACTTGGTCCTCTTTGCATACTTTTACTAAATTCTACCATTTTGATGTATTTTCTTCTTCTGAAGCAGTTTTTGGTAGAAAAGTACTTCAGGCAGCGGTTTCAGTTTGAATCTTCTGCTTATGTTTTTCATTAAACTTTATTTTGGGTGTGGATTATTTTCAGCAGGAATTGGCTGTCTTTATTTTATCCCTCCCTCTCTAGTGACTCTTGCGTGGAAAGATCCACATCTTGGTAATCATTATCCCATACGTCACTAGCTCATGGACTCTTGCTAATTACATGAAAGAAAACATAATTTATGTAAGAACTTACCTGATAAATTAATTTCTTTCATATTAGCAAGAGTCCATGAGGCCCACCCCTTTTTTGTGGTGGTTATGATTTTTGTATAAAGCACAATTATTCCAATTCCTTTTTTTTATATGCTTTCGCACTTTGTTATCACCCCACTTCTTGGCTATTCGTTAAACTGAATTGTGGGTGTGGTGAGGGTTGTATTTATAGGCATTTTGAGGTTTGGGAAACTTTGCCCCTCCTGGTAGGAATGTTTATCCCATACGTCACTAGCTCATGGACTCTTGCTAATATGAAAGAAATGAATTTATCAGGTAAGTTCTTACATAAATAATGTTTTTACCAAAGATTTTATATTTATTACAAACATTGATTCTTGTCCCATCAATTTCATATCTTAATAATTTACAAAGATGTTTAAATAAATTAATTTGGTCCTTTAATAAATCAAGAATTTCAAGTCATACTTTATATTTATCCAAAGAACAAGGAGGTTTGGGAGTTCCCAACATTGTAAATTACTATATATCAACACATCTCTCTAGAATTGTAGCCTGGAATCAAATTATTATTCTGGAAGCACAAAATCTTGTACCCAATAAGTTATACGAAATTTGTTGGATATCAAATAAATTTAGGTCCTATTCTACTCCAGTTAACCCTTTTACAGCTGAAACATTACGTATTTGGGATAAAATTATTATCAACAATAAACAAATCTCTACTCTTTTTTCTCCTCTCACTCCCATATTAAACAATAACAATTTACCTGGTATTTGTATTAAAGCACCTGTTCAAATATTAAACTCCCAAGATTATATTCCTATTTATTCTCTCTTACAAGATGGTCATATTAAAACATTTCAAGAAATTCAAGAAGAGTTTGGCCCCCCATTTAATACTTGGTTTTCTTACTTTCAATTAAGACATTTTATAATGAATCATTCAAATAAAAATCAGTTTACAAGAAACTGTACTCCATTTGAATTATTATGTCTTTTACCTAAAACCCCTAAACATCTGATTTCCTCTGCATATAAATTCTTGCAACAACATGACTCCCTAAAACCCTCATCCTTTAGAATACAATTGGAAAAAGAATTAAATATATCCCTTAATGATATTAATTGGAAACAATGTTTCACATCTATTAAAAAATCCTCTATTTCAATGACTATTGTTGAAACCAATTATAAATTACTTTTTAGATGGTACTTAACTCCTACACGTTTACACAAAATATATCCATCAGCATCTCCTAATTGTTGGAGAAATTGTGGAGATAGTGGAACGTTATCCCACATCTGGTGGAATTGTCCCATACTAAAGCTGTTTTGGTCTCAAGTAGAAGTTAGTATTAATACAATATTAAATTCTAATATAACCCTTGATCCTCAGATAGTAATTCTAAACCTAATTCCACAATTTTACTGTCAAATAAAGAAAAATCTATTCCACATTTTATTAAATAGCGCTAAAAGACTTATTCCTGCGTCTTTTGGAAAAAAATACAACCCCCTACTCTTCAAAATTGGTTTTGTGAGGTAAAACATGTTTTGTCTTTAGAAGAATTGTATCACTCTTATAATAACGAAGCTAATCAATTTTCTAATATATTATTCTTGTGGAATCAATTTATATCAAAAAAATAATATTGTATAATATCTTGTTATTTTTTGTATTTGATGATTATTTAGTATTTATTTCTTGGTACTTTTCTTTTTCCCAATCTAATTTTTTTGTCTTTGCCCTTATTATTATTATTATTATTATTATTATTATTATTATTATTATTATTATTATTATTTATTATTATTATGTATTATTTATTATTTATTTATTAATTATAAATATATTATTATATTGTTTTTATTTTATTTCTAATATATTTAACTGCATATAAATTTCTGTATGCATTGTGAAATGATATACCTGTTGTATGTATCTTATTGTAATTTCAATAAAAACCATTTAAAGATAAATCCATATTAAGAAGTATTAGTTTATTGATATAGTGGCTGGGTGGTAGAGAACCAGATGACAAAGTTCTGTTCTAAAAGAAGGTAGATATCATCAGACTTTTTACCATTTTTTTTACTTATATTACATATTATATTATATATGTCCTTCACATATTTTTTTTTTGGATTGACATTCTGCAATTATTAGTATTGATAACAGTGATGCATGGTGTAACTGATCAGTATTGTTAACCATAGAGTGAAAGCATATTCTGGAGCTGCAGCTAAAAATAGTGCAAAACAAAGTATGTTGATTTATCAAATGATGAGGCAGATAACAAACTTCATAACTCTGGGAAAAAGTATAATCTGTACTTTAAAAGAGATAAATTGGGATAGGCACTGGGCAGCACTCACACAGAAGGGTATGGAGCACATTATAGAAATAGAAATATACATGAGTTAAATCTAGATATACAGAATACCTTATATAGTTAAAAAAAAGAGAGCACAGTCCTAAAAAAAGGTGAAAAAATTTTGCTTGATGTCAGTGGTAGATATGGATGCAAGTCAATAAATAATTCCAAGTAGGTAAATACCAGACACTGTCCAGCCCAATTTGGAAGTAAATAAATACTTCAAATATAATTATTACTAATGACAGTGGAGCCTATCTATCAAGCTCTGAAAGGAGCTTGACGGCCCGTGTTTCTTCAGACTCGCCAGAAACAGCAGTTATGAAGCAGCGGTCACAAAGACCGCTGCTCCATAACCTGTCTGCCTGCTCTGAGCAGGCAGACAGGAATCGCAACAATTCAACCCGATCGAGTACGATCGGGTTGATTGACACCCCTTGCTGGCGGCCTATTGGCCGCGAGTCTGCAGGGGGCGGCGTTGCAACAGCAGCATCTTGTGAGCTGCTGGTGCAATGCTGAATACGGAGAGCGTATTGCTCTCCGTATTCAGCGAAGTCTGGCGGACCTGATCCACACTGTCGGATCAGGTCCGCCAGACTTTGGTAAATAGAGGCCAGTGTGAATCTCACACAGAAAGAGTGTGTACTTGACTGATATATTCCATAAGGTAATGGTGCTGTACTCTTGAAGAAAATTAATACTAAAGACAGTATGAATCTCACACAGGAAGAGTGTGTACCTTAATAACACTCTGCAACATATTATCACCACTTGGATATTGTAGTAATGATATGCATAAATTATCAAAATGGTTACAAGATGGATATTAATACATATAGTATTTATATGTGTATATATGAATTTACAGAAACATTTACACACACACGCACACACACATATATATACACATGATCACTTGGCTTGAGAAAGGGCACAGCCCAAAAAGTCACTTATGTTTACTGCTTGAAAATAAAACA
Source organism: Bombina bombina (assembly GCF_027579735.1). Taxonomy (NCBI): domain Eukaryota; kingdom Metazoa; phylum Chordata; class Amphibia; order Anura; family Bombinatoridae; genus Bombina; species Bombina bombina. The sequence goes on from NC_069504.1 coordinate 439,101,301, forward strand.
CTGAAAATATAAATTGGAGTGCTGCAACATTTTCCTTTATGTGTATGTATATATATATATATATATATATATATATATATAGGCATAAAGAAAGAGAATACACCGAGGCAGGGTGAAGTAAAAACCTTTTCTATATTGCAAAATCCAAACTGGATAAAATAAAACCAGGAGGTCCATGTAAAACTTTTACAAGGAGTACAAATATGCTATCATGCTACAACTACGGCCCTGAGCAGAAACATGTTAGCATATTTGTACTCCTTGTAAGTGTGCTAAGTTTTACATGGACCTCCTGGTTTTATTTTATCTAGTTTGGATTTTGCAATAAAGAAAAGGTTTTTACTTCACCCTGCCTCGGTGTATACTCTCTCTTTATGCCTATACAAGGACCAGGCTAACCGTAGGCTCCCGGATTGCCCCAGATCCAGAGTGAATCGCACTCCAAGATTCTACCTTCCCCATTGGCCGAGGACTACATGTGACCGGACACACCTCCTGCATTCACACAAACGCTGCTGTGGAAGCAAGCAGCTAAGAGCGATTGAACGCTTATCAGGCTTGGAAATCGTACAAACTTATGAAGGGGTGAGTTTACACGTTGAGCATAGACTGCCAAATATTGCTCTGCCACCTTTGTTTGTTGGTTTGTTTGCTTGTGAAACATATATTTTCCAAGTTGCATTCGTGCTCATTTTTGAATGTAAGAAAAGTGTACTACAGACATTTATTGTACTACAGACATACATTGGGGATTACTCTGCTATTGGCATTGGCATTTTTTGAAGGGGCAAATAAATTTTCAATAGGATTGATTTGTTTTCCGGTTTGGGAAATCAAGTGTATAACATTCTGTGGGGCATATGTATCAAGCTCCGAATGGAGCCATGTTTCTGGCGAGCCTCACAAAGACCGCTGCTCCATAACCTGTCCGCCTGACATCGCCGGAAATCAACCCGATCGAGTACGATTGGGTTGATTGACACCCCCTGTTGCCGGCCGATTGGCCACGAGTCAGCAGGGGGCGGCGTTGCACCAGCAGCTCTTGTGAGCTGCTGGTGCAATGCTGAATATGGCGAGCGTATAGCTTTGATAACTTGGGGCCTATATATGCATTGGAACCATTTGCAGTCAAGTAGCTGAAAACATGTAAAATCAAATTAATGCAATATACATTTTTAAATTGTAGCATATTTTAGATTACTATCGGCTAGATTTGGAGTTTTGCGGCCAAAGGGGTGTGTTAGCTACGCATGCTTTATTTTCCCCGCACCTTTTAAATACCGCTGGTATTTAGAGTTCACAGAAGGGCTGCGTTAGGCTACAAAAAGGGAGCGTAGAGCATAATTTACCGCCACTGCAACTCTCAATACCAGCGGTGCTTACGGACGCGGCCAGCTTCAAAAACGTGCTCATGCACGATTCCCCCATAGGAAACAATGGGGCAGTTTGAGCTGAAAAAAAAAACCTAACACCTGCAAAAAAGCAGCGTTCAGCTCCTAACGCAGCCCCATTGTTTCCTATGGGGAAACACTTCCTAAGTCTGCACCTAACACCCTAACATGTACCCCGAGTCTAAACACTCTAATAAATTTATTAACCCCTAAAGCTAAGTCTAACCCTAACCCTAACACCCCCCCTGAGTTAAATATAATTTAAATCTAACGAAATAAATTAACTCTTATTAAATAAATTATTCCTATTTAAAGCTAAATACTTACCTGTAAAATAAACCCTAATATAGCTACAATATAAATAATAATTATATTGTAGCTATTTTAGGATTAATATTTATTTTACAGGCAACTTTGTATTTATTTTAACCAGGTACAATAGCTATTAAATAGTTAATAACTATTTAATAGTTACCTAGTTAAAATAATTACAAAATTACCTGTAAAATAAATCCTAACCTAAGTTACAATTAAACCTAACACTACACTATCAATAAATTAATTAAATAAAATAACTACAATTATCTACAATTAAACCAAACACTACACTATCAATAAATTAATTAAATACAATACCTACAAATAAATACAATTAAATAAACTAACTAAAGTACAAAAAAATAAAAAAAAGAACTAAGTTACAAAAAATAAAAAAATATTTACAAACATTAGAAAAATATTACAACAATTTTAAGCTAATTACACCTACTCTAAGCCCCCTAATAAAATAACAAAGCCCCCCAAAATAAAAAAATGCCCTACCCTATTCTAAAATAAAAATAGAAAAGCTCTTTTACCTTACCAGCCCTTAAAAGGGCCTTTTGCGGGGCATGCCCCAAAGAATTCAGCTCTTTTGCCTGGAAAAAAAAACATACAATACCAGCCCCAACATTACAACCCACCACCCACATACCCCTAATTTAACCCAAACCCCCCTTAAATAAACCTAACACTAAGCCCCTGAAGATCTCCCTACCTTATCTTCACCACGCTGGGTATCACCGATCGGTCCAGGCTCCGATGTCTTTATCCAAGCCCAAGCGGGGGCTGAAGACGTCTCTCACAAATCTATTAAGGGATCCAATGTCACCCCACCATATACCAAAGATGTCATCTATGAAGTGCCACCAAACAGCGCCCATTTCTCTAAAGATTTCATTTTCATAGACAACACGTTCCTGGAACTCACTCATGAATAAATTGGCATATGATGGGGTGACATTGGACACCATTACAGTCCCCTTCTTTTGAACATACCAAGTATCTTGAAATAAAAAAATAATTCCAATACAGTACTATTCTAAGCAAATTTTCAATGAATCACACTTGGACTCTGTAAATCCTTTGTTCTTATTTAGGATCTTTTTTATGATGCCTATACCTGTCTCACGCTTTATTGCTGTGTATAGACTTTTAACGTCCATTGTGTATAGAATAGATTTATCAGAACTCAATACTAAATTCTTAGCTTTATTAAAAAAAATCCCCTGTGTCTTTTAAATATGAAGAAAAAACTTATAAGCGAGTCAGCCAGTGTAAAAGTTAAAATATGAGGAAGGCGTAATGCTGAAACATGTAAGACTGGTGTTGCACTAGCCTTAGGACACTCAGATGTTTATTTTTATTATTTTCCAATAAAAGTTATATTTTAACTTTTACACTGGCTGACTCGCTTATAAGTTTTTTCTTCATACCTGACAAGTGGATTGGGAATCTCCCCTGCGGTTTGCAGCACAGTGTTTTCTTTGATACTAGTAGGAGAGCGAGCGGAGCAAATTTCAGTGTGAGACACTGACTGAATAGTGTGCAGCAGTTTGGAGCTCAGAAGTGCCTACATACCCTATCAAGCAGGAGACCAGCGGCTATCAAGTTGTGACCTGGATGCCGAGGAGTGACTAGTAAGTATTTTATACCGGCAGGTCTATGAATAGTTGTGAGCTGACTCTGTGGCATTTTTGGATTAGATATATGGAGTGTCAGTGCGCTTTTTAAAGGGATATTGCTTTGTTGTGGATGTCTTTTAAATATGATGACATCTTGATCACCTCAGTTTGCAGTACCTTATCTAAAACATTGAAATATTAGTATATACCGAATCCACACTGGAGACGATAGGTCTCCCAGGAGGTTTTTTAGTATCTTTGTGGATCTTAGGTACTGTATAAAATATGGGTGTTCTAGGGTCTTTACTAGTCAAATAGTCTATAGATGGTTGCGGCTATACAAGCTATATATACAAATATCTTGCACAATTTACTTTTTAATTTCGACTGCCTATACATAATTAATGCCTAAAAGTCTTACAGTATATATACTTAAAAACAATACTATCAAATTAGAACCTATACATACACTGTTGGATCATAGCTTATAGAAATGCATACTGGATATTGTTAACTTTTACCAAAACATGTAATATTAACACAATTTTACCATATTAAAAAAATATTGCCAAATCGTAATCTTTATTTAAGCCCTTAGGCCTTAATGTTTCCAACCTGTTTATCCATTGCATCTCCCTCTGTTTAAGGAGTCTTTCCCTATCCATTCCCTTTCTTTGTATTCCTACCTGATCAATAACTTGCCATCTTAACTGACTAATACTGTGTCCCTTCTATATGAAATGAGCTGATAATGGTGCTTCTAAATTGCCACATTGGATGTTTGACCTGTGCTGGCTCATCCTATCTCTAACCTTCCTGGTAGTTTCACCCAAGTAGATTAAGGAACATGGGAATTTGATCAAATAGATTACATACTTGGATTCACATGTGAAGAAATTATTGATGGTATATCTTTTCCCACTATGTGGGTGATAAAATGAATCTTCTCTAATGATGGAGTTACAACTCACACAATTGAGGCATGGGTAACTACCTGTAAATTTCTTACCAATATAAGTTTGTTCAGCTTTACGTTTTGAACCTATATCGGTACTGACTAGATAATCTCTAAGATTTTTCACTCTTCTATGTGCTAACATTGGGGTTGTTTTAAATTCAGGGATGTCTTCATGACAATCACGTAGTATATTCCAATGTTTATTTAATATCTTATGGATTCGCTGACTGTAGAGGTTAAATTGTATTACAAATACCATACGTTTGGTATCTTCTATTTTCTTTTTTCTTGTTTCTCCTGTACCTATCTCTAAAATCTTTTCTTTTAATTGTTCCCTAGGGTATCCCCTTTGGATACATTTCTGTTGCATCTCCTGTAGTCTGAGATCTACTCTATCTACATCACTCACAATCCTCTTTACCCTTAACAATTGGCTTTTGGGCAGTGAATCCTTCAATCTCTTAGGATGAAAGCTATCATAATGAAGCAGGGTATTTCTATCCGTTTCTTTAGTGTGGAGATAAAATATTAATGTGTTATCCTTATTATACACAACTGTATCCAAAAAGGTTACAGCCTCCTCACTATAGGTAATCGAAAATTCCAGCCCCCTCACTGCAGAACTCAACTCTCTCACAAATCTATTAAGGGATCCAATGTCACCCCACCATATGCCAAATATGTCATCTATGAAGTGCCACCAAACAGCGCCCATTTCTCTAAATATTTCATTTTCATAGACAACACGTTCCTTAAACTCACTCATGAATAAATTGGCATATGATGGGGCGACATTGGACACCATTACAGTCCCCTTCTTTTGAACATACCAAGTATCTTGAAATAAAAAAATAATTCCAATACAGTACTATTCTATGCAAATTTTCAATGAATCACACTTGGACTCTGTAAATCCTTTGTTCTTATTTAGGATCTTTGTTATGATGCCTATACCTGTCTCACTCTTTATTGCTGTGTATAGACTTTTAACGTACATTGTGTATAGAATAGATTTATCAGAACTCAATACTAAATTCTTAGCTTTATTAAAAAAATCCCCTGTGTCTTTTAAATATGATGACATCTTGATCACCTCAGTTTGCAGTACCTTATCTAAAAACATTGAAATATTAGTATATAACGAATCCACACTGGAGACGATAGGTCTCCCAGGAGATTTGTTTAGTATCTTTGTGGATCTTAGGTACTGTATAAAATATGGGTGTTCTAGGGTCTTTACTAGTCAAATAGTCTACAAGTTGTTTATCAATATGACTATGTTTAAACATCTGTCTAAGATAGTTTTTATTTCTCTTTGTATTTCAACAATTGGATTTTGCAACAACACCTTATGGGTGTCAGGGTCATTCAGCTGTGAAAGAATTTCTGAGATATAATAACCTCTGTCAAGTACCACCGTATTGCCCCCCTTATCAGCCCCCTTCAGTATGATATTGGGGTTCTTTTTGAGACTCATTAATGCTTGTCTATATCAATTTTACTGAAATTATTGTTACCCTTATGCAAATAATTATCAAAGACTTTATCATGCTTAGCTTTTGCTTTTAATTCATCCACTTCCTTATTAACCAATTTAATAAATGTGTTAATACTATGATCATTGACAACCGGGTGAAAAGAGCTCTTTTTATATAAACCTAGTTTTTTAAAGATCATTCTGACTCTTCAATACATTCAGGTATGTGTGTTAAATTGCCCTTCACTTTTATAGAATGCCATATTTTCAAATTGATATTACGGTATAATCTATGCATGTCTTTATCTAATTCAAAAAAAGTCAATGTCTATCTTGGGGCAAAACGACAGACCTTTATTTAACATCCTTGATTCCTCTATCAACAGTTCATGTCTGAATGTGTTAACCACAGTGTCACTAATCCCATCACTTTCTACTTGCGTGACCGTTGCTGGTTCCTCCGGTTGGACCGTCTGGGCAGGGCACCACTTCCTTCTTTTTGTCCAGCTTTGATGTTTGCGCCCTCCTTGGTGCTGTCTTCCTCTTAACTTGCTTCCAAAGAGGACGCTGCTGATGAATCTGTGGAGCTCTCCCGAGTTCCGACGTCACTGGCTCCTCCTCCCTGGCGTCCACCTCTTTGATTGGTTCTTCGTTTGTAGCCATGTGTGTTATTCCGGTTACCATGGGAAACTTGACGCCACTTATAAACTTTACCCTGCTTGTAATCGTCTTCATCACAGAGAAACTTTGTTCTCTTGGTATCCTTGAGCTCTTGTTGTAATTTTGAAATATTTTCGCCAATCTGCTGTTCCAACTTGGCTAATTCATCAGATGTCAGTATATTGGTAAGTTCCTCTTTACATATCTTTAATTTTTGATATTGGATATCCATTTCTTTTAAAAGTGATTCCACTGTATGTACCATTAGATCATAGGAGCATTTGTTTAGGATGGCCTCAAATTTGTCACAATACTCCTTATTTTGGCTCAGGAGTGTGGGGGCAAGTATTCATTCTGAGGCCCCTGGGAATCCTTTTTGCAGTATTACCTGAGAGAGATGGGATAGATATACCAAATTAAATGAGAAATGTCAATAATGATACTAATCATGTTCTCTCCCTACAGACCAGACACAGACGATTTAGCTGTGATGATGAGCAACCTCAGCCTGAAGCTCTAACAAATCTCTTCCTTTGCAGTTTTCTCATAACCTTATTTCCACAGATGCAGTACATAGGAACTCTGTTTAATTATTGGTAGTGATCTCCTGAATAGTGATGTCACTAATAGTTCGCCAGCGAATAGTTCCGGCGAACATAGCTTGTTCGCGTTCGCCGCGGCGGGCGAACATATGCGATGTTCGATCCGCCCCCTATTCGTCATCATTGAGTAATACTTTGACCCTGTACGTCACAGTCAGCAGACACATTCCAGCCAATCAGCAGCAGACCCTCCCTCCCAGACCCTCCTACCTCCTGGACAGCATCCATTTTAGATTAATTTGGAAGCTGCTTTCTTAGTGAGAGGAGGGACAGTGTATCTGCTGCAGATTTAATAGGGAAATCGATAGCTAGGCTAGTGTATTCAGTGTCCACTACAGTCCTGAAGGACTCATCTGATCTCTGCTGTTAGGACAGCACTCAAAAAAGCCCTTTTTAGGGCTAGACCATCAGTCTGCTTTTTTTTTTTCCCCTGTGTAATCTAATTGCAGTTGCCTGCCTGCCAGCGTGTGTGTCAGGCTCACAACGTATACCGTGCCCACTTGCCCAGTGCCACCACTCATATCTGGTGTAACAGTAGTGTACATTTTAAAAAAAACCCACTTTTTGACTGTGAAATAATAGCAGTCAGTTTCCTTCACACGTGTCTGTTTCAGTGCCTGCCTGCCAGGGCACAGTGTCACCCCAGTGCAACTTATATCTGGTGTAACAGTAGTGTACATTTAAAAAAAAAACAACACATTTTTTACTGTGAAATAATAGCAGTCAGTTTCCTTCACACATGTGCGTTTCAGTGCCTGCCTGCCAGGGCACAGTGTCACCCCAGTGCAACTCATATCTGGTGTAACAGTAGTGTAAATTAAAAAAAAACAACACTTTTTTGACTGTGAAATAATAGCAGTCAGTTTCCTTCACACGTGTGCGTTTCAGTGCCTGCCTGCCAGGGCACAGTGTCACCCCAGTGCAACTCATATCTGGTGTAACAGTAGTATAAATTTAAAAAAAAAAAACACTTTTTTGGCTGTGAAATAATAGCAGTCAGTTTCCTTCACACGTGTGCGTTTCAGTGCCTGCCTGCCAGGGCACAGTGTCATCCCAGTGCAACTCATATCTGGTGTAATAGTAGTGTAAATTAAAAAAAAAAAAAAACACTTTTTTGACTGTGAAATAATAGCAGTCAGTTTCCTTGACACGTGTGCGTTTCAGTGCCTGCCTGCCAGGGCACAGTGTCACCCCAGTGCAACTCATATCTGGTGTAACAGTAGTGTAAATTAAAGAAAACAACACTTATTTGACTGTTACAGTCAGTTTCCTTCACACGTGTGCGTTTCAGTGCCTGCCTGCCAGGACACTGTGTCACCCCAGTGCAACTCACATCTGGTGTAACAGTAGTGTACATTTAAAAAAACAACAACACTTTTTTGACTGTGAAATAATAGCAGTCAGTTTCCTTCACACGTGTGTATTTCAGTGCCTGCCTGCCAGGGCACAGTGTCACCCCAGTGCAACTCATATCTGGTGTAACAGTAGTGTACATTTTAAAAAAAACAACACTTTTTTGACTGTGAAATAATAGCAGTCAGTTTCCGTCACAAGTGTGCGTTTCAGTGCCTGCCTGCCTGCCTGCCTGCCTGCCTGCCAGGGCACAGTGTCACCCCAGTGCAACTCATATCTGGTGTAACAGTAGTGTAAATTAAAAAACAACAACACTTTTTTGACTGTGACAGTCAGTTTCCTTCACACGTGTGCGTTTCAGTGCCTGCCTGCCTGCAGGGGCACAGTGTCACCCCAGTGCAACTCATATCTGGTGTAACAGTAGTGTACATTTAAAAAAAACAACACTTTTTTGACTGTGAAATAATAGCAGTCAGTTTCCTTCACACGTGTGCATTTCAGTGCCTGCCTGCCAGGGCACAGTGTCACCCCAGTGCAACTCATATCTGGTGTAACAGTAGTGTACATTTAAAAAAAACAACACTTTTTTGACTGTGAAATAATAGCAGTCAGTTTCCTTCACACGTGTGCATTTCAGTGCCTGCCTGCCAGGGCACAGTGTCACCCCAGTGCAACTCATATCTGGTGTAACAGTAGTGTACATTTAAAAAAAACAACTTTTTTGACGGTGTTAAAAAATAGCAGTCAGTTTCCTTCACACATGTGCGTTTCAGTGCCTGCCTGCCAGGGCACAGTGTCATCCCAGTGCAACTCATATCTGGTGTAACAGTAGTGTAAATTAAAAAAAAACAACAACACTTTTTTGACTGTGAAATAATAGCAGTCAGTTTCCTTCACACCTGTGCGTTTCAGTGCCTGCCTGCCATGGCACAGTGTCACCCCAGTGCAACTCATATCTGGTGTAACAGTAGTGTACATTTAAAAAAAACAACACTTTTTTGACTGTGTTAAATAATAGCAGTTAGTCTCCTTCACACATATGCGTTTCAGTGCCTGCCTGCCAGGGCACAGTGTCACCCCAGTGCAACTCATTTCTGGTGTAACAGTAGTGTGATTAAAAAAAAAAAAACACTTTTTTTGACTGTGAAATAATAGCAGTCAGTTTCCTTCACACGTGTGCGTTTCAGTGCCTGCCTGCCTGTCAGGGCACAGTGTCACCCCACCCCCAGTGCAACTCATATCTGGTGAAACATTAGTGTATATTTAAAAAAAAAAAAAAACTTTTTTGACTGTGAAATAATAGCAGTCAGTTTCCTTCACACGTGTGCGTTTCAGTGCCTGCCTGCCAGGGCACAGTGTCACCCCAGTGCCACTCATATCTGGTGTAACAGTAGTGTACATTTAAAAAAAAAAAACACTTTTTTGACTGTGTTAAATAATAGCAGTCAGTTTCCTTCACACGTGTGCGTTTCAGTGCCTGCCTGCCAGGGCACAGTGTCACCCCAGTGCAACTCATATCTGGTGTAACAGTAGTGTAAATTAAAAAAAAACAAGACTTTTTTTACTGTGAAATAATAGCAGTCAGTTTCCTTCACACGTGTGCATTTCAGTGCCTGCCTGCCTGCCAGGGCACAGTGTCACCCCAGTGCAACTCATATCTGGTGTAACAGTAGTGTACATTTAAAAAAAACAACACTTTTTTTGACTGTGAAATAATAGCAGTCAGTTTCCTTCACATGTGTGCGTTTCAGTGCCTGCCAGGGCAAAGTGTCACCCCAGTGCAACTCATATCTGGTGTAACAGTAGTGTACATTTAAAAAAACAACACTTTTTTGACTGTGTTAAATAATAGCAGTCAGTTTCCTTCACACGTGTGCGTTTCAGTGCCTGCCTGCCAGGGCACAGTGCCACCCCAGTGCAACTCATATCTGGTGTAACAGTAGTGTAAATTAAAAAAAACAACACTTATTTTGACTGTGAAATAATAGCAGTCAGTTTCCTTCACACTTGTGCGTTTCAGTGCCTGCCTGCCAGGGCACAGTGTCACCCCAGTGCAACTCATATCTGGTGAAACATTAGTGTACATTTTAAAAAAAAAACAATACTTTTTTTACTGTGAAATAATAGCAGTCAGTTTCCTTCACACGTGTGTGTTTCAGTGCCTGCCAGGGCACAGTGTCACCCCAGTGCAACTCTTATCTGGTGTAACAGTAGTGTACATTTAAAAAAAAAAAAAACACTTTTTTGACTGTGAAATAATACCAGTCAGATTCCTTCACACGTGTGCGTTTCAGTGCCTGCCAGGGCACAGTGTCACACCAGTGCAACTCATATCTGGTGTAACAGTAGTGTACATTTAAAAAAAAAAAAATACAATTTTGACTGTAATAGATTGAATAGCAGTTAGTTGTCTGCAAGCGTGTGTGTCAGTCCTACGGCGTCTACTCTGCCAACTTCTGTAAGTGCACAGTGCCACTCATATCTGTTGTCACAGTAGCTTGCACGCATAGTACCACTAATCGAAAAAAAAATGACAGGCAGAGGCAGGCCACCCCGCAGGTGCCATCATGTTTGTGGTGCTGTGATTCCCTTTGGCCCTAGAATAATGCCCAGTGTTCGGAGGCCACGTACCCCGAACTCGAACAGTTCTGAGGACATAATTGACTGGCTAACACAGGACACCCAATCTTCTACAGCTTCCACTCGGAACCTTGATGCACGATCCTCCTCCAGCTTAGCTTGGGGCACCTCTCAAGTTACCACTCACCCGCCTGCCGCCACCACCAACACTAGCACCACAGCCGCTTCACTTGATCGGTCAGAGGAGTTATTTACACATCAGTTGGAAGAAATGAGTGATAGTGATGCGCAACCATTATTATTGCCAGAGGATGTAGATAACAGGGATATGTCTCAATCAGGCAGCATTACACACATGGACGTACTGTGTGATAATGATGATGTTGTACCCGCTGCTGCTTCCTTTGTTGAGTTGTCAGATACAAGTGAAGTGGTTGATGATGACGATGCGTCCGTGGATGTCACGTGGGTGCCCGCTAGAAGAGAAGAAGAAGAGGGGGAAAGTTCAGATGGGGAGACAGAGAGGAGGAGGAGACGAGTTGGAAGGAGGGGGAGGTCATCGCAAGGAGCTAGTGGCACAGTCAGACAGCATGCATCGGCACCCGGGGTCAGCCAGACAGCACGCCAATCAACGCATGCTGTTGCCACCACCAGAATGCCGTCATTGCAGAGCTCAGCAGTGTGGCATTTTTTTGTGTGTCTGCCTCTCACAACAATAGTGCCATTTGCAACCTGTGCCAAAAGAAACTGAGTTGTGGGAAGTCCAACACCCACCTAGGTACAACTGCTTTGCGAAGGCACATGATCGCACACCACAAATGCCTATGGGATCAACATATGAGTACAAGCAGCACACAAACTCAAAGCCGCCATCCTCCTCCTGGTCCAGCATCTGCAGCCACGTCAACCACTGCTGTCCTTCTTGCCCCCTCTCAACCATCCGCCACTCCATGTCTCGCCTTGAGCAATTCCTGCTCATCTGCCAACAGTCAGGTGTCTGTCAAGGACATGTTTGAGCATAAGAAGCCAATGTCACAAAGTCACCCCCTTGCCCGGCATCTGACAGCTGGCTTGACTGAACTCTTAGCCCGCCAGCTTTTACCATACAAGCTGGTGGAGTCTGAGGCGTTCAAAAAATTTGTAGCTATTGGGACACCGCAGTGGAAGGTACCCGGCCGAAATTTCTTTGCACAAAAGGCAATCCCCAACCTGTACTCGATTGTGCAAAAGGAAGTAATGGCATGTCTGGCACACAGTGTTGGGGCAAGGGTCCATCTGACCACTGATACCTGATCTGCAAAGCATGGTCATGGCAGGTATATCACCTACACTGTGCATTGGGTAAACCTGCTGACGGCTGCCAAGCATGGAATGCGTGGCTCTGCAGAGGAGTTGGTGCCCCCGCCACGACTTGCAGGCAGGCCTGCTGCCATCTCCTCTACTCCTCCTACTCCATCCTCTTCCATAACCTCCTCGGCTGAGTCCTCTTCTGCTGATGCGTCTTGCTCCACATCAACGGCACCCCCCCAGCTCCCCAGGTACTATTCCACATCCTGGATACGGCAGTGTCACACCGTATTGGGGTTGACTTGCCTGAAAGCAGAGAGTCACACCGGACCAGCACTCCTGTCTGCCCTGAACACACAGGTGGATCAGTGGCTGACTCCGCACCAACTGGAGATCGGCAAAGTGGTTTGTGACAATGGAAGAAATTTGGTGGCGGCATTGAATTTGGGCAAGTTGACACATGTGCCGTGCATGGCACATGTGTGTAATCTGATCGTACAACGCTTTGTGCATAAGTACCCAGGCTTACAGGACATCCTGAAGCAGGCCAGGAAGGTGTGTGGCCATTTCAGGAGTTCCTACATGGCCATGGCGCACTTTTCAGATATCCAGCGGCAAAACAACATGCCAGTGAGGCTCTTGATGTGCGACAGCCCGACACGTTGGAATTCAACACTCCTAATGTTCGACCGCCTGCTCCAACAAGAAAAAGCCGTTAACAAATATTTGTATGACCGTGGTGCTAGGACATCCTCTGCGGAGCTGGGATTTTTTTTGCCACGTTACTGGACGCTCATGGGCAATGCCTGTAGGCTCATGCATCCTTTTGAGGAGGTGACAAACCTAGTCAGTCACACCAAAGGCACCATCAGCGACATCATACCATTTGTTTTCTTCCTGGAGCGTGCCCTGCGAAGAGTGCTGGATCAGGCCGTAGATGAGCGTGAAGAGGAAGAGTTGTGGTCACCATCACCACCAGAAACAGCCTTATCAGCATCGCTTGCTGGACCTGCGGCAACGCTGGAAGAGGATTGTGAGGAAGAGGAGTCAGAGGAGGAATGTGGCTTTGAGGAGGAGGAGGAAGACCAACCACAACAGGCATCCCAGGGTGCTCGTTGTCACCTATCTGGTACCCGTGGTGTTGTACGTGGCTGGGGGAAGAACATACCTTCAGTGAGATCACTGAGGACCAGGAATGGGACATGAGTAACTCGGCATCCAACCTTGTGCAAATGGGGTCTTTCATGCTATCGTGCCTGTTGAGGGACCCTCGTATAAAAAGGCTGAAGGAGAAGGACCTTTACTGGGTGTCCACGCTACTAGACCCCCGGTATAAGCATAAAGTGCCTGAAATGTTACCAAATTACCGCAAGTCGGAAAGGATGCAGCAGTTCCAAATAAATTAAAAAGTATGCTTTACACAGCGTATAAGGGTGATGTAACAGCACAACGGGAATCTAACAGGGGATGAGGTGAAAGTAATTCTCCTCCTCCCACGACCACGACGGCAAGGACAGGACGCTTTACAGACGTGTTGTTGATGGAGGATATGCAGAGCTTTTTAAGTCCTACGCATCGCCACAGCCCTTCGGGGTCCACCCTCAGAGAACGACTCGACCCACAGGTAGCAGACTACCTCGCCTTAACTGCAGATATCGACACTCTGTGGAGCGATGAACCCCTTGACTACTGGGTGTGCAGGCTTGACCTGTGGCCTGAGCTATCCCAATTTGCGATAGAACTTCTGGCCTGCCCCGCTTCAAGTGTCCTGTCAGGAAGGACCTTCAGTGCAGCAGGAGGTATTGTCACTGAGAAGAGAAGTCGCCTAGGTCAAAAAAGTCTAGATAACCTCACCTTTATTAAGATGAATGAGGGATGGATCCTGAAGGGACTGACAGTGGGCGATACATTCGACTAAAAAAGGCCTGATGAGATGAGCTGCCTTGGGCTAAAAATAGTCCACACGCTGCTGTATTTTATCTCTGAATGCTGGATGACTTGCGTGACTTATCCGCCACCAACTAGGGTTCAAGCCGCAATCTTTTAGGGCACTTTCTGCCTGGGAAACAAACATCAATTTTTCTGGCCACTGCTACAGCAGCGGCTGCAACAATACCTAATTTTTTAGGCATTTGTACATACCTAATTTTTCTGGCCTCTGGTGCTGCACTGTGGCTTCAAAAACCAAACAAAAAAAAAGGCACATAACAGGGATTAAACTGATAGGAATAGTACTACTTAACATACCACTCCTATCTGGTGGCACATTAGATTGCACATGCAGTGCCCAAAATTTGAAGTAGGAGGTCCGACCAAGCATCTTTTTCCATCTCCCGGTTCCTAAAATCGATGCCATATACACGTCCCCTGATAGGGGACGTAACAGGGATTAAACTGATAAGAATAGTACTACTTAACACACCACTCCTATCTGGTGGCACATTAGATTGCACGTGCAGTGCCCCAAATTTGAAGTAGGAGGACCGACCAAGAATCTTTTTCCATCTCCCGGTTCCTAAAATCGATGCCATATACACGTCCCCTGATAGGGGACGTAACAGGGATTAAACTTATAAGAATAGAACTACTTAACAAACCACTCCTATCTGGTGGCACATTAGATTGCACGCGCAGTGCCCCAAATTTGAAGTAGGAGGACCGACCAAGCATCTTTTTCCATCTCCCGGTTCCTAAAATCGATGCCATATACACGTCCCCTGATAGGGACGTAACAGGGATTAAACTGATAGGAATAGTACTACTTAACACACCTTATAATAATGCAGAGAGAGGCAACGCAGAGAGAGGAGTCTGAAGAAGAGGAGTCAGAGGAGGAAGGTGGCTTTGAGGAGGTGGAAGACCAAACACAGCAGGCGTCCCAGGGGGCTTGTTGTCACCTTTCGGGGATCCTTGGTGTTGTACATGGCTGGGTGGAGGAAGAGACATTCAATGACATCAGTGAGGACAAGGAATGGGACATGGCTAGCTTGGTATCCAACCTTGTGCAAATGGGGAGTTTGCAGTTGTGCAAATGGACTGTTTGCGGTTGTTTGCGGTGCGTTAAAGGGACAGTCTAGGCCAAAATAAACTTTCATGATTCAGATAGAGCATGCAATTTTAAACAATTTTCCAATTTACTTTTATCACCAATTTTGCTTTGTTCTCTTGGTATTCTTAGTTGAAAGCTTAACCTAGGAGGTTTATATGCTAATTTCCTAGACCTTAAAGCCCACCTCTTTCAGATTTCATTTTAACAGTTTTTCACCACTAGAGGGTGTTAGTTCACGTATTTCATATAGATAACACTGTGCTTGTGCACGAGAAGTTATCTGGGAGCAGGCACTGATTGGCTAGACTGCAAGTCTGTCAAAAGAACTGAAAAAAGGGGCAGTTTGCAGAGGCTTAGATACAAGATAATCACAGAGGTTAAAAGTATATTATTATAAATGTGTTAGTTATGAAAAACTGGGAAATGGGTAATAAAGGGATAATCTATCTTTTAAAACAATAAAAATTCTGGTGTAGACTGTCCCTTTAAACGGGGAGTTTGGTCTGTCACTGTGAAGCGGTTGTAACCCTTACACTACCTGATCGATACAACATCATACCTGATGTTTTAAAGCACGTTATTCCAAACAATTTAGGAATGTTAGGTGATTTATGCCCTTTATGGATTAAAACCAGACTCTGCATCAACTATGTAATTTTCCATGGGAGTTTTGCCATGGATCCCCCTCCGGCATGCCACAGTCCAGGTGTTAGTCCCCTTGAAACAACTTTTCCATCACTATTGTGGCCAGAAAGAGTCCCTGTGGGTTTTAAAATTTGCCTGCCTATTGAAGTCTATGGCGGTTCGCCCGTTTGCGAACAGTTGGGGAAGTTTGCGTTCGCGAACCCAAATTTTTATGTTTGCGACATCACTACTCCTGAAGCGATTAAGCACCATAATTGATTGCATAAATAATGTAATTTGGTCACAAGTAAAAAGGCCTATTAATTATGAGCGGTCAGGTATATCTCACACCCGACATAACTGTCACGTGGTGGAAGAGATGCCAGATGCTGTGGAGATTCATTTCAGGAATGACTCTATACCTAAAATCACTATCCTACAAATAGATGATCAGATTCCTTTAAGTGGCTCTGATGGTTATACTTTTAAAATTTCGCATGGAAAGATAGCAAATATTTCCTTAGACGGCAATGTATTAACCATATTCCTCCACAAGGGGGACCATAAATTCCCTAAAGGGGGAGATTATTCGCAATTCCTCGCAGAAATTGCGTAAGTTAAGGATGATCTATTTATCCCTATGCAAGTGCATGACCTTGGTAAAACCAAGTATGCTAAATTGAACTTAAAACAGGAAGCTAGCAACATAAGTGAAGGTTTATTAGCACAGATCTCTGAAATTAGGTGATTAAATATCTTTCTCCCCAAGACCACTGTGTCAATGGTCTGGATGACAGGTCTGAAAGCTATAATGTCACAGCTAAATGTTTATTATCTATCTCTATAGGTAATAAATCAGCAAAGCACCTGTTTTTAGTTTTAAATACTCTCCATAATCAAATATACATTGGCAATGATCTCTTACATAGATATGCTATACAAATAGATTTGATTAACCTTTGCCTCTGGAGCAGGTTAAAGGGGGACCCTCAAGTATTTCAGGATGAAAATGCATCCCTGAAATCAAACCAGCAATTGCCATATGCTGTGAATATGCAGGTGTCTAACGATGTCGCAATCCCTGCTGGGGCTGATAAATTCCTCTTATCCTTACAGGTAAAAAGAGGTCAGAAATTAAAAACTTCTGAAACACTAATATGCATCTCCCATAGAATGCAAGATCTGAGTATAACAATGACCCATACTCCCATTGTAAATATTGGAAATATTCCAATACATGTTATTGTACATAACATGACCCCACAGGATATCACCTTACCCAAGGGAACTACCATAGGATATCTACTGGAATTGAGTTATTACACTTTTGGATTCCATAATAATGTAATTGGGCTAATACCTGAAGGATACTTAACTAAATAACAGTTAATAGAACAATCCTTTGCATCTATGCCAGAGGGACTATTTACAATTCAGTCTATTTATCCTTTCAGCTCAGAAGAAGGCATCTGTAAAATTGAAGAAGCCTCTCTAGTATTTGATCAGCCAATCAAAGAGCAAGAATACCCCAATACCCAGAGTCATGAGGGCAATGTAAATTATAATCAAGGGGATCTCAACTCTAGGTTGGAAGAAGGCTATGAGATAGGACAGCCTGAAATCTTTCCAGGATTTCAGCAAATAGTCGAAGAGCAAATCCCCTTAGCTAATGGCTGTTCCAATGATGATACATGCCAACAGCTACGAGAACTCCTGATGGAATACAAGAATATTTTTGCTAGGGATTCTTATGACTATGGGACTACAGACTTGCACATTGCAAGAATCCAAACAGATCCCAATGCACCACCTGTCTTTGTTAAACAATACAAACTTCCTTTAGCTTCATATGATTCTCTTGCAGAAATCTTAAGGAACCTGTAAGGAAGAGGTATTATCAGACAGGTGCACAGCTCTTTTAATAATTCTATTCTAGGTGTTCTTAAGCCCAATGGACAATGGCATTTGTGTGCTGACTTAAGACACCTAAACAAACAAGTGTACATGTCTGGCTGGCCTGTGCCATATATTGACCAGTGCCTAGGACAGATGCAGGGATCTAAAATATTCACTGCCATTGATTGTGCACAGGGATATTGGACCATAAAGGTACATGAGGAGAACCAGTATAAGCTTGCATTCTCATTCCAAAAGGCCAGTATGCATTCCAAAGGCTCCCGTTCGGATACATGAATTCAGGACATGAATTTGCTGTATTCATGCATAAGGCTATGCCTGATGTACTGGAAATGGGGACCTTATCTTATGTTGATGATGTTTTAATCAAAAGCACAGACATTGAGAAACACATCACTAACTTAAACATGTCCTTAACCAACTTAAAAGGACAGGTGTCAAATTATCCCTACAAAAATCTTAATGGTGCCGCTGTCATGTAAACTTCTTAGGACATGAAGTTACTTCTGAAGGGTTAAATCCTCAGAAGAAAAAGGTGGAAGCTATAATAAATTCTAAGAACTCAACTAACTTAAAGGAATTAAGATAATTTCTTTGTAGGACGAATTATTATCTCTAATTTATTGATAATTATGCAGAATTAGCTAAACCACTGCTAATTCTCCTAAAAAGGATGTGAAATAGCACTGGAGTGAGACTCAAGAGACAGCCATCAAGTAACTGAAAAGAAAACTCACTCAAGCACCTTGAAGGTGGTAAACCTTTCTACTTAGAAACAGGTTACACAGATATAAGCATGAGTGCTGTTTTATACCAAAAGCATGATAATTTAAGCAAAGTCATTGCTTATGCGAGTAAAACGCTATCCCCAGTAGAAATAAATTTTAGCGATTGCGAAAAAGCCCTCTTATCTACTGTATGGGCTCTACAAAATTTCCGCAGCTATATACAGGGCAAGAAAATTATTGTAGAAACAGCCCACCAGCCTTTGCTATATCTGCAAAGTGAGAGAATAAGAGATGGAGTTTTGTCTAATAGCCACATAACAGCTTGGACTCTTTCCTTACAAGGCTGGCCTTTAGAAAATCGCTATAATCAAAACAAAAAGAATCCAGGTGCACAGGGGCTTGCTGAGCTCCACGACTGTACTGCTAAGGATCATGGGGAAGAGTTATTAGAAGATAATTTCCTGGAGGAACAATTACTTTCCCTGTATAAAATATATAATGAGGACCATTGTCAAACATTACCTTGGGTATATGATGATGGTTGTTCTTACCATGCCACTATTGATAATGAGCACAGCTTAGTCACTGGCATTGGTATAACCTGGGCAAATGGATTCCCAAATATATCTGTAGGTTTCAACATTGGACCAAGATCCAGTCAAGTTGTAGAGCTAACTGCTGTTCTAAAAACCATTGAAATGGCTATTGAACACAGTATTCATGAATTTGTGATCATTACTGACTCAAATTATGTGCGTGACAGTTTTGTTGAATACCTGCCAATTTGGAAAAGAAATGGCATGCAGAAAACTAACAAAAAAACAGTCAAACATGGCAAGTTGTTCTGCGAGATTGACAATCTGTTGGTGTCCAATGGGTTAACCATACACTGGAAAAAGATTAAGGGTCATTCCAGGATTCTAGGTCTTGATAAGGAAGGAAATGATCTTGCGGATTCATTGGCCAAACAAGGAGCCATAACTGGAGAACTTCTTAATATCGACCACTTAATGGGTGCAATTCAGGTAGAAGTCATTACCAGAAACCAGGCTAAACAACAAAGTGAGCCTAACCTGGTACAATGGAGTCAGGATTCTCCCAGTGATTACCTGATCACTAGTCAAAAAGAAGACCTCATTGTAGGCATATTCTATAAACACATAGAAGATCCTGAAAGCAACCCCATCTCAAAAGAGGACAGTAATGGTAAGGAAGATCTTAGAATCTTAATGAAGTCCAGATCACAATTCAAGTTACAGGATGGTTTGTTAATTAGAACCTCCAAAACTGGTACCTACAAAGTTCAGAGGTCTCATGCTTCAACATGCCTATAATGCTCCCACATCTGGCCATCATGGTGCCAAACTAAAGTTTGAAATATTGCATGACTACACCTTTTGGCCACATATGCTTATTAATCTGTCCACAATTCCAATCCACTGCACCAACACATAGAGCACCATTGCAGAAAAGGGGGATGGTAATGCCATGGTCAGATATACAAATTGATTTGATTGGTCCAGTAACAAGTTCATCAAGAGGTAACAAATACATGTTGACAGTGACATGCCTGTTCACTAAATGGGTAGAGTGCATCAGTGCACCTAACAATAGTGCTGAAACATGCGCAGCATTACTCATCAACAAGGTGTTTTCCAGATTTGGTTTGCCCAAAAGAATCAAATCCAATCGGGGAACCCACTTCACTAGCGAAGTGATGACCAAAATGTGGAATATACTAGGGGTCAAAAGAAAGCTCCATATTGCATATAGAGCTGCCTCAAGTGGTGGTGTAGAGCGTTACAACCAGTCCATTGTGAAAATCCTCAAAAAGTTTGTGAATGAAACATGTATAGACTGGGATGTAAAATTACCTCTAGTCCTAATGGCATTAAGAGCAACTCCAAGTAAATCTACTTAGATCTCACCTTTTGAATTGATGACTGGTAGAAGAATGGTTCTACCTCAATATCTATTGTACCATACATCAGACCAGAACTTGATAAATGCTGCCAATACACATTAATATTTAGAGAACTTAAGGAAGCACCTGCAATATGCCTTTGCATTTGCTCAAAGTAACATAGAAAATCCGCAACTGCCGCTAAAACCTATTATGATCTCAAAACTTCCAAAAAGGAATATGAAATAAATGATAAAGTTTATCTTTATAACTTTGGAAGAGATCAGGTTAAGGTGAAGAAATTCCTTCCATCATGGAAAGGTCCTATTGTCATTACTGAAACAATTTCTCCAGTTGCCTATAAAATTAGGATACCTAAAAATGATACTTTAAAGAACAAAGGTCCATATTAAAAAAGTTGCATGCGTGCCATCCTAGATCCCAACTACAAGTCATAGAGGGAGAATGAATTGTCATATCCCCAAATGCACTTAAGAAATAATGTAGTTAAAGATGCTTAGCTAACGAGCATAAATATAAAGATCAAACATAACGGACTATCTTCATAGAAGACTGTCAATGAAGCATACTGTCAGTACACTCACCAAGTACCACTGATTTTAAGCCAATTCAAATACATGTAACCTACAAGTCTATTTTAAATTGGAAGGGGGATTTATGTCAGGATATCTGTGTGTTATTAAATATATATATATATATATATATATATATATATATATATATATATATATATATATATATATATATATTTATCTATACATAGATATATGATACAACTAAGAATTCATTTTATTTGTGAAACTGTTTTTAAAACAACCCCCCTCTGAAACACAGATATGTAGAACAAAATAAATAGACACTTGTAAAACTCAAGATGTCACTTTAACAGACCAGCCCCCCTCTCTCATTTATCAAGGACGCATTGCAGGCCTTTGTCCCAATTCATCAAGGGAAGTGTTTTCAAATTATCTTAAAAAGTTCACTTCAAAGAAAGCCTGTGATAGTTTCCCTATCTGGAGGAATGGACAGTCTGTCTGTAAGAATAATAGAATATACAACCATTCTGAAAGGATGTAGCTCATATCTGTCATGCCGTGCCGCTCTAGCCATTGCTAGAGGCACGGCATCTCCTTCCCTGCTCGTTGCCAGGGGCAGTGTTGGCTCAGATGCGTGCAGCGCTGACATCATCGCCGCATGCTCCTGATTCTGGTCAGACCTCAGTGGAGCAAATCCTGCACCTATTTAAACTTTCCACAAATGATCTGTCACTACCCAAGTATAGGTGTTACTTTGTGTACTCCTGGGTGTGACAGATCGTTCTTTCTAAGTGCCTAAATACCGTTACTGAACCTGCCTGCTTGACTACTCCCCTGCATTAACCCTTAAACTGCTGGATTGATTACTGTTGCTGAACCTGCCTGTCCGACTAATCTACCTGCCCTAACCCTTAAACAGCTGGATTGATTACTGTTGCTGAACCTTCCTGTCTGACTACTCTAACTGCCTTAACTGCTGGATTGATTACTATTGCTGAACCTGCCTGTCTAACTACTCTACCTGCCTTAACCCTCAATCTACTGGACTGCTTTACTGTTGCCAAACACTGCCTGCCTGACCATTCTAGTGGTTTATCCTTGGACTGCTTTGCAGTTGCCAAACCCTGCCTACCTGACCATTCTAGTGGTTCATCCTTGGACTGCTCTGCGGTTGCCGCCTTCCTCATCTCACTAACTTTCTCTACTCTGGGATATTCCCTATCATTCTGGCTCGATGCTGGGATAACAAGACTACTGGACGACTTTGGTCTGATAGAGGAGTATCCCACGAGTGTTACAATATCATCTGGGTGTTAAGTGTCCCCTACTGAGTTTCAAATACACGAAGCTTAGACGTACATCTAAATTGAAAATAGCAGGAGAAAACAGAGAGACATATTTTGCTGAAAACATATAAGAAATTAAATGTTGGTTTTAAAAAGAGAAGTTAGAAGTTAATCTATATGAACTGTATAATTCTCAAAGATTTAATTGATACTCAGACTGTATAAATATAAATATATATATATATATATATTTATATATATATATGAGAAATATAAAGGAAGGATCAGCGCTCAGTTGTTCCACCAAAAGGTAGGTAAGATTATTGCTGAGAAAGTGTGAATAGATTTCTACACCTAACTGTGAGGTATATACAGGTGAGATGTATATGTTCTCTGTAAGTTTGATGGGTGTAGGTATTTGAGCTGCTTGAACAAGTACGATTCAGTGTACCCCTAACACTGACAGAAAAAATAAAATACAAGCGAAATATCGAAAGAAGTTCAGCGCTACAAACACGTGGAATACAAATACAATGTTACTATGTCAAATTTACTGAATGTCTTTCAGATATGATAGACAATTGTTCTATCTATCCCACTGGTTCCTTATGAACCGATTTAAGACAAAGTCCGGTGAATATAAAAGTTCAACAATAGTAGTGCAATGGTTTGAATTGATAATAATAGGTAGAACTCAAATTACAACAATTGCAACAATGGTGCTGGGGGATAAGTGGTATACCCTTACCAGAGGGTACCTCAATCTTATGAGGTAATGTCAGCGCGTCTGTTTGGATTCTCTCCAGTCAGTCTTGGATTTTCCTCCTGTGTGTGAAGAGATCCAGGTCTTTACATTCGTGCCGACTTGTGTATGGTGCTTTCAATCTAGGAACTTCCTTGTCCTTTATATCACTGGCTTGGTATCTCCTCGTAGTAAGGTGGTTCCGTCTGGACCTTGGCTCTCACTGGTAAATCATAGATTGAGTGTCAATTAGATGGTAAGGAAAAATGAATATTTCGCTTGTATTTTTTATATATATATATATATATATATATAGCTAGAAAGATATATTAATAACAAGAGTATTGAATTGAGCAATGATACTTTTCTATTGGACTAACTATACATTTATAGGTTGACAAGCTTTCGGAAGAGTTCCTTCCTTTGTCAAGTCTGAAGCAATACTGACCAATTACATGGATTATATCTTAAAACACAGAATAGCTAAGAAGACAGAAAGTGCAGGGAGAGGAGGAGGTGCCGTAAAAATCATGAGGGGGGCTTAGGTAACAGGCAGACAGTGTCCAGTGCAGGAGAACAGACAGGGGAAATATATAGCTTTACATAGAGCATATACTGACATAAAGTTATATATCAACATTGAATCAATATCTATAAAGATGTGAAATTGTATATACAGGGGGAACACAAAAGTTAAAAAAAGACAAAAGTGTGGACATAGGCTTACCTGAGTACCTCTGTATAAAGAATGTGGAATATACAATGTAATTGACTAAATGAAAGTACATTACAACATTTTTTGATAATGTGTTAAGAATCCAAAGTCCACATTTAGTCCAGAATTAAACAAGTTAAAGTTCATTATCATTTTCATTTCAAAGTTTTTTCTTTCCATGGTGTTTTTGAAGTTGCCTATGAGAATTTTGATTTTGAGATTTTGGATGGAGTGGTCAGGTTGGGTGAAATGGTGAACAACAGGGGTGTGCAGTATTTTGTTTCACAGTGGTTTTTGATTGAGTGTCTGTGTAAGTTCATCCGAAGGTACAGTTTTTGGCTTGTTTCTCCATAATAGCATCCCACTTCACATGCAGTGCAATGTATCATGTATAGCACATTTGCAGATATACCTGAATATGCCCCTTTAATGTTATAGGATTTATTATTGTGATTTGCTGTGCTGCTTTCACAAACGTGTTGACAAAGTTTGCAGGGAGCTTTATAGCAGCACTTGGTTCCATTCTGAGTGTTGTTTTTCTCAAGGGGTGGTTTCCTATGTACCAGTTTCTGCTTTAGGTTAGGTGGTTGTCTGTATGCCAGGATTGGGGGTTTTGGAAAGATTTTTTTGACTGTAGCATCCTCTAAGAGTAGTGGCTGTAAGTCTTTTATGATTTTTCGTATCCCTTCCACAGCAGGGTTTTATTTGACTACTAGTGGGATACGTGATATGTTTTTCTTCTCTCTGTATTGTAGTAAGTGTTCACATGGAGTATTGAGGGCAGATTTAAATTTTTTTATTTATAATCCTTGTTTTGTAACCTTTTTCTCTGAATGATTGGGACAGTATGATTTGGTGTTTGTCATGGTCCCTGGTATCTGAGCAAATTCTGTGGTATCTTGTAGCCTGACTGTAGATTATGGATTTTTTAATGTGATTGGGGTGGGAGCTGGAGCTGTGGAGGTAGCTGCATCTATCTGTTGGTTTCCTGTATACAGATGAGTGCAGTTTGCCATTAGTGATGTCGCAAACTGTTCGCCGGAGAACAGTTCCCGCCGAACATAGCTTGTTCGCGTTCGCCGCTGCGGGCGAACATATGCAATGTTCGATCCGCCCCCTATGTGTCATCATTGAGGAAACTTTGACCCTGTATCTCACAGCCTTCTGACACATTTGAGCCAATCAGCAGCAGACACTCCCTCACAGACCCTCCCAGCTCCTTGGCAGCAGCCATTTTAGATTCATTACGATCTTGCTTTCTTAGTGAGAGGAGCTATAGTGTTGCTGCAGCTGACATTATAGGGAAATAGATAGCTAGGCTAGTGTATTTAGTGTCCACTACAGTCCTAAAGGATTCATCTAATCTCTGCTGTAAGGACAGCACCCCCAAAAAGCCCTTTTTAGGGCTATAACTTCAGTCGTCTTTTTTTTTATTATTTGTAATTTTATTTGCATTTGCCTGGCTTTCAGCCTGTGTGTGAGGCTCACAGCATATACTGTGATTAGTGCCACCACTGATATCTGCTTAACATTAGTGTAAATTTAAACAACCAAACTTTTAAATCATTTTGCTAGTGTAATCTAATTTCATTTTCTATCAGGCCTGTGTGTCAGGCTTACACAGCATATACTGTGGTTAATTGCTGTGCCAGCAGCCACCACTCATATCTGCTTAACATTATTGTAAATTAAAAAAAAAAAAACTTGTAAATCATTTTGCTAGTGTAATCTAATTTTATTTTCTATCAGGCCTGCGTCTCAGGCTCACACAGGATATACTGTGGTTAATTGCTGTGCCAGCCACCACTCCAGCCACCACTCATAAACATTATTGTAAATTAAAAAAAAAAATTAAAATAATTTTGCTAGTGTAATCTAATTTCATTTTCCATCAGGCCTGTGTGTCAGGCCCACATCATATAGTGTGATTAATAGCTCTTTTTTCCACCACTTATATCTTGTGTAACATTAGTGTATATATATTTTTTTTTTTTTTTACATCAGTCCTCTTCGAGTGTTATTTAATATTAGTTGCCAGGCCAGCCTGGCTGCCATTAGTGCCAGCCTGTGTGTCAGGCTGCCAGCATATACTGTGCCTACTTCCATCCTCAGTGTCATTCCACCACTCCTATCTGGTGTAACATTAGTTTAAATTTTGTAAAAAAAAACTTTTACATCAGTCTTCTAGTGTTATTTAATTTTAGTTGCCAGGCCAGCCTGCCACTAGTGCCAGCCTATGTGTCAGGCTGCCAGCACATACTGTGCCTACTTCTATCCTGAGTGCCATCACTCCTATCTGTTGTAACATTAGTGTAACTTTTTTAAAAACAAACTTTTACATCAGTCTGCTATTGTTATTTAATTGCAGTTGCCTGTCTGCCAGCATGTGTGCCAGGCCCACTTTCCAACTAGTGCCACGAATCATATTTGTTATAACAGTAGTGTAAATATTTTAAATAAAAAATTTTTTGACTGTGAATCATCAGTCTGCTAGTGCAATTGAATTGCAGTTGCCTGCCTGCCAGCGTGTGTGCCAGGCCCACTTGCCAACTAGTGCCACCATATTTGTTATAACAGTATTGTAGATATTTAAAATAAAAACTTTTTTGACTGAAAAACATCAGTCATCTAGTGTAATCTAATTGCAGTTGCCTTCCTCCCAGCGTGTTTGCCAGGCCCACTTGCCAACTAGTGCCACCAATCATATTTGTTATAACAGTAGTGTAAATATTTAAAAAATATATTTTTTGACTGTGAAAGATCAGTCTGCTAGTGTAATCTAATTGAAGTTGCCTGCCTGCCAGCGTGTGTGCCAGGCTCACTTGCTGCCAACTATTGCCACCAATCATATTTGTTATAACAGTTTTGAAAATATTTAAAATCAAAACTTTTTTGACTGTGAATCATCAGTCTGCTAGTGCAATTGAATTGCAGTTGCCTGCCTGCCAGCGTGTGTGCCAGGCCCACTTGCCAACTAGTTACACCAATCATATTTGTTCTAACAGTATTGTAAATATTTAAAATAAAAAATTCTTAGACTGTGAATCATCAGTCTGCTAGTGCAATTGAACTGCAGTTTCCTGCCTGCCAGCATGTGTGCCAGGCCCACTAGCCAACTAGTGCAACCAATCATATTTGTTGTAACAGTATTGTAAATATTTAAAATAAAACATTTTTTGACTGTGAATCATCAGTCTGCTAGTGCCATTGAATTGCAGTTGCCTGCCTGCCAGCGTGTGTGCCAGGCCCACTTGCCAACTAGTTACACCAATCATATTTGTTCTAACAGTATTGTAAATATTTAAAATAAAAAATTCATCAGTCTCTTAGTGCAATTGAATTGCAGTTTCCTGCCTGCCAGCGTGTGTGCCAGGCCCACTAGCCAACTAGTGCCACCAATCATATTTGTTGTAACAATATTGTAAATATTTAAAATAAAAACTTTTTTGACTGTGAATCATCAGTCTGCTAGTGCCATTGAATTGCAGTTGCCTCTCTGCCAGCGTGTGTGCCAGGCCCACTTGCTGCCAACTACTGCCACCAATCATATTTGTTATAACAGTATTGTAAATATTTAAAATAAGAACTTTCTTGACTGTGAAACATCAGCCATCTAGTGTAATCTAATTGCAGTTGCCTTCCTCCCAGCGTGTGTGCCAGGCCCACTTGCCAAGCCAACTAGTGCCACCAATCATATTTGTTCTAACAGGTTTGAAAATATTTGGTCTGTCACTGTGAAGCGGGCGTAACCCTTACACTACCTGATCGATACAACATCATAACTGATGTTTTAAAGCACGTTATTCCAAACAATTTAGGAATGTTAGTTGATTTAGGCCCTTTATGGGTTAAAAGCAGACTCTGCATCAACTATGGAATTTTCCATGGGAGTTTTGCAATGGATCCCCCTCCATCATGCCACAGTCCAGGTGTTAGTACCCTTGAAACAACTTTTCCATCACTATTGTGGCCAGAAAGAGTCCTTGTGGGTTTTAAAGTTCGCCTCCCTATTGAAGTCAATGGCGGTTTGCGCGGTTCGCCGGTTCGCGAACAGTAGCGGAAGTTCGAGTCCGCCGTTCGCGAACCGAAATTTTTAAGTTCGCGACATCACTATTTGCCATTTGTGATTGATATTGTTGTATCCAGGAAGCTGGCACAGTCTCTAGAAAAGTTAATTTTAAAGGGACACTGTACCCAAATTTTTTCTTTCATGATTCAGATAGAGCATGCAATTTTAAGCATCTTTCTAATTTACTCCCATTGTCAAATTTTCTTTATTCTCTTGGTATCTATATTTGAAAAGCAAGAATTTAAGCTTAGATGCCGGCCCATTTTTGGGTTGTCCTTGCTGATTGGACAGCACCAATAAACAAGTGCTTTCCATGGTTCTGAACCACAAATTGGCTGGCTCCTTAGCTTAGATGTCTTCTTTTTCAAATAAAGAAAGCAAGAGAACAAAGAAAAATTGATAATAGGAGTAAATTAGAAAGTTGCTTAAAATTGTTTGCTCTATATGAATCACTAAAGAAAAAAAATTGGGTTCAGTGTCCCTTTAAGCTTGATTGATGCATGAAATAGATTAAATGATTTATGAAAATGTTCAAGGTTTTTTTCTCCTTCTGTCATTATGATGAAAATATCATCTATGTAGCGAAAGTATTTGAAGGGTTTGTGAGGGTGAGTGGCTAGGAATCTCTGTTCTAAGTCAGCCATGAAGAGGTTTGCGTACTGTGGTTCCATTTTGGTGCCCATGGCTGTTCCCATGGTTTGTAAGTAGATGGAGTGGTTGAAGATGAAATAATTGTAAGTATAAATTCTGTAAGTTTACTGACTGTAGAAGCACTATATGTCTGGTTAGGGCTGTCGGAGGAAAGAAAGTTTAAGCAGGCATCAATACCATCTTTATGTGGAATATTGCTGTACAGGGATTCTACATCCATTGTCACAAGTATAGTATCCTCTGGAAATTCTTTTATCTGGCTGATTCTGTTAAGAAAATCAATTCTGTTAAGAAAATCAGTGGTGTCTTTTATAAAGCTAGTGGTGTTAATAACTAAAGGCTTAAGAATATTCTCCAATAGGCCCAATATTTGCTCAGTCAGAGTGTCCATGCCTTTTATTATTGGTCTTCCTAGGATCCCTGGTTTGTGGATTTTTGGGAGCATGTAGAATGTCCCTATGCTAGGGTTAGAGGGCACCAGTTTGTCCAGTTTATGTTGCGTGTGTTTAGGGAATGTTTTAATTAGTTTTCTAAGTTGCAAAGTGTATTCCTGGGGGGGTCCTTTTCCAGTTTTTTTGTAATAAGTTTGATCTGATAATTGTCTATTTCCCTCTTTGATGTAGTCCTGTGTATTCATGATCACCACTGCTCCTCCCTTGTCCGCAGGCTTAATGGTAATATTTTCATTATTTCTTGTTTTTTATAGCATTTTTCTCTAAGTGTGAGAGGTTATACATAATTTTTTTCTGCTGTGTGTTGAGCAGAGATGCAGTTCTCAACTGGAAGCTTTCAATATAGCTGTCCAATTTTGTGTTGCATCCTGGTGCAGGTGTGAAGATTGTGCTCTTTTTCCTTCCATTGTAGTCCTCCATAGTGCTGGTATTTTCTTTGTCATAGAAGAATTCTTTTAGCCGTAATCTCCTGAAGAATTCTTCTAAATCTGAGTACAGTTGGATTTTGTCTAGATTTGTACTTGGACATAATGATAATCCTTTACACAGTACTGATATCTCTGGCTCTGACAGGTGGTAGTTTGAAAGGTTCACAATCCCTGAGTTTTCTGCATGGTTTTCTTGGTTGATGACAGTTTGTGTTTTGAATGAGGTGCTGCTATTGTCTGTGGACGTTTGGTCATTTGTTGTTGAAGGTGTAGTTGATCTGTCACCTGGAGCTCTGTTTTCTTGCATGTGGTGTTTTATTCTGTTTTGTGACAGGCATGCAAGTTTCTTCTTTTTCTTCTTGATAAAATGTTGTTGTTGTGCTTTGTGGAAGTGTTGCATTTCTTTCTTAATTTCTTCATTGTACCCATTATTTTCTTGTAGTTTTTGTAGTAGGAGCTGCTTTTGGTCTTTTATTTTTTTGCTTTTTGCTGTATAGTTAATGAATTAGGTTATTTCTCAGTTTCTCACTGGTACGTCTGCAAAGTTTTCAGCATTCTCAGAGTTATGAGTGGATTCTAAATTTTCAGTCCATTTGGAATGAGATTCGTTTTTTTGCAGGATGATAGGAAGTATATATCACTGTTGATCTGTGTTTCTTTTGTGATCAGTTTCATGATTTGCTTCTTATTACGGCTATATCCAGTATCTTCCATAGTCACGTTGATTGGAGTAGTCGTGTTAGTCCAGAGATTTAGATATAAAAAAAACAAGAGTATTGCATTGAGCAATGATATTTTTCTATTGGACTAACTATACATTTATAAGTTGATAAGCTTTTGGAAGAGTTCCTTCCTTTATCAAGTCTGAAGCAATACTGACCTGACTAATTCAATGGAATTTACAGATTATATCTTAAAACACAGAATAGCTAAGAAGACAGAAAGTGCAGGGAGAGGAGGAGGTATCATAAAAATCATGAGGGGGGCTAAGGTAACAGGCAGACAGTGTCCAGTGTAGGAGAACAGACAGGGGAAATCTATAGCTTTACATAGAGCATATACCGACATAAAGTTATATATCAACATTGAATCAATATCTATAAAGATGTGAAATTGTATATACAGGGGGAATACAAAAGTTAAAAAAAAGACAAAAGTGTGGACATAGGCTTACCTGTGTACCTATGTATAAAGAATGTGGAATATACAATGTAATTGACTAAATGAAAGTACATTACAAAAAAAATTGATAATGTGTTAAGAATCCAGATTCCACATTTAGTCCAGAATTAAACAAGTTAAAGTTCACTATCATTTTCATTTCAAAGTTTTTTCTTTCCATGGTGTTTTTGAAGTTGCCTCTGAGAATTTTGATTTTAAGGTTTTGGATGGAGTGGTCAGGTTGGGTGAAATGGTGACCAACAGGGGTGCAGTATTTTGTTTCACAGTGGTTTTTGATTGAGTGTCTGTGTAAGTTCATCCGAAGGTGCAATTTTTGGCTTGTTTCTCCAATATAGCATCCCACTTCACATGCAGTGCAATGTATCATGTATAGCACATTTGCAGATGTACATGAATATGCCCCTTTAATGTTATAGGATTTATTTTTGTGATTTGCTGTGTTGCTTTCACAAACATGTTGACACAGTTTGCAGAGAGCTTTATAGCAGCACTTGGTTCCATTCTGAGTATTGTTTTTCTCAAGGGGTAGCTTCCTATGTACCAGTTTGTGCTTTACGTTAGGTGGTTGTCTGTATGCCAGGATTGGGGGTTTTGGAAAGATTTTTTTGAGTGTAGGATCCTCTAAGAGTAGTGGCTGTAAGTCTTTTATGATTTTTCGTATCCCTTCCACAGCAGGGTTGTATTTGACTACTAGTGGGATACGTGATATGTTTTTCTTCTCCCTATATTGTAGTAAGTGTTCACGTGGAGTATTGAGGGCAGATATAATTTTTTTATTTATAATCCTTGTTTTGTAACCTTTTTCTCTGAATGATTGGGACAGTGTGATGAGGTGTTTGTCACGGTCCCTAGTATCTGAGCAAATTCTCTGGTATCTTGTAGCCTGACTGTAGATTATGGATTTTTTTAATGTGATTGGGGTGGGAGCTGGAGCTGTGGAGGTAGCTGCATCTATCTGTTGGTTTTCTGTATACAGATGAGTGCAGTTTGCCATTTGTGATTAATATTGTTGTATCCAGGAAGCTGACACAGTCTCTAGAAAAGTTAATTTTAAGCTTGATTGATGCATGAAATAGATTAAATGATTTATGAAAATGTTCAAGGTTTTTTTCTCCTTCTGTCCATATGATGAAAATATCATCTATGTAGCGAAAGTATTTGAAGGGTTTGTGAGGGTGAGTGGCTAGGAATCTCTGTTCTAAGTCAGCCATGAAGAGGTTTGCGTACTGTGGTGCCCATGGCTGTTCCCATGGTTTAAAACATTCCCTAGACACATGCAACATAAACTGGACAAACTGGTGCCCTCTAACCCTAGCATAGGGACATTCTACATGCTCCCAAATATCCACAAACCAGGGAACCCAGGAAGACCAATAATAACAGCCATGGACACTCTGACTGAGCAAATATCGGGCCTAGTGGAGAATATTCTTAAGCCTTTAGTTATTAACACCACTAGCTTTATAAAAGACACCACTGATTTTCTTAACAAAATCAGCCAGATAAAAGAATTGCCAGAGGATACTATACTTGTGACAATGGATGTGGAATCCCTGTACAGCAATATTCCACATAAAGATGGTATTGATGCCTGCTTAAACTTTCTCTCCTCCGATAGCCCTAACCAGACATATAGTGCTTCTACAGTTAGTAAACTTACAGAATTTATACTTACTCACAATTATTTCATCTTCAACCACTCCATCTACTTACAAACCATGGGAACAGCCATGGGCACTAAAATGGCACCACAGTACGCAAACCTCTTCATAGCTGACTTAGAACAGAGATTCCTAGCCACTCACCCTCACAAACCCTTCAAATACTTTTGCTACATAGATGAAATTTTCATCATAATGACAGAAGGAGAAAAAAACCTAGAACATTTTCATAAATCATTTAATCTATTTCATGCATCATTCAAGCTTAAAATTAACTTTTCTAGAGACTGTGTAAGCTTCCTGGATACAACAATATCAATCACAAATGGCAAACTGCACTCATCTTTCATACAGTAAACCAACAGATAGATGAAGCTACCTCTACAGCTCCATCTCCCATCCCAATAACAATAAAAAATCCATAATCTACAGTCAGGCTACAAGATACCACAGAATTTGCTCAGATACCAAGGACCGTGACAAACACCTCATCACACTGCCCCAATCATTCAGAGAAAAAGGTTACAAAACAAGTATTATAAATAAAAAAAATAACTCTGCCCTCAATACTCCACGTGAACACTTACTACAATACAGGGGGAAGAAAAACATATCACGTATCCCACTAGTAGTCAAATACAACCCTGCTGTGGAAGGGATGCGAAAAATCATAAAAAACTTACAGCCACTACTCTTAGAGGATCCCACTCTCAAAAACTATTTTCAAAACCCCCAATCCTGGCATACAGACAACCACTAAACCTAAAGCAGAAACTGGTACATAGGAAGCTACCCCTTGAGAAAAAGAACACTCAGAATGGAACCAAGTGCTTCTATAAACTCTCTGCAAACGGTGTCAACACATTTGTGAAAGCAGTACAGCAAATCACAATAATAAATCCTATAACATTAAAGGGGCATATTCATGTATTTCTGCAAATGTGGTATACATGATACATTGCACTGCATGTGAAGACAGACACTCAATCAAAAGCCACTGTGAAACAAAATACTGCACCCCTGTTGGTCACCATTTCACCCAACCTGACCACTCCATCCAAAACCTCAAAATCAAAATTCTCAGAGGCAACTTCAAAAACACCATGGAAAGAAATACCTTTGAAATGAAAATGATAATGCACTTTAACTTGTTTAATTCTGGACTAAATGTGGACTCTGGATTCTTAACACATTATCACATTTTTTTGTAATGTACTTTCATTTAGTCAATTACATTGAATATTCCACATTTTTTATACATAGGTACACAGGTAAGCCCATGTCCACACTTTTGTCTTTTTTTAATTTTTGTATTCCCCCTGTATATACAATTTCACATCTTTATAGATATTGATTCAATGTTTATATATAACTTTATGTCAGTATATGCTATATATTTCCCCTTTCTGTTCTACACTGGACACTGTCTGCCTGTTACCTAAGCCCCCCTCGTGATTTTTACGACACCTCCTCCTCTCCCTGCACTTTCTGTCTTCTTAGCTATTCTAGGTTTTAAAATATATTCTGTAAATTCCATTGAATTGGTCAGTATTGCTTCAGACTTGATAAAGGAAGGAACTCTTCCGAAAGCTTGTCAACTTATAAATGTATAGTTAGTCCAATAAAAAAGTATCATTGCTCAATGCAATACTCTTGTTATTTTGATATCTAAATCTCTGGACTAACACAGCTACTCCAATCAACGTATTATATATATATATATATATATATATATATATATATATATATATATATATATATATATATATTGTGAGAAGAAATGCCTCACAGTAACATATGTTAGATAAATATTTGATAACCTAAATATAAAATGTCCAATTTATTTCATTTGTAATAATCCCATTTTAAAATATATAACATATTTTAGTTTTTATATCTTCCAGACATCTAAGGGACACATTGGATTCCAGATGGGGCTAATAGATGCTGATACAGGATTGCCTGCATGGTGGTGTGACCTAAGTCATATCATGTGGTTATGCACTAAATATTTATATAACTGGGAAAGATAACTTTAAATGCATCTCTTAAAATATTATAAGTAGAATTGTATGGAAGTATACATCAGATAGATATATTGTATAGATTTAAGGTTATGCATAGACCTGGTATCTGAATGTATAGGAAGTCTCTCTCTCTCTCTCTCTCTCTCTCTCTCTCTCTCTCTCTCTCTTTATATATATATATATATATATATATATATATATATATATATATATATTCTAAAATATTATAGGATTGAAGTATGCTCATGTTTAGTCTATATGGATACATGATAAGTCTTATTAGATGGGACAGATATGTGACCAGACAGGTTTCTTAATATCAGGAAATAATGAGTATATTAAATATACAATTAAAAGATACATAACAAAACTGTTTTTCTGATTATCTGCTGCCATCTAGTGGTTTGTGCGAGAGTTGCAACCAAAGGGAATTAGTGTCAAATAACCATATGTTCCAAATAGCCAATGATATGTTCAACTCGAAGGGCCTATCAGAGACAAGCATCCGAGTGCCTATCAAACTCTTGTGGGAATGATTAAAAGAAAAGGAGTAGGGATTCTTTATTTTATTTTTTTTAATAAAGACCCACACACACAGTAGACAAAGGACACACAGACTCAAAGAAGTATAAGTTTTGGAGAGGAAAATACACAGGCTTTGTGCCTAGTAGATTCGCTGCCATTTTGGGACACTTTCTTGAAAAAGGAAGATAACAGTTTTGAGGCCTGTACCATTGCGATATAGTGGATAAATCCTTCTTAGATGACCCACAAGAAATTCTGGAAATTAATAATCATTTGGTTATGTGGTAACGTATGGCAGTGACTATAATTTAATATTTTAAAGCAAATACATTGATTGTTTCAACAGTTTAATTGAAGTTAATCATTTAAAAAGGGCACTTTGTATTTTATGCTTACATCCATAGTCGTGTGTAATTTTAGGTAGTCACATAAATTGTCTGTTTGCATTAATAATATATATAATTTCTGGTGTTTTTAATTGAAATTATATAGAATCATTTGTGGGCTAAGTTACTTAATTATACTTGTCTGAAAGTTATATTAAATCTTTTGAAACCCAGTAAGATTTGTGTGAAGTATCTTGGTATATTGTTTATCTAAACACTGTGAAGTTAGCGGTCCATATTCTGGTATTTCACTGTGGTATTTTAATGCGATTCATTGTGAGTAAGGTTAATTTTAAAGGTATATTTTTTTATGATCTGCTGTATAAAATATTGTAACAGCATAAGCATGCATAGTTGATTCAAAGCTAGTCTTTATAAATATATTGCAATGTGTATATAAATCTTAACAAATCTAAATAATTTAGGAATAAGTATTCATTTCAATTGTTTCATATATACACTTTAATTGGAGGTTGTTTTAAAGAATAATATAAATAAATTGTATTATAACCCTGGTATATACTGACAGTCTGCTGCCCCCGATGGCCTAAATCCAGTGTAATAACCAAATGGAATTCTCCTTAACCTATCACAGACGAGCTTTGTGGGTCATATCCAAAAAGGTTCACTAATGATTAGAATAAAAAGGGGTGAGGTGTATCACGTGATATAACCTCATGCATAGGGAAAAAGGGGGTCTTTGCTGCTGAGTTTTGACTGACAAACTGTTGCCTTGGAATCCAGTCTCCTTAAAGTAAATCTGGGCCTAACTTTCATCCATATAGAAAAAATGCCTCTCTTAATTTATGAAGTGAACTGGACTTATTGGAAAAAGCTGAACTTCAATTTGGTGTATCTGGTATCCTATAAAAAGTTGTTTCATACTTTTATATTTACATAAAAGGTATTTTGTTGCTATAGTTAAATTGCAGGTATATCTTTTATGATCTTTGTAAAGAATATTATAACAGCATAAGCATGTATAATTTGATTCATAATCTGGTCTCTACAAAAATATATTGCAATGTGTATATACATTTTAACTAATTTAAAGAATTTAGGAATTTATATTAATTTCAATTGTTTCGTATATACATTTTAATTGGAGGTTGTTTTAAAGAATAATATAAATAAATTGTATTATAACCCTGGTATATACTGACATGTTGTAAGGTGTGTGTATAAGTGACATGTTTTTTTTTTTTTCACTAATCAGGTCTCCTGAAGGAGCAATCATCTGTATCAACACCATAGTCTAAACATCTCTCCACCTCTTGTGACATGGCTTTGTGCAACATTTTCTCCCATTTGTTTAACTTGATATTTAAGCCTTTTGCAGCTAAGCCATTTTCACCTCCCAGTGCTAAACCAATAATAAACTGTATTGTTATCTACATTTAAACACTATTGTAAATCAAATTTTAGTGAGTGACACACACAAACTACAGTATATATTGTTTTTTAGGTATTTTTCAGCAGACACAGCATATTACGGATATACTATTATTGTATTTAAGTTTCATGGCATGAAACAGCAAAAACTAAACAAAATAAATAAAACCTGTATTTTTGTTAAGATTTTAAGAAATATTGAAAATGGCCAGGTGACCACTGCTTTTACTGTGATGTTCTTTTGTGCAGTACAGAAATAAAAGCAGTGATTTCCTGGCTATACAGACAAATGTCATAATTTTTTATGAGAAGAACTTATCTACTAGAAAATAATCTTTATTAGGGGTCTCAAGACATACCATTATTATTGAGGATATAATCTCCCATTCTCAAGCAAATCCACATGTATCATGTATGTACATTTGTTTTCAACATCTGTTTTTTTCTGGCTTTCCAAGATAAACATAATTTGAAAGAGAATACAATTCTTGTAAGCCTGTGGCTAGTAAGAGAGCTTAGATTGAGTGGTTTGAAGAGCAACACCCCCATCCAACTCCCTTACATGCCTGTCACATTGCATTCCAACCCCCTCTGTGATGTCACCAGTGTTCATGGTGACATCACTGGCACTCCTATGTAGCTCTCCTA
This sequence comes from Bombina bombina, assembly GCF_027579735.1. Taxonomy (NCBI): domain Eukaryota; kingdom Metazoa; phylum Chordata; class Amphibia; order Anura; family Bombinatoridae; genus Bombina; species Bombina bombina. The sequence continues at coordinate 439,138,494 of NC_069504.1, forward strand.
CTGTGCAACCAGCAAACAGGCGTGCAGTGTGGGGGAATTGCCAATCTGGTGCTGTGATCAGTGATTCCCCTTTATACAGAGAACTGGTCGTATTGAGTTCACAGGTAGCAATATGCTTGATGACCCATTTTCGTCATGCGAATGGAAGTGGCTTAAAGACCACCTCCACCAGTGTTCTCATCTTCTTTATGTAGCATTCCCATTCCTTTTTTAACTCCTCCTCCTGTACAGATGGCTCCTATCTTTGCTTTTTGACAATTTTTTGTGCACCTCAACATCATGTTTTTTTCCCACTACCTGTGTTGTGGCATAAGGCTGCCTAGGCAGTGTAGCTTGTTCCATTCTAAGTGGGTGCATCCTCTCCCTCTCAGTCTTTTGCCTCTCTTTCTATCATGAGGTATTTTTTTTTGTGTGGACAGTAATTTCCTCTGCGTCTAGTGTTCCTTTTTTTTTTTTTTTAATAGTTTTTATTGAGGTCAAAATTTTGGCATACAAAGAAAATATAATAACATTGCATATTATTGCGTGGTTACATTAAAAAAAAAAAGACTTATGGAAAGATACATCATATAAGGTACATATTAATAGGACATATGCAATTGGCAATATCCACTATATCACTAGAGCATGATGTGGAGTGCATGTAACAAACAACATCTATTATCTATATGCTATAAGGTTCTGGTAAGAAACAGACACAGCAGAGGGAAAAGAAAAGAAAAACACGTTAAAGTACACATTTTGGTACATATAAAACTCTATACCCCTGCGTAGTCACACTTCTCCAGAAAACATAGTAAGGTACAACCTATGAATTACATATTAAAAAGGCATATGCAATTAGCAACAGCTGCTACATTCAAGGAACATAAAGTGGAGTTTAAAGTAATAGTTTTGTATACAGTAAATGATGTCTGCCATTTATATGATATAAAGCTCTACGATTAAACATTTGCTAAAAAAAGGAAAGAGAAACACATGCCACTAGTCATCTAAGCCTTCTATGGAGAACAGTAGGCCACTCTTGGACCTCATATTTTATAGGGCAATAACATGGGCCGAAGGCTATATTAAAGAAAGGAGACCACATGTGGGTCTCATTATTTAGACCTCAGGTATATTTTCCATTAACTGAAATAGTACGTTAACATATGCAGGTATGGTACAATATAAAAAATGTGGTAGATGAATTAGAAGGTAATAATTCAGGTAGGTTACGGCATAGTTAAGATAAGCCATATAGTTAACCCTCCTAAATTAGGAGGTGTATTATAAAGGGGGGGGGGGTAAATTAAATAATGGACATATTGGCACTTAGATGCGACTTCCATCGAATATATACTGTCTTATGGGCAGACTGAACCCTGGCCTATAGAGGATGAAAGCATATAAGCTGACATGCAAATATATGAACCTCAAAATGCTGGTTCTCTGAGCAATATTCAAAACAAGGGCCAGCCTCATTTTATGCATTAAAGCCTAGCAACCTCTTAAGTATGAATAGGGATTCTAGGGAGAAATCTAGTGTTTAGATATATGAATGCCAAAGCAAAAAATAAAATTGCGACGAGGCATGGGCCCTATGCCCAGCGGCAATAAATGTAAAACCCCATTCAGGCGTTCTTTATAGGCAGTAGGCATAGAAGTTACTCAGCAGTATACATGCAATTGTTATTCACATTTAGTAGAACAATAACTAATATATACCCTATAAAGGTAGTGTGGTTGAAAATTGGTACTACTGTTAGTGTGTGCTCCAATCTTATAGTCATGTCAGGTATTATAGTTAGGCTTTGCGTGTTAGATACTAAGCTGTCGGCAATCCTGCCAACATCTATGTATATATATCATTATGCTATTAAGGTACTTTGCAATCTCAAGTAACAGTGCAAAGAAAATGTGTTTCAATGAGAGGTTTAATATGTCAGGGTGCAAGCAATGTACAGGATTGAGAATATGCGGGGCTTTATAAAACTATAATGAGGGAGACAGCTATGTATGGTTTATAACTCTGAAAAAGAAAAAAGCGCAAAGAGAGACTCAAGTGCAATAAATAACATAGACACTGCTGCTCTTAAAAATATGCACTTACAATGTTTTATTAATAATACAGCAGTTAAAAACCACAGCTTTCTCCTTTAGGGTAAAATATCCAAATACTCAGCTGCTCCGGTTTGCTTTCACAGCCTAGGTGTCTTTTTTTCCAATGTCCGCTCCCTTCAGCTGTTCACCGGAACTTTTAGTGTGTGGGTAATCCTTGTTCCTGGGGCTATGGTAGCCCTAAGTGTCCAAAAAGCAAAGCGTTCTATTCCTAGAACTACGGCTCCTCCAAAGAACCAAAGTACAATCCTATGATACCTCTACGCGTTTCTTCTGCTATCGTGCAGACTTTCTCAAGAGGATGAAGAGTCAAATGCTGGGTGGATACAATGTCCGTCACAATAAAAACCCTCATGGCAGATCCTATTGGTTAAAATTTCCTCTATGCTAAACTGATAGAAAATACGCTCTGGGTCCTAGAGACCAAATTCCAGAGTACTATGTTCCTTTAAGTGGTAAAAAATATACAATTAATAACAACATGTCAAAAATTGGTAAATGCTGCAAATCAAAAAGCGATTAGTTTGCACCAAAGATATACAAATAAATACCCCAAAACATAAAAATATGGTAATAAAACTAAAATCCTACAACTAGATAAAATTTAATAGAGCAAGAAATGAGGGTTTTTATTGTGACGGACATTGTATCCACCCAGCATTTGACTCTTCATCCTCTTGAGAAAGTCTGCACGATAGCAGAAGAAACGCGTAGAGGTATCATAGGATTGTACTTTGGTTCTTTGGAGGAGCCGTAGTTCTAGGAATAGAACGCTTTGCTTTTTGGACACTTAGGGCTACCGTAGCCCCAGGAACAAGGATTACTCACACACTAAAAGTTCCGGTGAACAGCTGAAGGGAGCGGACATTGGAAAAAAAGACACCTAGGCTGTGAAAGCAAACCGGAGCAGCTGAGTATTTGGATATTTTACCCTAAAGGAGAAAGCTGTGGTTTTTAACTGCTGTATTATTAATAAAACATTGTAAGTGCATATTTTTAAGAGCAGCAGTGTCTATGTTATTTATTGCACTTGAGTCTCTCTTTGCGCTTTTTTCTTTTTCAGAGTGAAACTTCTTGCCCTACTTCATTTGGTGTGAAGGATCCATTTGGTAAACAAGCAGCAGAGGACTCTAGTGACTTATGGACAGACATTTGTTTGGAAAGTGGTAAAACGTTTTTTTATTCCATTGGTTTTACTTTTACTTTTTATTTGTTTGTACTTTATTGAATACCTTTTAATTACATACAAGGATTTGATTTATTTAGATATCACACATGGTTTGATGTTAGAAATTGGCAAATAGGATTGACAGTGTTTCTATTATATTTCAAAGAGGGGGTTAGTGCCATTGTTATTTATTTCTTTGGTGTGTCATGTATGGTTTATAAGCAGCATTATCGGCAGGGATGAAATCACAGTACAATAATTAGATAGGGATATGTGTACAAGCCTGGGTATCAAGCCTGTAGGAGTGCTTTATAGATCCAACTGAAGGACTTTGCAATTGCAAGCTAAGAGAGGAGTTAGTAGGGTGTAGCTTAAAAGGATACACATAAGTAAGGAGTACATGATGAGAATACAAGATTCATAAGTTAAAAACTATATAACACACTCAGCATCAAACTTATTGATCGTAGGTAACTTGGTAAACATAAACGGCCAGGGCATTAACCACCTTCTATAAGCCAACAAGGTATATTATGTATTATAACAGAAAACGGGTATTAATACTCTGTATGTGAGCAGTTGTTATATACACATGCTCAGCCAATCCCAGATGCAGAGTTAGAAGCATAGCAAAAATGTTAAATGGCCAAACAGTGACAGGCTAAAAAAAAAAACGTATTTAGTGACTACATGCTGGATATCATATATAAGCTATGGAACATAAACAGGAACAATAAAAAAGGATATGAGTAGTGGGTGAATAAGTCACAAGTCAGCCTGACACCTTGTTATCTTGAAGACCAAAACTTGTCTGCCATGATACATGAAAAAGTCTATTGTGTATAACTGTAAGGGATTCTCAGTATTCTCATGCAAACCCTCTAACAGACTTAATAGCAGGAATCATTTGTCTCACATCAAAACGCAGGACTAAAGTCTCTCCATGTCCTTTACAGGTGCAAACTTGCAGATAGCGGTATGAGGTCCATATGTACTAAGATCCTATATGCAGGAGTCTCAAGTTGCGGCGCTAGTTGTGCCATGGAGAGGGTAGAGAGACAAACCCACTGCAGTTTCGGCAAGTGTGCGTGGCAGTAATAGCAGCAGGGATGATGAGCTATAAGCCAGAAATAGCTGAGCGTGGGGCATTTCCAATAGCGGTGTCCCTTGTGCAGGTAAGATAGACTCAGTGGGCTCTCCTTTCTAGTATGCTGCACTAGCCAGTCAAGCAGGCCTAAGTGCGTGGGCAGGTATAGGGCCTTATTAACACCGCAGCTGTTCCAGGACTCGCCCAAGATCCTTATTGAAGTACGGATAGTTAGCGGAGCTTCTCTTAGGTTAAGTGCTTCTGTCTGCAGGTCATGCCGCTCCATATCAGAGATCTGCGCGAATTCGGCTCCCTGTACCTCTGAGGTCACTATTTCTTGAGGCAATGAAGCGTGTCTCGCATTTGTAGTCCAAAATGGCGGCTTTTGCGAATGATCTGTGGTTCCCGGGCACAGAGCAATGAGGGGCTTGAAAGCCTCAGACACTGCATGTAAGAGAGCTGCATTATGATTGTCCAGTAGCTCCTGCAGCTGTTTATAAAGGAGAGCCGCCATTACTATGTAAATGCGATGTGACAGGCAAAGCAAGAGAAAAAGGACCTTCAGGAATATCTTGCCCTGTCAAGCCACCTTCTCAACAGGGGGATGATAGTACAATATACAGGGCTCTGAAATAGGGTTGCAGAAGGATAAAACATTCCTAAAATCCTTGATAAAAGTGAGATAAGTTAGGAGCTCCTGAGATGTGCGACCTGCTCCAGTGCTAGTTGGCTCCGCCCCCCGTGTTCCTCTTTTTTTGTGTGTGTTTGTTTTTCCTGCTCCTTCCCCATTTGCCTCTTGTATTTCTTTACTCTTATTATATATAAATATATAACTGTTTAAGGATATAATGAATATTTTAGAACAGAGCCATGGTGATGTTTTGAATTGGTTGCTGTAGAAACAGAATTGGTGTGAGGTTATGATACCATGATGCTGAATTCACTCTTCTGGAAATATATTTTTAACAGTTAAAGTAAAACGGTTTGGTGTCTAAGAACAGCAAGTGTCCCACAGTCTTAATATATATATATATATATATATATATATATATATATAGATACACATACACACATATATATATATATATATATATATATATATACAGTATATATGTCTGTATATAGAGTATACAGACATATACCCCAGGATTGGCGTAAAGCTGATGTGGTGCCACTCTTCAAAAAGGGAAGCAGGGATGATCCAGGAAGCTATAGACCAGTTAGTCTGACATCAATAGTGGGGAAGATATTTGAAGGGATTATAAGGGATTATATTGATGAGCATATTCGTGTAAACAAGATTATGAGTTCTAATCAGCATGGCTTTAGGAGAAATAGATCATGTCAAACTAATCTAATTAGATTCTACGAGGAAGTAAGTAAAAATATAGATTAAGGGGAATCAGTTGATGTGATATACTTAGATTTTGCAAAGGCATTTGATACAGTGCCACATGAGAGATTAATGCACAAAATTAAGGGACTGGGGATAGCTGAAAATGTTAGCTCATGGATAAATAACTGGATAAAAGATAGGGAGCAACGAGTAGCAGTAAATGGATCATACTCAGATTGGACAAAGGTAATCAGTGGTGTCCCCCAGGGATCAGTACTGGGCCCTGTTCTTTTTAATATTTTTATAAATGACTTGGAGCAAGGATTAAATAGCGACATCTCTATTTTTGCAGATGATACTAAGTTAAGTAAGGTCATTAGGTCAGAGCAGGATGAACTCTCTTTGCAAAGGGATTTGCTAAAATTAGAACTATGGGCAAGTGAATGGAAAATGAGATTTAATACGGAAAAATGTAAGGTTCTACATTTTGGAAGTAAAAATAAGCAGGCTATGTATTTTTTAAATGGGACAAGACTTAGCCAAACACAGGAGGAAAGGGATTTGGGAGTAGTAATAGATAACAAGCTAAAGATGAGTGCACAATGCAGAGCAGCGGCTTCAAAGGCTAATAAGATACTAGCATGTATTAAAAGAGGCATTGATTCAAGGGAGGAAAGCATAATTCTGTCATTATATAAAGCCCTGGTAAGACCTCACCTTGAGTTTGGAGTGCAGTTCTGGGGACCGATTGCTAAAAAAGATATTGCAGAACTAGAAAAAGTTCAGAGAAGGGCCACAAAGCTAATAAGGGGATTGGAGAAATTAACCTATGAGGAGAGGCTAGCCAAACTGGGTCTGTTCTCTTTAGAAAAAAGGCGCTTGAGAGGTGACATGATTACTTTATATAAATATATTCAAGGCCCATATACAGAGATGGCAGAAGCTCTTTTTATTCCAAGAAAATTGGTTCTGACAAGAGGTCATAATTTAAGGTTGGAGGAAAGGAGATTTAATCTCCTGCAACGGAAACGTTTTTTCACTGTAAGAGCAATAAAATTGTGGAACTCATTACCAAAGGAGGTAGTGAATGCCAATACCATAGATACATTTAAAAACAGTCTGGATAAATTTCTGTATATAAACAAAATTCATGGATATGATTGCTAGTATTAAATGGGTCACATTTTAATGGGGTTATTTAAGCTTAACTGGAGCTTTTTGTAAGTATTTTAGATTTGTATAGGTTGAACTCGATGGACTTCAGTCTTTTTTCAACCTTATCTACTATGTATATATGTGTGTGTGTGTGTATATATATATATATATATATATATGTATATATATATATATATATATATATATATATATATATATATAAATAAATAGAACCCGCTCCAAAGGATATATAGGCATTTATGTAATGGATCACCTGACTGACAAAATATTTGCAGGTGAACCAGTGCACGGAACTCAAAAAAGTAATTATGTCAAATTTAAGAAAAATTTAAAAGATGAGTTAATCCAGCACAACTAATATATAAACCAATTTGTAAAATTAAGGTAAATCTGTAAATGATCACAAACGACTGTTGATTCAAATCAGAGAGAGCAATATATTAAATCATATACTACTCTATGATTAAATACAATTTAAATCACTTGTATATAGCATACAGCCAAAATTCCTAGTAATCCTAAAAAAACCCCGGGGGATAGGTAACCAAAATTATTTATACCGGTATATGTACTGCTAGTGAACTGTATAACTTAGAATATAATTCTCTACCAAAAATATGGATATACAATACTAACAGCAAAATAACATAAACGGCAAAACTTCACCCATACATAACAATAATAACGCTAGGTGAAGGTGACGTTCCTGAGAAGGTAGAGGACGTCAACCGTTAACCTGGGAGGTTTGTGACCCACCTTAACTGCACAGCTGGACAGAGCAGCGTTACATGAAAAACCGGAGACGGAGGGGCAGCTCTACACCGCTAAGGATACACTAGCCTCGTCTGGTGAGCGAGTGGCGTGAAGCCTGTGTCTATGAGCTGTAGGCTATTTGCCTTGTGATACCCGGTCTCTTTTGGTGTCTATCTTAATAGGACGCTTTGCTGAATTGCTCTTTCTCAACTGTGCTTGCTTTTGCTTTGTACCGTCCAATACATGTGCTTTACACTCAGTCCTGCTACATAAGTATGCCTTGAAAATACCTACTTTGGCTGCATTGAATCAATTTTGGGAGCCGTGAGTGATTAATGCTATATCAAGCTGACTGTTTGCATGCGCTTAACAATTGCCTATGCCATCATATTATGCTTTGATAATCATCTGCTTTTACAAGAGGTTTATGTTTGCAAGCAACGTCGGATGTCTGCATTAACTTTATGCTACTAAGTTTCATTATTGCAACAACTTCCGGATCCTATCAAGGACTGTGTCTCAAAATTTCTTGTTCATGATGCTTTTTATGAGCTAAGTTATTAGCGCTGTAATTTGGTACCTTAGCAATTATTGTTATGTATGGGTGAAGTTTTTCTGTTTATGTTATTTTGCTGTTAGTATTGTATATCCATATTTTTGGTAGAGAATTATATTCTAAGTTATACAGTTCACTAGCAGTACATATACCGGTATAAATAATTTTGGTTACCTATCCCCCGGGTTTTTTTTAGGATTACTAGGAATTTTGGCTGTATGATATATACAAGTGATTTAAATTGTATTTAATCATAGAGTAGTATATGATTTAATAAATTGCTCTCTCTGATTTGAATCAACAGTCCTTTGTGATCATTTACAGATTTACCTTAATTTTACAAATTGGTTTATATATTAGTTGTGCTGGATTAACTCATCTTTTCAATTTTTCTTAAATTTGACATATATATATATATATATATATATATATATATATATATATATATATATATATATATATATATAGGTTAGTAGGACAAGTGCACTCTCACGAACAGTATTACGATTTACCAGGGTGCATGAATGTGGGTAATAATAGCAAAAGATAGAAGACAGCACTCTCTGGTCTTAAATACAAAGGTTGTTTTATTTGTAGTGACATTTCGGGGAAAGCTTCTGAGGAAGGGGAAGCTTTCCCCGAAACGTCACTACAAATAAAACAACCTTTGTATTTAAAGGAACAGTAAAGTCAAAACTAAACTTTCATGATTCAGATAGGGCATGCAATTTTAAACAACTTTCCAATTTACTTTTATTATCAAATTTGCTTTGTTCCCTTGGTGGTATTTTTGAAAAACTAAATCTAGCTAGGCTCAAACTGATTTCTAAACAGTTGAAAACCGCCCCCTAGCTCAGAGCATTTTGAAAGTTTTTCACAGTTAGACTGTGCTAGTTCACATGTGTCTTATAGATAACATTGTGCTCACTCCCGTGAAGTTATTTAGGAGTCTTCACTGATTGACTACACTGCATGTCTGTCAAAGGCACTTAAATAAGGAGGCTGTCTGCAAAGGCTTAGATACAAGGTAATCACAGAGGTAAAAAGTATATTAATACAACTGTGTTGCTTGTGCAAAAATGGGGAATGGGTAATAAAGAGATTACCTATCTTTTTAAATAAGAAAAATTTTGGTGTAAACTGTCCCTTTATGACCAGAGAGTGCTGTCTTCTATATTTTGCTATATATATATATATATATATATATATATATATATATATATATATACACAAAATTTGTTTTTTCCAAAATTTTCAGCTTGGGTTTTTCTATTGATCCGGATTGTCAGAAATTTAGTCATCAGTCCGTTCTGCTCTGCTGATTGATGGAAGATGGCAACCACAGAACAGGGGGGGCAGGAGTGGAAGCTGCAAACAGCAGAGTTACTGAACTAGGTAGGTAGGCCTGACATCATATCAACCTCAAAAATGCACATTCAGGCAATGCTGAACTAGGTAGGTAGGCCTGACATCATATAAACATAAAAAATACACCTCCAGGCAATGAATGGAGGAGGAGGGTAACAGGTGCTTAGAGCCCCTTAGACACAGTGGCAAAGCAGTTCCCTGAGGATTTGGCATTGACAGAGAATGACCACCACAGAGCGAAGAGGTCAGGAGTAGCAGCAGCAGGCAGCAGACATACTGAACTAGATAGTTAGGCCTGACAGTACATAAACCCCACATACACCTCCAGTGCAGGAAAAGGGCAACAGGTGCCTAGAGCCATGTGAGTATACTTACCGAATCAGATGAATCCAGTCTCAGTGAACAGCGAGAGTGCTGCTTCTCACATGGGATGCTGAGACTTCAATCAATCTTCAGCTGCGGCTGCAGCTCTCTAGGCCCCATTTAAAGGGGCCATGTTCCCATTATAGGAATTCCCACCTTGTGGTGTGGGAGTTCCATTAAAGGCTCACCCAGCCCATCACTCTGTGCTAAATTACTGCCTTACCTACATTGATCCCCTTGCTCCTGATACCAAAGCATATTTACATGACTCCTGTGTATGCTCACCTTGCTCCTGTGACCTAAGCATACTTACCTGACACCAGTGTATGCTTACCTTGCTCCTGAGACCAAAGAATACTTACCTTATACCTGCGTATGTTCAACTTGTTCCTGAAACCAAGCATACTCATCTGATACCTGTGTATAATCACCTTGCTCTAGAGACCAAGCATAATTACCTTGCATCTGGGTATGCTCACCTTGCTCCAGAGGCCAAACATACTTAACTTGTACCTGCGTATGCTAACCTTACTTCAGATAACACACATACTTGCCTGAAACCTGTGCATGCTCACATTGTTCCAGAGATCAAGCATATTTATCTTGCAACTATGTATGCTCACCAGGATCCTGAAAGCCAAGCAGAATAACCTGAAACAGGTGTATGCTCACCTTGTTTCTGAAGCTGTGCCTGCTGTACAAATCTGGTATCCAGTGACAGTCTCACCAACAGTACCTGCTGGATATCCTGTGCCTCCTGAGAAACTGTGTCCACCATACCAGTGACAGCCTTCCTCAAACCAGCTGTGCCTGATGTATATATCTGGTATCCAGGGACAATTTTACCAACAGTACCTGCTGGGTATCCTGTGCCTGTTGAAAAACCTGTGTCTACCTTACCAGTGACAGACTTATTTAAACCAGCTGCACCTATCAGGTATGCTGTGTCAACCTCACCCTTTACTGTTCAAGTCAAGCACCCTTGTCTATGGACTAAGTTACTACAAGCTAAGTAATCTGAACCTTCTTTTAGACTTTAGTGATTTTCATAAGGCCTATGTTAAAAAACTTGCTGTTTCTGTAATCTTCAATCTGAACTAACTGTTCTTTTTCTTACCAATCAGTAAAGCTTTCAAAATACTTACATTGTTCTGTGTATCTGTTCCTGCATTCTGAGTTACACGCACCCTAACCTCCTGTAGAACCCTGGGGCCACAGTGGCTAGCAGTTCTCTGAGGATTTGAAAATTGATGGATGATGATGACCACAAAGCAGGGAAGGCAGGAACATGAGTAGCAGCAGGCAGCAAACTTACCAAACTAGATCGGTAGGCTTGACAGTACATAAACCTCAAAAATACACCTACAGCTACCTAGAGCCCCTTGGGCACAGTGGCCGACTTTTCACTGAGGATTTGGTATTGATGGAAGATGGCTACCACAGAACAGGGTGGGCAACAGCAGCAGGCAGCAGACTTACTGAAATAGATAGGTAGGCCTGACAGTACATACACCTCAAAAATACACCTCCAGATAGGTGAAGAGAAGGACAACATGTGCCAAGAGGCTTGGACACAGTGGCTAGCAGTTATCTGAGCATATGACATTGACGGATGTCAATGTAGGAGCATGAGAAACAGCAAACAATAGACTTTCTAAACTAGGTAGGTAGGCCTGCCAGTACATAAACCTCAAAAATACACCTCCAGTCGAGGAGGAGGGCAACAGCTGCCTAGAGCCCCTTGGCCGCAGTGGCCAGAAATTCCCTGGGGATTTGCCATTGATGGAAGTTGACCACCACAGAACAGAGTAGGCAGAAGCAGGAGTGGCAACAGCATCAGGCAGCATACTTACTGGAATAGATAGGTAGGCCTGACAGTACATAAAACTCAGGGGAGGAGAAGGGCAACAAGTGCCTAGAGCCCCTTGGGCACAGTGGCCAGCAGTTCCTTGATTTGGCATTGATTCATAATGACCTCAACAGAGCAAGGGGGTGGGAGCAGGAGTGACAGCAAAGTTATTGAAGTAGGCCTCTGAATTATAGTACACCAACCCTATAAATACACCTACAAGAAATGTTACAAGTGGAATGAAAGTAGTATGGTTGAAAGGAAATAAAGTTCTCTCACAATCCCACATCTGCTCCTTAAACACGTTTGAAGTTATCCTTGTAGACTCAATTCTCTGATCTGTTTACAAAGTCTTTGTAAAAGTTCTTTAATGTCTCTCAGAAACCCAACTTAAAAACAAGGGAGAGGTATACTTTTAAAATTATGCTATAGTGAAGGGAGGGAACTTCTGAGAGATGCACAATGATGTGGAATGTGCACCGGTACTGCAGCGACCATAGTCTTGTTTATTTCTTTTTCCAAACTTGTGTGTACTCTACGTGTTGGCAAAACATCTTACCTGACTTTCAGGCTGGCCTCCAGCATGATGTTGTCATCATGAACTACTACTTTTAGGACATAGATATGAATCCAAAACAACCAAGTCCTCGCACACTGAAGGGTAGGTCTGGGTAAAGAAACAATGCCACCACTCCTTGCTTGAAATAAAAAGCTTCTTTATTAGAAAACACTAAAAGGCAAAACAAGCCGTCACAAGATATAGGTCAAATATATATTTAGGACATAGGTATGGCCTGAAACAAATGAAAGAATCCAAGACAAAGCAAACAAAGAGATGTGCCGATACTGTGTTGTTCACTGCTCCCAGCTGTTCCTCAGATCCCCCCCCCTCCCCCCTCCTGATCATACTACTAGTTTTGGAGCCAAACAATGTTAATTCAGCAAATATGCCTTCAGTTTCTCTCATTGTCCTATTTACTTTTATGGGTGGACTGAAAAGATGACCTACTGCTGCTGCTGCAACTATTTCTGGTAATAGTTAGCCCTGCATATCTCCTACTCTTGGTGGACATGCTTGCTACAGCAGTTGCTGAAGATAACCCTGCTGCTTCTGCCACTTCTCTACATGCTTGAGCCAGAGGTGCAGACAATAGGGAAAAATTACCTTAAAAATTAGGTTTGATGCTTGTCCCACTTCTGCTTATTAGATGCTCAATGTCTTATTAGATGTTCACTGTGTAATCAGAGAAATGATTCATATTATATTGATTATTGTTTTTTTTTCCTTGTCATATTTTACACCCAATATAAAAAGTTTGGTAGTAACTACTATGGTGCTCTAGAGGGCCTGCAGCAAGCTGTCAGGTAGCCACAGTGCCCCCACTGCATTGGACTAAAGGGTTATAGTTAAATAATAACCTTTTTTCCCCACAACAAATGCAGCAGGCTTACCTGTTAGTCACACAGCTATGATATATGTCTGCAGTTTCACTAACTGAAAAAATATATAATCTATACACAAAGGGTTAAACTTTTATTTATTCTTTTTTAATCACCCCCCCCCAAAAAAAAAAAAAGCCAGTTTCTAAGGCAATACAATAAACTAAGCTTTTCATGTTAAACTAAATGTAATAAAATAGAAATAGAAATGTGTTTATGCACACTAAGAGTTAAAGTTAATTAAATATTCCCTCCCCCTCAAGAAAGCCAGCAGTTAGCATGCTGCTTTTAAATCAAATTTTAACTGACAATTAGATAGAAGTGTTTTCTGCACACAAAGGGTTACAGTTTAATTCTAATTTTTTTGCCTTCCCAAAAAAGCAAGCAGGCCAGTTCAATTGCAAGCTATGGCCTAGATTTGGAGTTTTGTCGGTAAGGACCCGCGTAGCTAACGCCGGCTTTTTTCTGGCCGCACCATAAAAATAACTCTGGTATTGAGAGTCCACATAAAGGCTGCGTTAGGCTCCAAAAAAGGAGCGTAGAGCATTTTTAACGCAGCTTCAACTCTCGATACCAGAGTTGCTTACGGACGCGGCCAGCCTCAAAAACGTGCTCGTGCACGATTCCCCCATAGGAAACAATGGGGCAGTTTGAGCTGAAAAAAAACCTAACACCTGCAAAAAAGCTGCGTTCAGCTCTTAACGCAGCCCCATTGTTTGCTATGCGTAAACACTTCCTACGACTGCACCTAACACTCTAACATGTACCCCGAGTCTAAACACCCCTAACCTTACACTTATTAACCCCTATTCTGCCGCCCCCGCTATCGCTGACCCCTGCATATTTTTTTAACCCCTAATCTGCCGCTCCGTAAACCGCCGCTACTTACATTATCCCTATGTACCCCTAATCTGCTGCCCCTAACACCGCCGACCCCTATATTATATTTATTAACCCCTAATCTGCTCCCCACAACGTCGCCTCCACCTGCCTACACTTATTAACCCCTAATCTGCCGACTGGACCGCACCGCTACTATAATAAAGTTATTAACCCCTAATCTGCCTCACTAACCCTATCATAAATAGTATTAACCCCTAATCTGCCCTCCCTAACATCGCCGGCACCTAACTTCAATTATTAACCTCTAATCTGCCGACCGGAGCTCACCGCTATTCTAATAAATGTATTAACCCCTAAAGATAAGTCTAACCCTAACACTAACACCCCCCTAAGTTAAATATAATTTTAATCTAACAAAATTAATTAACTCTTATTAAATAAATTATTCCTATTTAAAGCTAAATACTTACCTGTAAAATAAATCCTAATATAGCTACAATATAAATTATAATTACATTGTAGCTATTTTAGGATTAATATTTATTTTACAGGTAACTTTGTATTTATTTTAACCAGGTACAATAGCTATTAAATAGTTAAGAACTATTTAATAGTTACCTAGTTAAAATAATTACAACATTACCTGTAAAATAAATCCTAACCTAAGTTACAATTAAACCTAACACTATACTATCATTAAATTAATTAAATAAAATACCTACAATTACCTACAATTAAACCTAACACTACACTATCAATAAATTAATTAAATACAATATCTACAAATAACTACAATGAAATAAACTAACTAAAGTACAAAAAATAAAAAAGAACTAAATTACAAAAAATAAAAAATATCTACAAACATAAGAAAAATATTACAACAATTTTAAACTAATTACACCTACTCTAAGCCCCCTAATAAAATAACAAAGACCCCCAAAATAAAAAATGCCCTACCCTATTCTAAATTAATAAAGTTTAAAGCTCTTTTACCTTACCAGCCCTGAACAGGGCCCTTTGCGGGGCATGCCCCAAGAAGTTCAGCTCTTTTGCCTGTAAAAAAAAAACATACAATACCCCCCCCAACATTACAACCCACATACCCCTAATCTAACCCAAACCCCCCTTAAATAAACCTAACACTAAGCCCTTGAAGATCATCCAACCTTGTCTTCACCTCACCAGGTATCACCGATCCGTCCTGGCTCCAAAATCTTCATCCAACCCAAGCGGGGGCTGGCGATCCATCATCCGGTGGCTGAAGAGGTCCAGAAGAGGCTCCAAAGTCTTCATCCTATCCGGGAAGAAGAGGCGATCTGGACCGGCAACCATCTTGATCCAAGCGGCATCTTCTATCTTCATCCGATGATGACCGGCTCCATCCTGAAGACCTCCACCGCGGACCCATCTTCTTCCGGCGAAGTCCAACTGAAGAATGACGGTTCCTTTAAGGGACGTCATCCAAGATGGCGTCCCTCGAATTCCGATTGGCTGATAGGATTCTATCAGCCAATCGGAATTAAGGTAGGAATATTCTGATTGGCTGATGGAATCAGCCAATCAGAATCAAGTTCAATCCGATTGGCTGATCCAATCAGCCAATCAGATTGAGCTTGCATTCTATTGGCTGATCGGAACAGATTGAGCTCGCATTCTATTGGCTGATCGGAATATGAATTTATTTATCTATTTTAATTGTGCTTTCACTTTATACCATATAATTCACATATAATTTGAAAGAGCTGCCAATTGCCTTTCAAATAGTTTGTCTTGGGAGTTTCCAGGGCATAAGAGAACTGAGATCTAGGGGTTTGAATTCTTACTCCCAAATCCAACTCCCTTCTGTTTCTTTGGGGAGTAGTGACATCACCACACCCATGAGTTGTGACATCATAGTGTCAACAAGTAGTGCTAAGGGCTACACAAAAATCTTTGGATGGTTGGATGTGTCCTTCATCTCATAGTTTGAGTAGCTTTACTTTAAATAAGTAGATTGCATTGAGCATCATACAGGTTAGCCTTTAGGTTGTGTGAGGTTCATGTGCAAAATGGTGGAGTTGGTTAATTAAGTATTATGATAGTGTGGAGGTTGTGATTAGGGTCAAATTGTTGGGAAGCCTCCAGGAGGAAACAGTTCAATACTGTGGTGGGGGCTAGTTTAGTAAGGTTTAATCAGGTGAGATAGCGAGGGTTAGGACTAACTTGTAGTGAAAGGGTTCAAGAGTGATAGAAATAACTTGCAGTGCACAATCAGTGCAATAAGAGTTAATGCATTGCCAGTGCTTATTACATAGAAAAAAGGATTTTTATTTTTGCATTTTCTGTTAATGAGGCTTCCTGAGTGGTCTTTATGTTACCCTGAAAGAAACTTTTATCTGCAGGGAGACACTACTAGTGCACTCTCTCAAAAATAAGCCATTTATCTGCCCCTAATTGGTTCCAGTATTGATTATAATATAAAGATGCTGAAAACAATGTAACATTTGCTAACAAAATGACAGTGGCAAGCTTTATCTACTCCAGTAGATAAAAAAGAAAGAGAAAGTAGATAAAAAAAGAAAGAGAAAATAAATTATTCACAGCATCTTATTTTTTAAGATGATCTGGCTTTCTAGCAACAATGTTTTAATTTGCAAAATGTTTTCATTCAAATGCTAAAACTGTTACAATGTTCTATTACTAATGGTGCCCAGTTTATATGATATTGCTGCCACTAGATGGCAATCTTTACTTTCCCTTACAATAGGTCCAAAGTTTCAAATGAACACAAAACACATATTTCTACAAAATTCCTTCTTTACTGACTCCAGTAACAGAACTTTGTTATTTGGTTAGTTTAGGTGTTGTGTTTGTAAGATTAACAAAGTTAAACATTGCAACAATAGTTGTGTCTGTAATGTATCTATTACCAAATCTAGAGGGACATTGTAATGGGCTAGATTAGTGGAGCACTATTTTAACATACGCCCATAAAGGGGCAAATTTGCCCATTTATGGGCGCACATTAAATAACCAGCCATTACAAGCTCGCAATAGCACTTTGCTTTAGAATTCGTTAACCTGCAATCAGATCTCTGGTTGATAAAAAAAATATCCCTCAGTTTCACCCACAATAAAGTGTTCAGTTAATTTATTAATAAAAAAAAAATAAGAGCATCTTTTTTTCAATTTAAAATAACTGCACAAAGCAGTTATAAGGGGGTAGAGTGAGGGGAAGTGGGGTGTTAGAAGAAAAAATGGAACTGAAAGGTGCCTTCACATAGTGGTCTATGGGGACTATGTTTCATATTGCATAAATATATGTATATGCTTATATACATCTATATTTATGTGTTAATATGTGAATATACACATATAAACACATAAATAACATGTATATATTCATATACCTATATATTTAACATTTTCTGCCCAGCACTGCTTGACTTACCCCCTGCGCTGCGCTAGGATCTTTGCTGTGTCCATTGCAGCCTACGGAAGCAAGCTCCCGTAAACATAAAACTTCCATGCAATGTGCTTAACTTGGAATATCAGCACACTTGCGTGACCGGTATTGCTGAGTGGGGCGCAAATATTGCACTTGTGAAAGCCCAATTTTGCACTGCACTCGTAATCTAGGTCTAAATGGGCCATTAAAGTAAAAAAATTACATGTGATTTTAAGATTATTGACCCTAAACTGCTTAATGTTAGACCCCCACAGGCAGATGCACACTCATTCGTAAAATTGTTTTTTCATTTACACCAATTTGCTTACTTCCTCTCTGATTTCCTAATCTATCAAACTCTAATTATATTATGACACTACCTATATTTATGCAGTTCTTTAATGTCAGAACAAATGTTAGTATTTAACATTAAAAATCTCTTTAGGATTAGTAAAGAAGACATTATGTAAAATATTAAAAATGTTTGTCTTAAAGGGACACTAAACCCAACATTTTTCTTTCATGAATCAGATAGAGAATACAATTTTAAGCAATATTCCAATTTACTTCTATTATCTAATTTGCTTAATTCTTTAGATATCCTTTGTTGAAGAAATAGCAATGCACATGGCTGAGCCAATCACACGAGGCATTTGTGTGCAGCTAGCAATCAGCAGCTACTGAGCATGTCTAGATATGCTTTTCAGCATAGGATATTAAGAGAATGAAGCAAATTAGATAATTGAAAGTACAAAGCTGTTTAAAATGACATGCTCTTTCTAAATCATGAAAGAAAAAAGTTGGGTTTCATGACCCTTTAAATAAATTCTTCTGCAATAATTTACATTTTAAGGCACAGTGCAATACAAAACATTTTATGTAATGTTAATATCCTTTTTTTGGTGGATTTTGTTTGCATTCTAGCTTATTTTCTGTTCTATAAAGGATTGTGATAAAATATCAGAAAATCTATCTTTTAGACTTTTACATTTATTTAAAAATAGTAAATATAAAAATTAAAATCTCACTTAATTTTTTTTTTTGCAAAATAGTATTTAAATACACTGTAATGGGATTTTTTTTTTACTTTGCTATTTTAAACTTAAAGTGTAAATGATAATTAATCTTTTTCTCTATTTTTTGAAAGTTTTGTTGTATAATGCCTTAGCTCTGGTGAGTACATAAACACACACGCACAAATACATCAGCACTATGTCATATATATTTATGAGTTCTAAAAAGATGTTTAGCTAACAGATATCCTGGACAATTAAAATGTGATGTGGATGCCATGCTGCCTACTTAAAGCATATACCAACAATGCAGCCAAGATTAACTTGGAGCTAAACAAAATTATGCTGGGGGCATGTACAAGGTGGCATTGTTACTAAAGCATACACTAAGATGCACGTGAAAAGGCAATGCTACCATAGGAGCGTGATCAATGAACAGCCTAACCCACACATATTGATGCATTGATAGTAGAATTACTCAGTTTAAACATAGTATAGCCATATAGCAACATGGTAATAAACAACAACCACAACAATATCTACAATTTAACAATGTGAAAGGCTGATGAATGTGAGGGGGACAACCAAAGGTTATCTATATCATCTAGCTAATATCATGCCAGTTACATATAACTAAAGCAGCTGGGAACATAATATAAAATACAAGGAACAAAACAATGCAAATGGCAATCAGCAATAAACTATTCAATGCTGCATTCACTACATATATCATCAGACCAAGTACTAATAAAAGTAATAAGATAAAAATATCTATCTGTCTGTCTGCCTTTCTGTCTTCTGTCTATCTTTCTATTTATCTATATGTATATATGTATTTATTTTTGCAATAATGTTATTCATTTGCAAGAGCACTAGATGGCAGCACTATTTCCTGTCGTTTTTGCCTACGCTGCATCCCGGTGGATTCTGAATAAGGCAGGGTGGTGAAAGAATCCACCTTCGGGGGATTCTTTCACCACCCTGCCATTTTCGGAATCCACCTGGATGCAGCGTAGGCAAACTCGAAGCCTTAAAAAAAAAAAAAAAAAAAAAAAACGCAACCGCCCGCAAGAAATAAATAAAAAACACGTAACCGCCCGCACAAAGTATAAACAAATGAACCTAACCTTCCGCGCAAAGTATTAACAAACACTTAAACCGCCAACATCACAAAATAATAAAGTAATTAACCCCTAATCTGCAGATAACATCATTAAAATATTAACCCCTTAACCGCTAACCTCCCACATCGCAATAAACCTAATTAGCCTATTAACCCCTAAACCGACAAACCCCCACATTGCAATAAACCTAATTAACCCATAAACCGACAAACCCCCAAATGCAATAAACCTAATTAACCTATTAACTCCTAAACCGACAAACCCTCACATCGCAATAAACCTAATTAACCTATTAACTCCTAAATGGCCAACCCCCACAAAACAAATAACTAATTTAATTACTAAGCCCCCTAACCTAACACCCCCTAAATTAACCCCAATATTAGCTTACACTTAAATAAAACCTAACATTAAATTACCAAAAATAATCTATAATAACAAAAATATAAAACTCAAAAATTACAGAAAAAATCAACAAAATTATCAAAAATAAAAAAATAAACCTAATCACTATGAAAATAAAAAATCCACCCAAAATAAAAACACCCCTAAACTAAACTATCAATAGCCCTTAAAAGGGCCTTTTGTAGGGCATTGTCCTAAGTTAAACAGCTCTTTTACATTTAAAAATGACTAAATCCACCCTAACAGTAAAACCCCCCCACCCACCAAAGCCCCCCAAAATAAAAAACTAACACTAAAAAAACCTAAACTACCTATTGCGCCTAAAGGGGAATTTGTATGGGCATTGCCCTTAAAAGGGCATTCAGCTCTTTTACTGCTCTTAAAAGGGCAATCAGCTCTTTTCCAGCCCATTAAATCCCTAATCTTAAAAATAATAAAAAATAAAAAATAAAATCCTAACACTAAGCCCCAAATAGGTACTCACCGTTCCTGAAGTCCGGCGGAGGTCTTCTTCCAGGAGGCTCCATCATCTTCTATCTTCATCCGGAGCAAAGGCGGTGTGGAGCGGAGGTGTGGAGCTGACTTCCCCGACACGTGGATCCTCAGCTGCGGTCCTCAACGGCGGCAGTCCTCTGTGGCAGTGCTCCTTGGTGGCATGGAGGCTCCTCTTCATGCGATCATCTGTCGCACACTGAAGATTGAATGCAAGGTACCCCATATTTATTGGGGTACCTTGCATTCCTATTGGCTGAAATTTTTAAAGCAGCTAGTAGGATGAGAGATACTGAAATCTTATTGGCTGATTTGTGGTAGCTTGCATTCAATCTTCAGTGTATGACGGACATCGGATGAAGAGGAGCCTCCATGCCGTCGAGGAATGCCGCCACCGCCGAGGAACGCCGCCGTTGAGGACCACCGCTGAGGATCCACGCATCGGGGAAGACAGCTCCGCACCTCCGCTCTGCGCCACCTTCATTTTCAGATGAAGATAGAAGATGATGGACCCGCCTGGAAGACGACCTTCTCCGCCGTACTACAGGAACGGTGAGTATCTATTTAGGCTTAGTCTTAGGCTTTTTATTTTATTTTTTGGGGTCGCTTTTTTTTTAGATTAAGGTTTTTTGGTCTGGAAAAGAGCTGATTGCCCTTTTAAGGGCAATGCCCATACAAATATCCCTTTAGGGGCAATGGGTAGTTTAGTTTTTTTTATTTTGGGTGGTTTGGTGGGTGAGGGGTTTTACTGTTAGGGGGTAATTGGTATTTTTTTTAGGTAAAAGAGCTGTTTAACTTAGGGCAATGCCCTACAAAAGCTCTTTTAAGGGCTATTGGTAGTTTAGTATTAGATTCGGGGATGTTTTTATTTTTGGGGGGATTTTATATAGGGGTAATTATAATTTAGGTGAACATTATTTATTTTGTATAGCTTTGTGTATTTTTTTCTGTAATTTTACATTTTTTATTTTGTGTAATTTTAGCTTTGGGGTTTGTATTTTTTTTTTTTTTTAAATAGACTGCCCTCTGGTCAGGCTTATCGACTAGTTTTACATAAAATAGTCAACTAACACTGCTGAAGTGCAAAACATAATCATTTAAAAAAAACACAAAGATACACAAAGATCCAAGTCCGAACAAATAACCACACACACAAAAGTAAAAATATTTTAAAAAATCCAAGCCAGAATTTATAGTTTCTAACCATTTATTTATAATATTATTATGGATAGGATCAGTGATGTGCGGTGACTTCAGAGGCTGGTGAGGCAGTGTCTAGGAATCGGATACGCCTTCATTCTTTAGATATCCTTTGTTGAAGAAATAGCAATTGCACATGGGCGAGCCAATATCTATATGCAGCCACCATTCAGTATCTACTGAGCATATTTAGATATGATTTTCAACAAAGGATATCTGGTTTTCTTCATTCTTTTGATATCCTTTGTTGAAAAGCATATCTAAATATGCTTAGAAGCTATTGAGCATATTTAGATATGAATTACAACAAAGGATATCAAAAGAATGAATAAAACCAGATATCCTTTGTTGAAAATCATATCTAAATATGCTCACTAGCTACTGAGCATATTTAGATATGCTTTTCAACAAAGGATATCAAAAGAATGAAGAAAAACAGATATCCTTTGTTGAAAATCATATCTAAATATACTCACTAGCTATTGAGCATATTTAGATATGCTTTTCAACAAAGGATATCAAAAGAATGAAGAAAACCAGATATCCTTTGTTGAAAATCATATCTAAATATGCTCACTAGCTACTGAGCATATTTAGATATGCTTTTCAACAAAGGATATCAAAATAATGAAGAAAAACAGATATCCTTTGTTGAAATTCATATCTAAATAAGCTCAGTAGCTTCTAAGCATATTTAGATATGCTTTTCATCAAAGGATATCAAAAGAATGAAAAAAAATCAGATATTAGATGTAAATTTGAAAGTTATTTAAAATTGCATGCTCTTTCTAAATCATGAAAGAAAACATATGGGTTTCATCTCCCTTTCAATGGTGTCTTTGAAAACTGGTCAACTTAGTAAACATCTGTTTTTAGTCTAAAAGGATTGTAACAGAAACTCTTGCCAGATAACAAAATGCTTGCTCTGATTATGAGATCTACAAATCCAGGCCCATTAAAATATTTTTACTTTAATGCTGCAAATTATGCTTATAGATTCCTTCATTATTCAGTAAATATAAAAATGTTGTGAACCAGTGGCAGCTGGTGAACAGGTATAGGCACAGACAAAGGCTGTGGTGGACATTTTACAAAGTAAAGACCGTAGTGAAGGACAACAAGGTCACTATTTATACAAATGAAAAAATAAGAGTGCATGGTCTTACCTTCTCAGAGACAGCAATTTCTCCACTTTCTATGATGATAATGAATTTTTTCTGCAAGTCCCTTTGAAATTAAAATGTAAAATTAGGCATTTCAACTAAAGCATTGTTTCTCAACTGAAGTCCTCAAGTACCCCAAAAGACCAGGCTTTCATTATAGCCGAACCAGTGCTGCATTGGTGAAATAATCAGCTGATGGTTGATAGCAGGTTAGAAAACAATCCATCCATGGTATTACTGCTGCTAAGCTGAGCACTTCAATTGTGCACTGGTTCATCTATAATGAAAACCTGGTCTGTTGAGGCTACTTGAGGGCCACGGTTAAGAAACGTTGCACTAAAGCACCAGTTCAACTGCAATCTGTTGACCTTGAGAATAAAGCATTTTTTTAAAGTTTGATCATATATTGCAATACCAGAATATGGTATTGCAAATTAACTTTAAAGAAAAGAAAAAAACATTTTGTTATGTTTAAAATAGGTCTTTAATAACTTATATTATAAAACATCTAACAAATATTAACATATTAACAATCAAAACTTTTTTACTGTGACTGGTCTTGTTCATTTCCCTCATTTGTAGACAAGGTCAATCCTTCTATCTTTTTTAACAAAGTTTTCAATCACTTTATTAAGAAAATCTTCACAGTTCTTTTCATGCAACTCTACCAGTCTTTCTCTCTCAATAGCTAAAACAGCCAAAGAGGAAAGTCGTCCTTGACTGGTCCGATTCCTGCTATGAGTTTTTATGCGCTTTAAAGCAGAGAAGGACCTCTCAACAGAGGCCGTTGTAGCTGGTATTGTGAGAACCAGCTTCAGTAATTTCACTGCCTCTGGAACAGTCTTCATGAGATCGTTGTTGGCCAAAAAGTTTAGTAGATCTGTAGGTGATTTGCAATCATTTCTCACCATTTCTGAACTATAACATCCAATTAGATCAGATTTTAATCGAACTAAGTCAAAGTATTTGCCATATCTTGCTAGGCTCTGCAGTTTTTGGTCATCAATATGTTTGGACATCTCAAGCAATTTAGTGCAATCGACCAAACAAAGGAATTCTAGCTCAGCAAAATGGTCAAACCGAGCTTTCATTTGAACGTTTACATTGTCCATAATGTTGTAAAACAACCTTCTCCTCACATCTTTTATTGGCTGTTTACTCCTTACATTGTCTGTCAGCCCCATTCTGATGCAATCCGCCTCAAATGTACCATACAAATTGTCAAACTCTTGTCTGTGATTTTCAAGAAATTTCATGGTATCAGCAATTCTCCGACAGCAGAATCCAACATCCATCACTTTACTCTGCAGCAATCGAAAGAGTGCGTCAGTTTGTATGAAAATGGCCTCATATGTCATAAGCAAGAAGCAGGTTGATGC
Organism: Bombina bombina; assembly: GCF_027579735.1. Lineage (NCBI taxonomy): Eukaryota > Metazoa > Chordata > Amphibia > Anura > Bombinatoridae > Bombina > Bombina bombina. The sequence continues at coordinate 439,162,739 of NC_069504.1, forward strand.
TTTATTCAGAAAGAAGTAATATCCTTCAGACATCATCAAGGTCTCATGATCCCAACCATCTGGATTTTCTCTGAGAAACAGGAACATAGCACGTATATCACTTTGATACATGTTGACCGTCTGCACTAGTCTGGAATTTGAACTCCATCTGGTGGGTGCTGCTCTCGGTAAACGTCTCTTCACCATATCGTCCAGTAGGTGGGTGCGCTTTGTCGATTTACTGAAAAACGTAGCCATTCCCTCAAGTGTAGAAAAAAATACTTTACACTCTTCTATAGATTTTGCAGAATTAGAGAGCACCAGATTTAACTTGTGTGCATAACAATGAATAAAAGTTGCTTCAGGTACTTTTTCTTTAATCTTTGCTTGCACCCCATTAATAGCTGATGCCATCACAGAGGCTCCGTCGTAAGTCTGAGCTACCAGCTTTTCAAGACAATTATATTTCTCCAACACTCCCAATACATAGTCTGCAATAGCTGGTGCTCGTCTGTCAACCACTTCATCAAATCCTAAGAACGCCTCCTTCACAATTATCTCACTGTTCAGCTCACTTTTAGCCACATAACGCAAAATTACAGAGATTTGTGTTATGTTTGTAACATCGGTTGTCTCGTCTACTTCCACAGCAACAAAGGGGGCTGCATTAATCTCCTTTCTTATATCATCTCTCACTATATCAGCTACTGCTTCGATTAAGTCATTCTGGATTCTATTTGAACATCCAGAAAACACAGTGGATGTTTGCAAATGTCTTGCAAAAGTTGCATCTTTCCATGCAAACATATGCAATAGCTCCACATAGTTGCCACGATTAGAGGACTTTGCACCCTCCTCGTTACCACGGAATGCTATTTCCTGTTTGCCTAGATAGAAGGTTGCTTGAATAAGGTTTTTTAAAATCTCACGGTTTTCAGTCACTTTTGCATTGTGGTTGATGATATCTAATCTCCGCTGTTCATTTAAAGCAGTATCTATCCTTCTCGCTAATCCAAAGGTTTTCCAAGCAAATTGGTTTTGAATGTGACTGGTCGATTTCTCATGTTTGTTAGTGCCCCTTGATAGATTTTTTAAATCTCCAAATCCAGCATTTGTCCAAACATTATCTGTAGTGGAGAATAAAATACACGGAAAGCAGTATAGGCGATTCTTTGTAGCACAGCCACACAGCCATTCTTTCCTTTGATACCATTCAATTTGGAATGTACGTGTCATCGTTTTGTCTTTTTGAAGTAAGTCCTTCAGCTCAGGCATTGGTCTTCCTTTATTTATTACTTCTTTTTTTGCGGGAAAGTCCAATCTTGAGAAATTTCTAAGGTTGGATATAGTGTTTTCCATTTTCCAAAAATTAGAATACTGAACACCTGGAAACAGAGAAAAAAATGAGAGAAATCAGAAGGAGAGAACTAGAGTTAATCAAAGTAAATCTAAAAATATACATATTGTGTAAAAAACAACAAACCACTTACTTGCTTTCTTGCATAATGAACATCTAGATATGCTCTGTGTAGTGTAGCCCTGTCCTTATTGCGATATGGGAGCTGATATCTTTTAAACTGCAGTCAGATTCTGAATAACTATCTACGCATGCGCAACAACTGGAACATCAAAACGATGGCAAGGTCAAAAGGAATTTGAATAAACTACATTAAAAAAACACTAAAATGGATAAACATCTGTAGACTGTGACATACGATAGCAGATGACATGAGTAATTTTTTATTCTTTGATATTCTCAAGCAGCAGAATATAGGCAACCTGGCAATGTAATGTACAATACTAATAAAAAATTATCAAATTTTCTTCTCTCTTGCTATATTTTTTTGAAAAATAAGGCATCTAATCTAAGGAGACAGCCATTGTTTGGTTCAGCACCCTGGATAGCGCTTGCTTATTGGTGGGTGCATTTAGCCACAAATCAGCAAGTACAACCCAGGTATTGAACCAAAAATGTGCCGGCTACTAAACTTACATTCTTGCTTTTCAAATAAAGATAGCAAGAGAATGAAGAAAAAGTGATAATAGGAGACAATTAGAAAGTTGTCTAAAATTGCATGCTCTATCTGAATCAAGAAAGAAACTAATGGGTACAGCGTCCCTTTAAGACCTTATATAAAATAAATATCAGTGGTATGAAATATGTAGGTAGAATGGTCAAAATGTACTTAATGGTGGATTACAACCCTGATAACTTTACTGAGATTTTGTATTCTCCATCTAGATTAATACATTTGAATGAAAAATAGTGAGGAGAAAATAGTCACAAAATTCTCTTTACATCTGACCAAAGACTAATACTTGACAATCCACAGTCAATAACACATTACAAAGTAATGTACTATATATAATATTTAAGTACTTATTTTTATTCAGTGTAATATGTTAAAGGGACAGTCTAGTATAAACTAAACTTTCATTATTCAGATAGGACTTTTAATTTTAATCAAATTTCCAATTTACTTTTATCATCAAATTTGCTTTTTTTTTATTGGTATTCTTAGTTTAAACTAAACATAGGTAGGCTCATATGCTAATTTCTAAGCCTTTGAGGGCTGCCTTTTATCACATGCTTTTTAAATCTGTTTTCAACACAAAGACAAAGTAAACGTAGGCCATATAGATAAAACTGTGTTCAGGCACAGGGGGTTATTTAAGATTTAGCACAAAACAATGCTAAATTTAAGACAATAGATAATAAACAGTCACAGTCATGTGATCAGGGGGAGGTAAAAAGTATATTAAAATAACTGTATTGGTTATGCAAAACTGGGGAATGGGTAATAAAGGGATTATCTATCTTTTGAAACAATAACAATTCTATGGTAGACTGTCCCTTTAAATCAAAATCAGTGTAACAAAAACAATGACAGAGGGCTATTCTGTTCTGCTCTACCTTTGATGTGGACGTTTTTATTGTTTGTTAAGGTTTGACACATGTGCATTGCAAAAGTGTGCCCTGACTTGTGTCACTGTCCAGTATCACAGGATTGTAAATTTTTGGTCAACAAATTTGGTATATTATTGCTGTCCCTGGGCTCTATTAACCTTAACCACAGTGGCAATTCTAAATCCTAAACCAATTACCTGTTTCATGATGCTAACACAAAAATGCTCATCCAGAGACAGAGTATATATTTCTAGTTATAGTATTAAATCTATATTATTCACAATGCCCAACCCATGATTCTTCTATGAGATATCAGACATGGATCTACTTTTTTGTGTGTGACTGTTGCAATGTAATTTGAAGCATGTGTGAGAAATATCAGGGAATATAAATAGGATTAGGCAGTAGGCACCAAAGTATGTTTTTTTCTTTTATTGAATTACTTTCATGCAAAAATAATTTTTAATTGAATTGACACTGTCAATTGGTGCCTAATGCCTAATCCTATTTATATTCCCTGATATTTCTCACACATGCTTCAAATTACATTGCAACAGTCACACACAAAAATGTAGATCCATGTCTGATATCTCATAGAAGAATCATGGGTTGGGCATTGTGAATATAGATTTAATAATAATAACAACCATTCACTCACTGTCTCACTCCTGTCCTGAGGCCACACACAAAAAATCAAGTGAACAGTCAAGTGTTTATGTTTTTAAAATTTCAAGCAGCCTTAATATTTTCATTTTAGTTTACTAATACGCAGCCAACCTCGCAACAAGCCAAGCCTGAGCTGACTAGTAAGCCTCCCTGGCCTGTAGCCATAAAGCCACCCGGTCCCACCCCACGTGGGTGATTGAACGTTACTCAGTCTCTCTCTTAATAATTTTAGTTACTGTTTTGACTCCGTCCTGAGTCCACTTTCCCTATTCCCTGAGGCCACTCAAAAAAATCAACCAAGTGAAGGTGATAGTCCAGTGACACAGTCCATAATAGCAAGCAAGGAAGCCACCTGGTCCCACGTTCAGATTCAGAACGTTTTACTATTACTATTTTTTTAGTAACTGTTTTTGTCAGTGCTATAAATTGGTGTGAAAAACACACATTATAGCACTAAGCACTGACAAAAACAGTTACTACAAAAATAGTAAGAGTAAAAGGTTTTGAGAATTATATCAATAGTAGTAACTTTAACTTACACAGAATGTCAAATTATCAATAAAGCCCTAATGTGGATTTTGTTCCCCAATATATCAGAATAATCAGACCTTCAAACGTTGTCAAGTATAATTCAACAGAACACAACACAGCATATAATTATACTCATTTGCATTGTCAGGTGTGATTGTGCATTACATCACACATACATCACACAGCTTGCTAAGCCTTGGAAAGTACAATAGTTATACAGGAACGCAGAATAAAGCTGCATGTTTAACCATTTGACTGTCTGAAATCTGCTGTGCAATACAAATAAAATGTGATTTATTATTCTGAAATTATGAAATATTCCTCTCCCCTTGATTAACCTTTTCACCCCCAAACTGACACAGTGACCCTATAGAAATTGTCACATGATATGCTTGTCATTGCTGGCATTACTTAACCGAAAAACTTTAGTAAAGTTTGTCACAAAGCTGAGAGCTGCCTAGGGGCACCTTCAATTACAGGTACTTCTTGTCCTATTATATCGTTTACATATTGTCTCACATTTTGTGTGCAAAAAATATTATATATATATCAAAACAAAACTGCCAAGTGGAATTAATCATCATTACGTTTAAAGAAAGCTTTACAGGTGGCCCTCGTTTTACAACGGTTCAATTTACACCATTTCAGAATAACAACCTTTTTTTTCCAGTCATGTGACTGCTATTGAAAAGCATTGAGAAGCAGTGCATTTATTAAAATAGCCATTAGGTGGGGCTGTCCGTTTGTGTTGCAGCAAAGCCAAGCAAGCTGAAATTAATCAGTTTAACTAGACCTGAGCTATCGAGCAGATTTCAAAGGAACAAGATCTTCCTGTCTATAACTCACTCCAGATTGGAATGCATAGAAAGAACTGTTTGCAGGAAAATGCAAGTGAAGTCTGTGTTGTGTGATTATTTTATTAGGTTTATAATGCTGTTTAGCATTTAAAGTCTTCATTTCAAAGCTTTAAAAATAATGTATTAGGTGTTACTTATGACAATTTTGAGAGGGGCCTGGAACCTATCTCCCTCACTTCCCATTGACTTACATAACTGGGTTTTGATTTACAACCATTCCTTCTGGAACCTAACCCCGGCGTAAACTGAGGGCTACCTGTACTTATATTCCTCTTTTCTTTATCTATATATAGACAACTCGTGAACAATTGTTAAAAAAAGCTATCTGAATAATTACAAACATTGCTTGAGTATGTACAACTGATTCCTGTGACACTGCTCACTGGCTGGAAGAGACTTGGTTTATTGATCAGAGAAACCTCTGGGCAGCTGTTCTATTGGTGTTTTTCTTTTAAAAAATACACAGAATGATTCAGTCCGGTAGAGCCATTAACTTATTTGTTATCTTATTCCTGGCTGCTGCTAGGTGTTACTAGGGAGAATTATGATTTATTTATTTGTACGTGTGCACCGCTATTGTCTAAAATTTTGATTTCTCAGAGGAATGGCTTATCTGATTGCCATAATGTATTCGTGTTCTCTCTGCCTAAATTCAGTGTAGCTGTAGCAAATATATATATAATAAATAAAACATTATTTATATACAACTCAACAAAATTAGGGTCTTGATTATTCCCAGGTGATCATTTATTATTAGGACAATCACTTGACAGAAATAATGACATTAAAGCCCTTCTATGGAGGCAGGCCCTTATCAGTGAAATAAGGAATCTTTTAAAAATATTTGTATGGTGATGGATAATAAAGGCACCTTTAAAAATTGCCAGAATGCTCAATATAGAATTAATGCTGTGGCATATTTCCTATTATTATGACACTCACCTGGCAACTGAATACAGAAGGTGAATAATTTGAGCAAGCAAGATGGCCGCTATAAAACTATATTATGAAGGGTAACATAGGGGATGCAATGCAATGTGCATTGTGCATGCATTAGAGTTCAACATCTACTAGACTTTCTTATCTTTTATTAAGTGACTGTATTACAACTTACTTTTTTAATGAAAAAAATAATTTAAGTTGGGGTTTGATTTTATTGAGGACCAGGTCAGGGGCTCAGCCCCCCTTTTTGAACTTCCGTTGCAACTTGCAATATATTTTATTTATCAATTCAAACTTTGAATTGATAAAATATATTGCAAGTTGCAACTGAAGTTCAAAAAGGGGGGCTGAGCCCCTAAAAAATAATTTAAGTTGGGGTTTGATTTTATTGAGGACCAGGTCAGGCCCTGACCTGGTCCTCAATAAAATCAAACCCCAACTTAAATTATTTTTTAGGGGCTCAGCCCCCCTTTTTGAACTTCAGTTGCAACTTGCAATATATTTTATCAATTCAAAGTTTGAATTGATAAATAAAATATATTGCAAGTTGCAACGGAAGTTCAAAAAGGGGGGCTGAGCCCCTGACCTGGTCCTCAATAAAATCAAACCCCAACTTAAATTATTTTTTTCATTAAAAAAAATGTATTTTTAATTAATTTGGAGAAGTTGACAAAGGTTGGCCAGTCAGACTAGAGGGCTCAGGGCTGAGACCAACGAGTCAGTGAGTGAATAATTTATCTATCAACAAAAACGGTCACATATTTAAATGTAGTATAGGACATGAAACCAATAACTTCTTGATGATTTTAATGAGATTAATACATAGATTATTTTCATAAGGGATGACAATCATGACACTGACAGTCTTAAACAAACTCTAGTTCAACTTCAATCTTATTCAATTTCACATAATAATTAATCACATTATTTCTGAGTCTGACTTTTGTTTGGGAATCGGGATTAGAAACTTTCAAAATAATGCAATGAACCGTTCAACCTACCTAAAAGATGATCAAATAATCAGTGAGTGACTGCTAAGTGCGCGGCCGTCGTCGTCTATCGTCTAAGTAGACTGTAGATTTTTTACTACGTAGTACTAGTAGTTAGAGAATACTGCTGCTGCTAGATGTCCGACACTCCGACTCTCCGTCTCACTAGTCTGAGGCTGAGATGACGCCGGGCACGTGACAAACGCTGACGACGCGCGCCTCAATTCCGGCAGCCCGCCCAGAGACTCTGACACTTGCGGGCAATACTGAGACCTGATTGGCTGAGACGGCCAACTTGCTCCCGAGGCGAGCCTCCGGTGTGGGAGCATGGGCCGCATTGAGAGCACTGCTGCATTAGCACTGATTATCCTCTTGATGGCAGCAGCAGTCTCTCAGCGGCCCATAGTTCCCAATACAATGAATACATTTCATATTGCGCAATATAAGGATAGCTAGCCTCCAGTTTATTATTGCGCAATATGAATGTATGATTGTATTGATTTAATACATGTATTATAACGTTTTTTTTTGCACAATGCACATAACAAATGAAATAAATTTGGTGGAGGGGTGGGGGGGTAGGGGGGGTCACCTGTTTATTAAAAAAAATATATATTGAAAAAAAAAAAAGAATTTTTTTTTTTTTTTAATTTGTAAAAAAAGGGTGTAATACATAGATTGGCCAGGGGAGGCACTGCCTCACCTGCCTCTTATGAGTGCACGTCCCTGGATAGGATATCCGCAAAGTAGCTGATGCTAAAAAAGAAAAGTAAAATTTAAAAAGTTAAATCTATGGGCTCCATTTATCATAGGTCGGGCGGATACGTTATGTAGGGGATCACTGCAAACGGACAGAATATGCTATACGCTATTAACATTGCACAAGCATTGCTCGCTGTTGGCCAATCAACCGCTAGCAGGATCAAAATGATTTAAATTCTCAACTTTCTTAAGACCACTGTTGCTACTCAACTTTTGTTTCAGGCAAGCCTGAAATGTCGGGGCCCCTAAGCTGCTTTTGCAGCTTAATAAATGAGGCCCTATAATTACAATAGAGGACGTTTTCTGTATTTCTGAGATTAAATTAAGAACATTAATAGAATTTTTTTCACTTACAATACAAGGTATGGTGGTAAATTCCAGTCTTGATGCTAAGCTTATTGTATGAATTTCTCTGTCTGATACACTGATTTGTAACCTGAGATTTCAAGGAATGTAATAATAATAATAATAATAGTGATAATAATTTCATGAATGGACGTCTTTTACATTTTGTAATATGGTTATCTATTTATTTTAATCTATTACCTTTAATATAACAAGTCTATGGGGCCACATTATCATTGTGCGGATGGACATGATCTGATGTAGCGGATTATGTCCACCGCAAATCAATAAATACCGACAGCATACGCTGTCTGCATTTATCATTGCACAAGCATTTCTAGTAAAATGCTTGTGCAATGCTGCCCCCACACATTCACGGACAATCGGCCTCTAGCAGGAGTTGTGAATCAACCCAATCATATCAGATTGGGGTGATTGCTGTCCGCCGCCTCAGAGGTTACAGACAAGTTAAGGAGCAGCGTTCTTAAGACCGCTGCTTCTTAACTCCTGTTTCCAGCGAGCCCGAAGGCTCGCGCGGAAACAGCAGCATATGACTGCATTCGGAGGTTGTTAAATCGGACCCTATATCATTTTTGGGTATTGAACTAAGTGACTAATTTTATTTATTTTTTATCACATAAAAACCCAATAATATAGGTTTTCTAAAATGATAGCAGAACACTTTATTTATAAATATTCGGGTCATATTTAAAGTAACTTTTGTTCCAAACTAGTGACTATGCTTTACATCAGATCTTTTAGGTTTGCTTCTAATATCTGTTCTATTTTTTAGAATTCTAAATTATGTATTCTTCATGCTGCAGTTGTTCATGTCTCTTGTGCAAAATTGTGATTTATTTTCACCAATTACCCTACTTTTTTGACATGTTATTCTATCATGCTTTAATTATATTGTGATATGACCTTTATTTATGTAGGTCTTATGTATTTTGAACCATTTAAAGTATTAAAGGGACACTGATCTGTTTAGCATGCTGTATTACATTAAAATGTTTACAAATAGCGTGATGCAAATATAATAATAATCTTTTGTGGCTAAATAGCCTACAATATACTGCAAAGCCATTATAAGTTATTGCATTAATACATTAGATACCACAACCACTTATGGCCTTAATAGAGATATTGTATGGAGAGCCTTTATTTAATATCACCAAGATTACGAGTTTTGCGGTAACAGGGGTGCGTTGCTAACGAGCATTTTTTTTTTCAACGCTCCCTTAAGACAACGCTAGTATTACAGGTTTTTTTAAACCCGGCGTTAGCCGCAAAAAGGTGAGCGTAGAGCAAAATTTTAGCTCCACATCTCACCTCAATACCAGTGTTGCTTACGGTAGCGGTAAGCTGGCAAAACGTGCTCGTGCATGATTTCCCCATAGGAAACAATGGGGCAGATTCAGCTGAAAAAAAACCTAACACCTGCAAAAAAGCAGCGTTCAGCTCCTAACGCAGCCCCATTGATTCCTATGGGGAAATAAAAGTTATGTTTACACCTAACACCCTAACATGAACTGCGAGTCTAAACACCCCTAATCTTACACTTATTAACCCCTAATCTGCCGCCCCCGACATCGCAGACACCTGCATTATATTTTTAACCCCTAATCTGCCGCTCCGGACACCGCCGCCACCTACATTATCCCTATGAACCCCTAATCTGCTGCCCCTAACATCGCCGACACCTACATTATATTTATTAACCCCTAATCTGCACCCCCAACGTCACCGCTACTATATTAAATTTATTTACCCCTAAACCTAACTCTAAACCTAAGTCTAACACCCCCCTAACTTAAATATAATTTTAATACAACGAAATTAAATTACTACAATTAAATAAATTAATCCTATTTAAAACTAAATACTTATCTATAAAATAAACCCTAAGATAGCTACAATATAACTAATAGTTACATTGTAGCTAGCTTAGGGTTTATATTTATTTTACAGGCAACTTTGTATTTATTTTAACTAGGTACAATAGTTATTAACTATTTAATAACTACCTAGTTAAAATAAGTACAAATATACCTGTAAAATAAATCCTAACCTAAGTTACAATTACACCTAACACTATACTATCATTAAATTAATTTACTAAATTACCTACAATTAACTACAATTAAATAAAATAAACTAAAGTACAAAAAAAAAAACCAGAAAACGCCATCTTGGATGATGTAATTTAAAGGAACCTTCATTCATCAGGAGTCGTCGGAAGAAGAGGATGCTCCGCGTCGGCTGACTTCAAGATGGACCCGCTCCGCTCCAGATGGATGAAGATAGAAGATGCCGCCTGGATAAAGCCTTCTGCCCGTCTGGAGGTCCTTTTCTGCCCGGATCAGATGAAGACTTCTGCCCCTCTGGAGGACCACTTGTGCCCGGCTGGGTGAGGACGGCTCAAGGTAGGGTGATATTCAAGGGGGTAGTGTTAGGTTTTATTAAGGGGGGATTGGGTGGGTTTTAGAGTAGGGTTGGGAGTGTGGGTGGTGGGTTTTAATGTGGGGGGTATTGTATTTTTTTTTACAGGTAAAAGAGCTGATTACTTTGGGGCAATGCCCCGCAAAAAGCCCTTTTAAGGGCTATTTGTAATTTAGTATAGGGTAGGGAATATTATTATTTTTGGGGGCTTTTTTATTTTGTTAGGGGGATTAGAGTAGGTGTAATTAGTTTAAAAAAAAAATATTTTTTTATTTTCTGTAATTTAGTGTATTTTTTTGTACTTTATTTTATTTTATTTAATTGTAGGTAATTTAGTAAATTAATTTAATGATAGTGTAGTGTTAGGTGTAATTGTAACTTAGGTTAGGATTTATTTTACAGGTAAATTTGTACTTATTTTAACTAGGTAGTTATTAAATAGTTAACTATTGTACCTAGTTAAAATAAATACAAAGTTGCCTGTAAAATAAATATAAACCCTAAGATAGATACAAATGTAACTATTAGTTATATTGTAGCTAGCTTAGGGTTTATTTTATAGGTAAGTATTTAGTTTTAAATTGGATTCATTTATTTAATTGTAGTAATTTTATTTGGTTTTATTTAAATTATATTTAAGTTAGGGGGGTGTTAGGGTAGTAGCGGCGACGTTGGGGTCAGCAGATTAGGGGTTAATAAATGAATATAGGTGTCGGCGATGTTAGGGACGGAAGATTAGGGGTTAATAAAATTTAACTAGTGTTTGCAAGGCGGGAGTGCGGCGGTTTAGGGGTTAATATATTTATTGAAGTGGTGGCGGTGTCCGGTCGGCAGATTAGGGGTTAAAAACTATATTAAAGTTTTTCCGATGTGGGGGCGGGGCTCGGTTTAGGGGTTAATAGGTAGTTTATGGGTGTTAGTGTTCTTTGTAGCACTTTAGTTAAGAGTTTTATGTTATGGCGTTAGCCCATAAAACTCTTAACTACTGACTTTTAAATGCGGTAGGAGTCTTGACAGGAGAGGGTCTATCGCTCACTTCTTCCAAGACTCGTAATACCGGCATTAGGCAAGTCCCATTAAAAAGATAGGATACGCAATTTACGTAAAGGGATTTGCGGTAAGCTTGAGTCGCGGAAGAAAAGTGAGCGGTACACCTGTACCTGACAGACTCTTAATACCAGCGGGCCTTTTTTTAAGGCTAACGCAAAACTCGTAATCTAGCCGTATGTAAGTTAAATAATTAATGATAATGGCTTTGCAGTATATTTTAGGCTATTTAGCCACAAAAGATAATTATTATGGGCTAGATTACAAGTGGAGCGCTAATTTATCTGGCGCCATTACAAGTGGCTGGTCATTGCTACCGCGGGCCCACGGTAGCATTTAGCATTTAGAAAATTAACCAGAGATCAGATCTCTGATTAATTTTATAAATGTGCCCCAAATGCCCCTCCAAAACAGTGTACTGTATTTTATTAAAAAATAAAAATTGTAGCATTTTTTTTTTAAATAAAATATCTGTGCTTGGCAATATTTTGAAGGTAAAGTTGGTGGGAGTTAGGTGTTAGAAAACAAAAATTGACTGAAAAGTTCCTTTACATTGTGGTCTATGGGAACTATGGTTCCAGTAGATATTTATATATATGCTTATATACATATATTTTTATGAGTTAATAAGTGTTTATACACAAATTAACATAAAAATATATTTGTATATAATTAATCATATACATATATATTTACAGTGTGCTGCCATCGCTGTTCGACTTACCCCCTTTGCTGCGCTAGTTCTCATGCCGAGTCTCATGGCATGAGAACGAGGGCTCCTATTGGAGCCAATGGAAATGCCCTCTTGTGAGCTCAAAGCTTCCCAGCAATATGAATGCGAGCTCGCATTTGCATTGCTGTCCACTTGTAATACCAGCACATATTAGTGTGTGCTGATATTAGTCAGTGGAGCGCAAATATCGCTTTCACAAAAGCGATATTTAGTGCTCTACTTGTAATCTGGCCCTATATGTGTATCAAGATTTCTTACACATATAAAAAAAAACATTCAAATTATTGAATGCTTTTTATTTCATCATGAAATGCATGTAATTACATAATTTTTCCAAAAGATGGCAACCATACATCACAGATCTATCGTATATTAAAGATCATGAGAAGCAACAATGATAAGGCCAAGTTGAAGAGTGTGGCCCGAAACACGCATCGTCTAGCTATGATGTCAGACGCCAAGACTGAGATGCACAGTTGAGCATACAATCAAAGCCCAGGGAGATTTGCTGCAATATCTGGAGTATCCACTGTGAGATGGTGGTAATTCCAAGCTTGAAGGTACCCATCTTGGATATACCTTTACCTGCAGGTGATATGGGATATGCTGTCTGTTAGACTAGGTAGGAGGTGTGTACCTAGTGGTGAGCTATAAACCACTTAAGTGTACCACACATTATTTTCTCTGGAACTGTAACACTTGCTTTCTTAAACACTGATGATCGGCTATATACTGATGACCTAAGGGCCATAGTCTCCAGGGACGATACGTTATACATTTGCTCTATCATTTGGATTTTTGGACATTTTTTTTTACTATTCATGCAAGTATGGACTTTCCTGGCCGGCACATTGGCTGTTAAAGAAACAGGACATTGAGTATAGAGACTATATTATCATTTGTATGCCTACTGAACATCTGGTATTCTTGCAAGATTGACATTTATAGATTTTTTAAGATCATGCTAGCTTATTTTTTCATGTAATATTAGTATACATTCATTATCCTGCAGATTGGTGCCATGATTTTTAACTTTGTGGGAGTTTGTGAACACCTTGCGGGATTTTTTTTGTATTCAATAAAATTATTTGTTTATACTTTATACTATTGAGTGCAGGGTTTCATTGTATATTATATTAATTATATAGTCTGGACAGGAGACTACATATTCCTGAGCACTTTGAGAAAATATTTTACTCTTATGATTTTTTTTTTCCAATTCTTATGTGGTGCAGCCCTAATGTTAAATAGTTTATATACTGTAAACACACATACACGCATATATATATATATATATATATATATATATATATATATATATATATATATATATATGTTCCAAAAAGAGAAAAGCACTCACTGGACTATGGACATCAGTGTAAATAAAGTATTTATTGTGACGTTTCGGGACTGGCAGCGTCCCTTCCTCTGACAAATAACAAGTGCAAAAAACAAAACATTTATAGGCCTACAAAACACTCCCACGTGTGGGCTACCAATCAAAATGAGCCATGTGCAAAACCATCTTCAAGATGTGTAATTAGTGAATAACTGGTCAAAACATAGTAAAATATGTGTAATATATGAATAATGATAGTGTGTTTAAATATAGTCATTTAACTGATTGAATAAAAGTAGAACTGATGGCCCCAGCTTACTTTTGTCACCACATATAGTCCAGATCAGTATCATATTGCAAAGGCAATTTAAGAAGAACTGAAAATAATTCAAAGTGACCCCACACTACCATTCACTGAATGGGTGGCATCGAGATTGGCTTATCATAAAGGTAGAAGCCTGAGGGATCTATTGGTAAAGACGGACATCCCCTTGAAGAACGAACAACCTTGGCTAAAAAAGAAAGCGGGTTGCTATAAATGCATCAGTTGCGTTACATGCAACAGTATGCACACTGGCGCAACATTCCAACATCCTGACTGCCGCAAGAGATACCAAATTAAATTCTTACTCACGTGCATAACCCAGTTCATTGTGTATTTGCTTAACTGTCCCTGTGGAAAATTTTACACAGGTAAGACGACTGACGATGCCAGAGTTAGGATGGCGAATCATAGATCTAACATCAGATTGGCCTTAAGAACAGGAAAGGCAGATCATCCAGTGGCTCGTCACTTTCTTGAAGCAGGACACACTGTGAGTGACCTACGATTCAGAATCATCGATCACGTACCGGTCCCAAGAAGAGGTGGTAACAGAGCCAGAATACTCCTGAAAAAGGAAGCTTGTTGGATACATGAACTGAGTACATTGGCACCAAGAGGTTTGAACATCCAAACAGGCTGGCAGAACTTTTTATGAAATACAATGGACATCTTGATATCCATGAGAGTCTATTGATCTGTTTCCGGAGAGTCCATTGATCTGTAAGATGTTGTTCTTTTAATATGAGTGAGAGTTCACAGTTCCATTCCTCTGTCATATCACAGTAATTCCCAATATCTATACTTCATCTTTTCCACGTTTCACTGTCCCTTTAAACATAATATCACATGACCGTTATGCCTTTATAAGCCCTCCTCTCTAATTCATCGATGCTTGGTAATTTGATTCACATGAGGAGTGATCACAACTTTCAAGAAGCTCTCTCCATTTTCGTCAAGTTGTTTTCTACCTTAATATCTGCAAAGTTCTCTTCAATCACAGGACAGCATACTTCATTCTGAAACGCTAACTGACATTCAGCGTGTCTGCAGTAGTTCGGCGTCTGACGTCATCAGCACTCCGGGAGTCAGTGTCGCAGCTCCTCTCTGTTGCCGGATTCAACACTGCTTCTCAGGACAACTGAACAGTTATCAAGCATAGTCTTCACAAGTACACGCTGGTCATGAAGTGTTGGGTATCGTACTAAACATAAAGTTATTGCTGAAGTTACGCTAATATCATATGTTCCTAAGACTGTATATACTAACTAATCAAGCTTATGCATATACGTTATTAATGGAAAGTGTGCATGTTTAACATCCTCTGCATATATCCTGGTTATTTCTGCATACAATACACTGCCATAACAATTCTGCTGCAGTCATAAATAAGGTTGCATATGAACTTTACTAACCTGAATATTAAAGCATTGTACCTGATTGATAAGCTACAATCTGTTTAAAGAGATACTAACAGAGCTTCAATTACATAAAGTTATATTTTATTCTATATCCAAAGAGATTATCTATTGTTTAGCAAATGCTATTATAGTACTTAGGAGAGTATTAGCACACTCACATTGTTGTGCATATCTCCAACAACTAAAGATAGTTGTTATTTACTTTTGACCTAAACAGGTCACCCTCAGTCAATGAGCATAATAAGGTTCCTAGTTTATCAAGGAACCTAGGTTTGGTGTGAGACTGAGTGGAGTAGATACAACTGGGTTCATATTAATTATATAATAAATCCTCACATATTACCAAGCCACCCTTAACCCACTTGTATCTATAATGGATGTTACTGAATTGTCCAACCGTGTTGGAACCCTTTCTCAAAATATGGATATAATGATCCAGGGTCTTAGGGACCTCCAAGTTGAAAATCAGGAATTACGAAAATATATTAGAGATCATGTACCTACTCAAACTTTACCAACACCTCTTGTTTCTCCTGAGCCACAAATATGTCCACCTGAGAGATTTTATGGAGACAGAACTCAATTTAGAGACTTTAAAAATTCATGTACTTTATTATTTTCATTGAAACCAAGAACCTATCCTACCGAAAGGGTTAAAGTTCTAACGGTAATTTCTTATCTCACTGGTGAAGCCAAGGCATGGGCTAATGCATATTATGAGAAAGAAGATCCTATCTTAAACTCATTAGAATCATTTTTTAATGCCATGTCCTTACTATATGAAGATCACGACAAACAAACTTCAGCAGAAAATTCTATCAGACATCTGCGACAAGGTAGACGCCCTGTAGAAGAATATATAACTGATTTCAAAAGATGGGCACCTGACACACAGTGGAATAACCCAGCTTTGACAAATCAATTCCGTATTGGATTAGCGGATGCTCTAAAAGATGAATTGGCACGTGTGGTTATTCCTAAGGACTTAGAAAATCTTATGACCTTGTCTATATCTATTGATCGTCGCTTGAGGGAAAGGAAGATTGAAAGAGGGTCATCAGAATTATACACCAAGAAAGCCTATAGCTCTCATTCAGTTTCCACTGTCCGTTTAACAGTTGAGCCTATGGAGATAGGTTTTGTCAAAGGTCCTCTTAAACCTGAAGAAAAGGCTAGACGAAGACAACTTAATCTTTGTTTATATTGTGCTGCTAAGGATCACGGAGTAAAGGAGTGTCCAATTCTGTTAAAATCAAAAAAGGGTAAGCAAGAGATAGCTCATTTAAATGAGACTGTTATAAAAAACTCATCTCACTTTACTCTTTCTGTTTGTCTACAGTGGGATCAACATCAACTTAAAGCCCAGGTGGTAATCGATTCAGGAGCAACTAATAATTTCATTCATTCATCCTTTGTTGAAAATCACAAAATTCCTATTATTAAAAAATTAATTGCATTACCTATTCGAGTTGTTGATGGTTCTTTTATCAATTCAGGTCCCGTTACCCATCATACTGATCCATTATCATTAACATTTTCATCAGGTCACTCTGAATTGTGTACCTTTGAGGTTATTCATTCCCCTTTGTACCCCATAATTCTAGGACTCTCATGGCTAAAGAAACATCAACCAAACATCTCATGGAATAGTGGTACTATTTCCTTCGACTCACCATATTGTAAAAAACACTGTACACAATCACAAACTATATTACAGGTTGATATCACAAATATACCAACAGAGTATTCAGATTTTTATGATGTTTTTGATAAGGTTGAGGCTCAATCTCTACCTCCCCACAGACCCTACGACTGTCCTATCGATTTAAAACCAAACAGTAAAATTCCTTATGGTCGTATATATCCACTCTCTGAACCAGAACTGCTTCATCTCAAAGGATATCTTGAGGAAAATCTAAAGAAAGGTTTTATTCGGCCTTCTACATCTTCAGCTGGTGCCGGGTTCTTTTTCGTGAAGAATAAAGATGACAGTCTCAGGCCTATAATTGACTATAGACAACTGAACAATTGTACAATAAAAAATAGATATCCTTTACCTCTTATTCCAGAACTCATAGAGAGGTTACAGGGTGCTACCATTTTCACCAAACTGGATTTAAGAGGTGCATATAATTTAATTAGAATTCGCAAAGGTGATGAATGGTTAACTGCTTTTCGCACTAGGTATGGTCTCTATGAGTATTGTGTCATGCCTTTTGGTTTGTGCAATGCACCTGCAACTTTTCAGTTTTTCATTAATGATGTTTTCAAAGATTTACTTGACACATACATTGTCATTTATTTGGACGATATTCTCATTTATTCACATTCCAAAGAGGATCACATACAACATGTCAGAACAGTTCTTTCAAGATTAAGACAGAACAACTTATATGTTAAGGCAGAAAAATGTATATTCAATTCTGATACTATTTCTTTCCTGGGGTATCATATTTCACCAAAAGGAATATCCATGGAGGACAACAAAGTACAAGCTATCACTAACTGGCCTATTCCAAAAAATAAGAAAGAGCTCCAGAGATTCCTAGGATTCTCAAATTTTTATAGAAAATTTATTAAAGGTTTCTCTACTATTGCAAAACCTCTTACATTACTCACCCGAAAGAATAACAAATACCACTGGAACCAACAGGCAGATGAGTCTTTTAACGCTCTCAAACATAGTTTCATTACCGCTCCAATTCTACAATTCCCAGATCCATCGAAACAATATACATTAGAAGTAGATGCATCCGAATTTGCAATAGGAGCCATTTTGTCTCAGAAAGATTCTTCTACCAACATGCTTCATCCTGTTGCATATTATTCTCGGGTTATGAATTCGGCCGAAATTAATTACCCAATTGGGGAAAAAGAACTTCTAGCCATCAAGGCTGCATTAGAATTTTGGAGACATCTATTAGAAGGCGCAAGATTTCCAATCATCATATTTACAGATCATCGTAATCTACAATATCTAAAAACTAACAAAAGTCTTTCTTCCAGACAAGTCAGATGGAGTTTATTCTTTACTAGATTTGATTTTATAATCACTTATCGTCCAGGAGTAAGAAATACAAAGGCAGATGCTCTATCTAGATATTCAACTCCATTAACTGAGAGTTCTGAACTAAACTCAATAATACCACCAGAAAAATTCATTGGCCTCTTAGTGGGAAAAACATCTATTCTCAAAGAACAACAACAGAATGATCCATTGATTAATGATTCTAGGATTCATAAAGGTAATGATGGATTTTTTTACCATGGTCATGCACTGTATGTTCCAGAATCTCTTAGGAATGACATTTTAGCTATGGCACATGATATTCCACTTTCAGGACATCCTGGTTTCAAGAAAACTCTTCATTTAATTCAAAGGGATTTCTGGTGGCCGCATATGATTCAGTCTGTAAAACAGTACATACAAGGGTGTGCTGTATGTACCAAATGTAAATCTCAAAGAATTCACCCTTATGGTTTACTCCTATCTCTTCCAATCGCTGACAGACCTTGGCAAGATATTGCCCTAGACTTCATTGTCGATCTACCTCCCTCTTCTAACAACACAGTAATCCTGGTTGTTGTGGATCTCTTTTCAAAAATGGCACATTTTATACCTATTCACACTTTGCCAACAGCTTCAGAAACAGCAGAATTGTTCATCAAACATATTGTCAGATTGCATGGGTTACCTAAGTCTATTACGACTGACAGGGGTACACAATTTACCTCTCGATTTTGGACACAACTCTGTTCTAGTTTGCATATTGATCGCCGTTTGAGTTCAGCTTACCATCCTCAAACAAACGGCCAGACCGAAAGGACTAATCAGAGTTTAGAGCAATATCTAAGATGCTACTGTACATTTCAGCAAGACAACTGGTCTTCTCTTCTTTCTACTGCTGAATTTTCATATAATAACACCATTAATTCATCTACCAATACAACTCCATTTTTCATTAACTATGGGTTTCATCCCTCTTATCATCTTCTTCAAAGATCAGAAAGTTCTTGTCCCTTGGTAAATGACACTGTGAATACAATTGCTGAAGGATTCATTCAACTAAAACAGATTTTACTACAATCTCAAGAAAGGCAAAAACGTTATTATGACTTAAGGAGAACAAAACCTCCTGAGTATAAGGTGGGAGATCTAGTTTGGTTGTCTTCTAAACACTTGAAGCTTCACATTCCCAGTAAAAAGCTTGGTTCTCTGTTTATTGGTCCTTACAAAATTATTAGGATTGTTAATGCTAATGCTGTCACTTTACAACTACCAAGTTCTTTTAAGATACATCCAACATTTCATGTATCCCTTTTGAAACCTTATGTTCCAGTCAGAGATCAAGCCTTGACAACTCAGGTTCCGACACTCATTGAAGATGAAGTATCATATGAAGTTGATTCCATTTTGGATTCTAGATTCTATAAGAATTCTCTACAATATTTAGTTCGGTGGAAAAATTATTCATCAGAAGAGGATTCTTGGGAACCATCCACTAACTTATCAGCCCCTAGATTGGTATCTTTGTTTCATCGCAGACATCCAGACCGTCCCAAACCCTGATCTGCGGAGCAGATTGTTAAGGGGGGTGTCCTGTCATATCACAGTAATTCCCAATATCTATACTTCATCTTTTCCACGTTTCACTGTCCCTTTAAACATAATATCACATGACCGTTATGCCTTTATAAGCCCTCCTCTCTAATTCATCGATGCTTGGTAATTTGATTCACATGAGGAGTGATCACAACTTTCAAGAAGCTCTCTCCATTTTCGTCAAGTTGTTTTCTACCTTAATATCTGCAAAGTTCTCTTCAATCACAGGACAGCATACTTCATTCTGAAACGCTAACTGACATTCAGCGTGTCTGCAGTAGTTCGGCGTCTGACGTCATCAGCACTCCGGGAGTCAGTGTCGCAGCTCCTCTCTGTTGCCGGATTCAACACTGCTTCTCAGGACAACTGAACAGTTATCAAGCATAGTCTTCACAAGTACACGCTGGTCATGAAGTGTTGGGTATCGTACTAAACATAAAGTTATTGCTGAAGTTACGCTAATATCATATGTTCCTAAGACTGTATATACTAACTAATCAAGCTTATGCATATACGTTATTAATGGAAAGTGTGCATGTTTAACATCCTCTGCATATATCCTGGTTATTTCTGCATACAATACACTGCCATAACAATTCTGCTGCAGTCATAAATAAGGTTGCATATGAACTTTACTAACCTGAATATTAAAGCATTGTACCTGATTGATAAGCTACAATCTGTTTAAAGAGATACTAACAGAGCTTCAATTACATAAAGTTATATTTTATTCTATATCCAAAGAGATTATCTATTGTTTAGCAAATGCTATTATAGTACTTAGGAGAGTATTAGCACACTCACATTGTTGTGCATATCTCCAACAACTAAAGATAGTTGTTATTTACTTTTGACCTAAACAGGTCACCCTCAGTCAATGAGCATAATAAGGTTCCTAGTTTATCAAGGAACCTAGGTTTGGTGTGAGACTGAGTGGAGTAGATACAACTGGGTTCATATTAATTATATAATAAATCCTCACATCCTCTCTGATTGAGAGTCCATATTTTCTCTCTGTAGTGATGTATATTTCTTTGTGAAGTTAGAGCGTATATCTAAACTATATCTTTCTATTTTGTCTATATGTTGCTAGTTGTTATATTAGATAAAATTATGTGTTCTCATTTGTTCCACTGTTGTCACATCTCTTCCATATGGAAGACAAATGAGGTGTGTTTATTTTAAATTTATTTTAAATTTGTTTTTATTATATTTTGTTTCTAAACAACACTGTGTACCACTTTATATCACATTTTCTGCACACACTTACTGGGAATAATTGTGAATGATCAGCCCCTAGGACCTTAGTCTCTTTATGGGATTCAGTAACATGATTTCTTGTTTATGAGATATGGCTTGCTATAGCATAAGCTAAGGGGGATCCTTTGGTTGTAGCGTATACATGTGATGAATATACTCCAATATGGTGTAAGGATGACTTTTGTTAGCACTTAGTTTTAGACAAGTCTCCGGTGTTATTGTCACAACTCCACAGTGTGAGTATCCTTGAGGATGCTCAATGGTTTGAATTTTTGATTTTTTGTTTTTTTATGGCTTTATTTTTAACTGTTATAATTATGTGGTGTATATTCCTGTTTATACAGGTGTCCTTAGTGTCTTGGCTCATAGGTTAGTGCCTTTTTTTTGGTCTCTATTAATGTCACAGTATTGGTGTGATAGTGACAGTTGATTAGTACTGTCGGTGGTATGTAATTTGTTCAATCTATATGTTTTGGAGACATGGGGTAGTAGATTGGGTCTGGGGCCCCATCAATGGTATTATTTCCTTTTTTGTTTATTATTATTTTTTCTTTTGTCTACATATTGGAGTTGTAGTCATGTTGTAGTCATGTTGCTATGACAACCCCCGTTTAAGCGTGGTCAGCGATTTCGCTGTTTCAAACATATTGTTAGTTGTGATGCTCAAATTGAGCACAAGCTTTAAGTTTTAGGCGATAGGTCTGGACATTAAGCCGCTCTCATATTTTTGGTTATTATGTTTTTTGTATATTGGTTGCTATGGTAACCTTCCGCCGATTCTTTGATGCATTGTGGTGATCGGTCAGGCAAACATGTAGGTGTGATAGTCTGGTCACGGACGAGATGCTCGTATTAGATTTTATTGGTGTGCAGTTTGACGATGCGGTTGCAATTACATGTTATGTAATGTTATGTGTCTCAACGGGGCGTGTGTCAGCTACACATGATGGGCGGATGCCGCTCATCCAATGGGTGTTGTGGGCAGATCATGCTTGATACAATATCAGGTTGCTGACGGGGCTAACTTATATATAGGCGAGAGGGGATTACATCAAGACCCATATGATGTGAGATACCTAAGTCGCTGAGTTTGTTGCGATATGTGTTTTGAGGTAATTATGTTCGATCGGTTCAGTTTGACTACAGTGCCGCATGATATAAGTGTTGACATACGGGTTATGCTAGGAGGCGTTGTAGCACCCAATGAGGATTTAGAGGCGTGCAGAGGGTCAACCTATCACGATCTTTGTTGACACTTATGTGCATGAATGAATGTTATGACTTTGGGCTCTAAAACTGATCTGGTCCTAAGTTGGTGGCCATCAGTTGTACTTTTATTCAATCGGTTAAATGACTATATTTAAACACACTATCATTATTCATATTACACATATTTTACTATGTTTTGACCAGTTATTCACTAATTACACATCTTGAAGATGGTTTTGCACACGGCTCATTTTGATTGGTAGCCCACACGTGGGAGTGTTTTGTAGGCCTGTAAATGTTTTGTTTTTTGCACTTGTTATTTGTCAGAGGAAGGGATGCTGCCAGTTCCGAAACGTCACAATAAATACTTTATTTACACTGATGTCCATAGTCCAGTGAGTACTTTTCTCTTTTTGGAACTTGTATACCTGGCTACAGCACCCTGGCAAGTTGCAGTTTGTTGGTGAGGGTGCACATACAACACTACCTTGTTTTATATATATATATATATATATATATATATATATACACTCATGTGGGGGGAAAAGTACAGTCTCTTTGAATTCTATGGTTTTACTTATCAGGACATAATAAAAATCATCTGGTTCTTAGCAGGTCTTAAAACTAGGTAAATACAACCTCAGATGAACAACAACACATGACATATTACACTGCGTCATGATTTATTTAACACAAATAAAGCCAAAATGGAACCATGTGTGAAAAAGTAGCAACAAGGTGCTGCTAATTAAATATCCTTGATTAATTGATCATCAGCAAGCATAACTACCTCTATAAAAGCTGAAGTTTTAGCAGTTTGCTGGTCTGGAACATTCAGGTGTGTTTCCCAAAGCCAATGAGGAAAAGGCATCAGCAATGATCTTTGAGAAGCAATTGTTGCTCCCCATCAATCTGGGAAGGGTTATAAGGCCATTCCCAAACAATTTAAAGTCCATCATTCTACAGTGAGAAAGATTTTTAACAAGTGGAAAATATTCAAGACAGTGGCCAGCAAATTCACCCCAAGGTAAGACCATTCAATGCTCAGAGAAATTGCTAAAAAAACAGGAGTTACATCTCAGACTCTGCAGGCCTCAGTACAATAAGAAAAAGACTGAACAAGTATGGTTTTTATGGAAGGGTTGCCAGGAGAAAGCCTCTTCTATCTAAAAAGAACATGGTAGCACGGCTTAGATTTGCAAAGTTGCATCTGAATAAACTACAAGACTTCTGGAACAATGTCGTTTGGACAAATGAGACCAAAGTGGATATGTTTGGCCATAATGCACAGCACCATGTTTGGTGAAAACCTAACACAGCGTATCAGCACAAACACCTCATATCAACTGTCAAGCACAGTGGTGAAGGGGTGATGATTTAGACTTGTTTTGCAGTCACAGGACCTGGGCACCCTACAGTCATTCAATCAACCATGAACTCCTCTGTATACCAAAGTATTCTAGAGTCAAATGTTTGGCCAAAATTGGGTCATGCAATAGGACAATGATCCCAAGCACACCAGCAAATCTACAACAGAATGGCTGAAAAAGAAAATAATCAAGGTGTTGCAATGGCCCAGTCAAAGTCCAGTCCTCAACACGATTGAAATGCTGTGGCAAGACCTTGAGAGAGCTGTACATAAACGAATGCCGGCAAACCTCAATGAACTGAAGCAACGTTGTAAAGAAGAGTGGGCCAAAATTCCTCCACAATGATATGAAACTGATAAAGTCATACAGAAAATGATTACTTCAAGTTATTGCTGCTAAAGGTGGTTCTAAAAGCTATTAAATCATAAGGTGTAGTAAGTTTTTTACATATGGCTTCTCCATTTTGGCTTTATTTTTATTAAATAAATCATGACACAGTGTAATATGTCATGTGTTGTTGTTCATCTGGGGTTATTAAAAACCATAGAATTTAAAGAGGCTGTACTTTCTTTATTGAATGACTCTATGGCCTCTATTTATTAAAGTCTGGCGGACCTGATCCGACAGTGCGGATCAGGTCCACCAGACCTCGCTGAATATGGAGAGCAATACGCTCTCCGTATTCAGCATTGCACCAGCAGCGCAACGCCGGCCCTTGCTGACTCACGGCCAATCGGCCGCCAGCAGGGAGGTGTCAATCAACCCGATCGTACTCGATCGGGTTGAATTGCAGCGATGTCTCTCCGCCTGCTCAGAGCAGGCGGACAGGTTATGGAGCAGCGGTCTTTAGACCGCTGCTTCATAACTGGTGTTTCTGGCGAACCTGCAGGCTCACAAGAAACACGGGGAATCAAGCTCCATTCGGAGCTTGATTGATAGGCCCCTATCTATCTATCTATCTATCTATCTATCTATCTATATATGTGTATATAGATATATTGACAGATATAGAAATATATTATGATCCTTTGAATAAATTTTTAACATTGTTATACATATTAAAGTCTTATTAACACAAATAATGCACCTTAATATAACTCATGTCGGCTATAGCGCACATGAAGAGCATAAAAATTTGCATGTGTACAATACACGACAGGAGTTATATTAAGGTGCAATAAGTATTTATTGGATATAAAATCTTAAAAAATATATGTTAATAATCAATAATAATTAATACAACTATTAAAACATGTCAATGTTGATTTTAATGATTTATTATAGATTTTAAGAACCTCAATATTAATCATTTGTAATTATTATTAATATTTATTAATATTTTATAACAAATAAATACATAATGCACCCTTATATAACTACTGTCGGGATATTGAAAATGCAAATTCCTAATTTCTTCATGTGTGCTATAGTCGACATGAGTTATATTAAGGTGCGTTATTTGTTTTAATAAGATTTTAATAAATATATCAATGTTAAAAATATATTAAGATGATATAATAAAAAGTACCAAAAACAAAGCCAAATAGTTGTAAAAATATGGATCACTTTATTCCATTAAAAATGTATACGAACATACAAAAACATGGGGATAAGCTTAAAGGCAAAGCAGAATCTGACCGGTTTTGGTCGTATTGACCGTAATCATAGAATAACACCTGTTAGGGGGTGCTCACTTTTATGCTGAACACTCTATGTTCTCATTGGTTAAAAACAAATAGCCTGAAACTTAACCCTATGTAAACACACTACCATGTAGGATTTACATATATAAACTAATTTCATTAAATACTTAGGTACAATTGCATACATCTAGTAATATATTAGGCAATGGCATTCAATGGAAAGAAAATCACTAAACCATATTACAATAGTAACAAAAGATAATGACTATGATATGCATATAGTCATTCTTAATTATAATAAGGTTAACAGCAGCATGATATAAAATAAGAGAATAATAATCCAAAATCCATAGATAAATCTATATAAACACATATGTGTGCATGTATTATGAATCCTATCAAAAATTATACACACCATAATAGATTCTTTGTTCACTTAAAGAATATACTGTTGATACCCTATGATAAAAATATCAGAGTAATCCTCTGTTTTACATGGATGTATGTCCCAATCAGTATATCTAGTGTGTTATTGGTTATGTAATAATTACTAATGTTTTACCAATATTGATAGAGCTAATAGATAAATCGCTCATTCTGTTTTTGAGCGGTAGCTAGATAGAGAAACTACTTACAACACTCTCAAAATGTACATTAAGATAAAGTGTAAGGAAATATACTCTCTAATCAGGCATATTATATCTTATCTATTATTCTGTTTGTGCATGAAAGAGTATCAAATGACATAATCTATGCTCACATCATTGTCTACAGATTAGTACACAACAGATACCCAATAACGGGAAAAGGGTAGTTATCATTACTTCTGCCAGTAAATGATAATGTCGTAATCTGAGTTAAAGCCTAATGGTAATAAACACTTGTGGCTAGATCACGAGTTTTTGTCGGTAAGGCTGTGCTAACAAGCCTTTTTCTCTTACCGCTCACTTAAGCCTAACGCTGGTATTACAAGTTTTCTTCAAGCCGGCGTTAGCCTTAGAAAAGTGAGCGTTGAGCAAAATTTAGCTCCACATCTCACTGTAATACCAGCGCTGCTTACGGTAGCGGTAAGCTGGCAAAACGTGCTTGTGCACAATTTCCCCATAGGAAACAATGGGGCTGAGCTGGCTGAAAAAAAACCTAACACCTGCAAAAAAGCAGCGTTCAGCTCCTAACGCAGCCCCATTGTTTCCTATGGGGAAATGAATTTTATGTCTGCACCTAACACCCCACCATGAACCCCGAGTCTAAACAGCCCTAATCTTACACTTATTAACCCCTAATCTGCCGCCCCCGACATTGTCGCCACCTACATTATATTATTACCCCTAATCTGCCCCCCCAACGTCGCCGCAACTATATTAAATTTATTAACCACTAATCTTCCGTCGCCAACGTCGCCGCCACTATAATAAATGTATTAACCCGTAAACTTAAGTCTAAACCTAACCCTAACACCCCCCTAACTTAAATATAATTTAAATAAATCTAAATAAATTTACTATTATTAAATAAATTAATCCTATTTAAAACAAAATACTTACCAATAAAATAAACCCTAAGCTAGCTACAATATAACTAATAGTTACATTGTAGCTATCTTAGGGTTTTTTTTTTATTTTACAGGCAACTTTGTATTTATTTGAACTAGGTAGAATAGTTATTAAAGTTATTAACTATTTAATAACTTCCTAGTTAAAATAAGTATAAATTTACCTGTAAAATAAATCCTAACCTAAATTACAATTACACCTAACACTATACTATCATTAAATTAATTACATAAATTACCTACAATTAACTACAATTAAATAAAATAAACTAAAGTACAAAAAACAAACAAACATTAAATTACAGAAAATAAAAAAAGAATTACAATTTTTTAAACTAATTACACCTAATCTAATCCCCCTAATAAAATAAAAAAGCCCCCCAAAATAATAAAATTCCCTACCCTATACTAAATTACAAATAGCCCTTAAAAGGGCCTTTTGTGGGGCATTGCTCCAAAATAATCAGCTCTTTTACCTGTAAAAATAAATACAATACCCCCCAACATTAAAACCCACCAACCAAACACTCAACCCTAATATAAAACCCACCCAATCCCCCCTTAAAAAAACCTAACACTACCCCCTTGAAGATCACCCTACCTTGAGCCGTCTTCACCCAGCCGGGCACAAGTGGACGTCCAGAGGGGCAGAAGTCTTCATCCAATCCGGCCAGAAGAGGACCTCCAGATGGGCAGAAGGCTTCATCCAGGTGGCATCTTCTATCTTCTTCCATCCGGAGCGGGTCCATCTTGAAGACATCCGACACAGAGCATCCTCTTCCATCCGACGGCGACTGAAGAATGAAGGTTCCTTTAAAGGGACAGGGGTGTGTACATTGGTAACAGGGCTGTGTACTTTTTAACAATAGCATATGTTCACATTTTCAAAGTGAACATTTTATAAGTGAGGCATCAATTTTTAAGAATTATACAAGAATTACACTCAATACTCTCCACACTGCTGGTTACTAACTATCAAACTGCCTACTGACATCTGCTAAGGAATGCTGAGTTAACCTACTGTCTCTTCTGCTTTCAGGTACGTGAACTCAGGCCCTGCACTGAAATTTTGTTATTCCCTGCTTTTCTGTCACTTTACAACAAATCCCTCTTTTTGGTACGTGAACTCAGGCCCTGCACTGAAATTTTGTTATTCCCTGCTTTTCTGTCACTTTACAACAAATCCCTCTTTTTGGTACGTGAACTCAGGCCCTGCACTGAAGTTTTGTTATTCCCTGCTTTTCTGTCACTTTACAACAAATCCCTCTTTTTGGTACGTGAACTCAGGCCCTGCACTGAAATTTTGTTATTCCCTGCTTTTCTGTCACTTTACAACAAATCCCTCTTTTTGGTACATGAACTCAGGCCCTGCACTGAAATTTTGTTATTCCCTGCTTTTCTGTCACTTTACAACAAATCCCTCTTTTTGGTACGTGAACTCAGGCCCTGCACTGAAATTTTGTTATTCCCTGCTTTTCTGTCACTTTACAACAAATCCCTCTTTTTGGTACGTGAACTCAGGCCCTGCACTGAAATTTTGTTATTCCCTGCTTTTCTGTCACTTTACAACAAATTCCTCTTTTTGGTACGTGAACTCAGGCCCTGCACTGAAATTTTGTTATTCCCTGCTTTTCTGTCACTTTACAACAAATCCCTCTTTTTGGTACGTGAACTCAGGCCCTGCACTGAAATTTTGTTATTCCCTGCTTTTCTGTCACTTTACAACAAATCCCTCTTTTTGGTACGTGAACTCAGGCCCTGCACTGAAATTTTGTTATTCCCTGCTTTTCTGTCACTTTACAACAAATCCCTCTTTTTGGTACGTGAACTCAGGCCCTGCACTAAAATTTTGTTATTCCCTGCTTTTCTGTCACTTTACAACAAATCCCTCTTTTTGGTACGTGAACTCAGGCCCTGCACTGAAATTTTGTTATTCCCTGCTTTTCTGTCACTTTACAACAAATCCCTCTGTGTGTGTGTGTGTGTGTGTATATATATATTGTGCAATTGAATTTAGTCTGTTAAAATTAAGTCCTGCATTTTTTTTGTAATGATTTTTCCCAATGTCTCAATTCTAATGTCTAGTTAATTGCCATGTGATGCTCACTCCTTATCAATACTTGCTATAACTCTTAAATTTATAGTTTTCTTATGTCACAGTTTTAACCCCCTCCAAATTTTATTGTCTGTTTACTTAACTCATCTCACCCGGACCAGACTCTAACATTCCAATTGGCCTTACCAACTGTCTTTGATTAGCAATTAAGTAAATTTAGTGGACTCAGCTGACTGCCCTACCTGTATATATTTCAGACTAGTTAGGGGATGTGCATTGGTAACAGGGCTGTGTACTTTTTAACAATAGCATATGTTCACATTTTCAAAGTGAACATTTTATAAGTGAGGCATCAATTTTTAAGAATTATACAAGAATTCAACAAGGATTGAGCAAGGGGCAAGACACAAGGCAAGTACTCTTGTATTACTATGTTTTATTTATATCATTGTATCCTTTTGCAAGTGCTGCTGTAACACTGTGTCTTATGTGTTTACTTGGTTCCCACTTTCAGAATAATGCTCAATATCTTCATATTCCTTTTTGCTACCTCTTGTCTCTACAACAAACTACATTACTCAGTTACTCCTTCTCCCTCTCCACCTGCACTGTTCATTAGCCCATCTCTCTTATACTCACCTTACTTTTGTACTCATGAACTCTACTTATTCCTAAATACTCTCTCTCCCCCCTGCACTTCAGTTAAACAACAGTCTCATTACTGCAAATCTGCTTCTCATCTCATGTCACTCTCCCTCTTGCTCATACTAGCTGCTGGCGACATCTCCCCTAATCCTGGTCCCTCACAACCTCCTAACCTTTCACATCCTTGTGTGCCTTTCAATAGACTTCATAAACTAAACTCTGGTAACCTTAATCTCATTCCTCTTACATCTAAAAACCCCTCCCCCTTCACTTGTGCACACTGGAACTCTCGCTCTGTCTGCAACAAGTTAACGTCTATCCATGATCTCTTTATCTCCCACTCTCTTAACCTTCTGGCTCTTACAGAAACCTGGCTCTCTACTTCAGACACAGCATCCACTGCTGCACTGTCACATGGGGGTCTCCATTTCAGCCACACTCCTAGGTCTGGCAATAGACAAGGAGGTGGTGTCGGTATTTTACTTTCCTCACCTTCCAACAAATACAGCCCTTCTCTTCACTCACATTTTCTTCATTTGAAGCACACATGATTCGGTTATTCTCTCCCCTCTCTATACGTGTTGCAGTCATATACTGCCCCCCTGGCTCCCCAACTCAATTTTTAGATCACTTTACTGCCTGGCTTCCTTATTTCCTTTCCTCAGACACCCCTGCCCTCATTCTTTGCGACTTCAACATCTTGGCGACTTCAACATCCCCCTTAACAATCC
The DNA here is from genome assembly GCF_027579735.1 of Bombina bombina. NCBI lineage: Eukaryota > Metazoa > Chordata > Amphibia > Anura > Bombinatoridae > Bombina > Bombina bombina. Next base: position 439,193,091 of record NC_069504.1, read on the forward strand.
CACTGCCTCATCTGCTAAACAACTTCTGCAACTCACTTCCTCTTTCGGTCTGTCACAATGGACTGATTCTCCCACTCACAAAGATGGTCACTCCCTTGACCTGATCTTTAGCTATCGATGCACTCTCTCAAACTTCTCAAACTCCCCTTTTCCTCTTTCTGACCACCATCTCCTTACCTGCAACATATCATCCCTTCCTACAACTCTCCCACCTTCTACTCCTCACACCAAACTTCACAGAAGCATTAGGTCTTTAGATCAGCAACAACTTGCTAATTCCCTTCAACCGCTCCTCTCATCCTTCTCCTCCTTTTCCTGCCCTGAACAATCTATCTGCCACTATAATTCCACCCTTATATCCGTCCTTGACAATCTCGCCCCTCTTACCACTGCTAGGAAATCACACACTCATCCCCAGCCCTGGCATACTCCTCTGACACGGTACCTACGCAGATGTTCCCGTACTGCTGAATGGCATTGGAGAAAATCACGGAGTTCAGCTGATTTTCTTCATTACAAATTCATCTTGAACTCCTACTACTCTGCCCTTAATCTCCACAAGCAACACTACTTCTCTACTCTTATCTCTAATCTTTCTTCAAACCCAAAACGTCTGTTCTCCACTTTCAATACTCTCCTCCGCCCTCCCCCACTTCCAAATACAACTTCTCTGTCAGCTCAAGACTTTGCCAGTCACTTCATTAACAAAATTGATTCCATCAGACATGAAATCAGCTCTCAACACAATTCCATTCTCTCCCCCCCTCAAATACTCTCACTCAACCACAACCCTCATAACCTGAAACTTAGTTCATTCTCCCCTGTTACTGAGGAAGAAGTTTCATCACTTATACTGTGCTCTCACCTCACTACCTGTCCCCTTGACCCTATCCCCTCACAGCTGCTCCCCTCTCTCTCTGCTACCCTTACCCCTATACTAACACACATTTTCAACCTCTCCCTCAGCACTGGTACATTTCCCTCATCATTGAAACATGCACTGGTCACACCTATCCTCAAAAAACCTTCCCTTGATCCTACCTCCCCATCCAACTACCGCCCAATTTCCCTCCTCCCTCTTGCTTCAAAGCTTCTCGAAAAACTAGTATATGCACGCCTATCCCATTTCCTTACGTTAAACTCCCTTCTTGACCCGCTGCAATCTGGATTCGTCCCTATCACTCCACAGAGACAGCTATTGTTAAGGTCACCAACGACCTACTTACAGCTAAATCAAAAGGCCACTTCTCTCTGCTTATCCTCCTTGATCTGTCCGCAGCCTTTGACACTGTCGACCACCCTCTTTTGCTCCAAACCCTCCAATCCTTCGGCATCTGTGACACAGCCCTTTCATGGCTCTCTTCCTACCTGTCAAACCGTACTTTCAGTGTAGCCTTCTCTGGGGCCTCCTCTGCCCCGTCACCCCTTTCTGTCGGAGTACCGCAAGGCTCTGTCCTCGGTCCCCTTCTCTTCTCAATCTATACGTCATCACTAGGTTCCCTTATTAAGTCCCACGGTTTCCAATATCATTTGTATGCTGATGACACCCAAATCTACTTCTCTGCACCAGAACTATCTCCTTCCTTGCTAACCCGTGTCACTAACTGTCTTTCTCACATCTCTTCCTGGATGTCATCTCACTACCTCAAGCTAAATCTCTCCAAAACTGAGCTCCTCATTTTCCCCCCTTCTTCCAAAATCTCCACCCCCAATATCTCTATAACTGTCGACAACTCCATCATTACCCCTACCCCGCATGCCCGATGTCTCGGGGTCACACTTGACTCAGATCTTTCCTTCACTCCTCACATTCAGTCCTTGGCTACAGCCTGCCGCTTCCACCTTAAAAACATCTCTAAAATTAGACACTTCCTTACACAAGACACAACTAAGATTTTAATCCACTCTCTCATTCTTTCCCGCCTTGATTACTGCAACTCTGTCCTCTCTGGTCTCCCCACCTGCCGCCTAGCTCCTTTACAATCCATAATAAATGCCTCTGCCAGACTCATCTTCCTTACACGTCGCTCTTCATCTGCTGCACCTCTCTGCCAATCCCTTCACTGGCTTCCTCTTGCCTCTAGGATCAAACACAAAACTCTCACTCTTACATACAAAGCCCTCAACTGCACTGCTCCCCCCTACATCTCAGACCTTGTCTCCAGATACTCTCCCTCCCATCCCCTTCGCTCTGCTCATGACCTCCTACTCTCCTCCTCTCTTGTCACCTCATCACACTCCCGTTTACAGGACTTCTCCAGACTGGCTCCCATCTTATGGAACTCTCTGCCTCGCTCCACAAGACTCTCCTCTAGTTTTAAAAGCTTCAAGTGCTCCCTAAAGACTCTACTGTTCAGGGACGCATACAACCTACGCTAACCTTTCCTAATACCAGTTCCTCTCCTCCCCTGCAATCCCCTGAACCCTCTTAGCATGTAAGCCTAAAAGTCCAGCTGTTTGTAGTTCACCTTCTTAAGAGCTGACTACAACAGTGCAACTCTTGGCAGGGCCCTCTACCCTATAATTGTTTTGTTGTACTCCCCCTTTGTTTATAGCGCTGCGGAATCTGTTGGCGCTCTACAAATAACCAATAATAATAATAATAATAAAAGGGACAGTCAACCATAGAATTGTTATTGTTTTAAAAGATAGATAATCCCTTTATTACTCATTCCCCAGTTTTGCATAACCAACACAGTTATATTAATGTACTTTTTACCTTTGTGATTACCTTGTATCTAGGAACCTTCTTCCAGCCCCCTGATCACATGACTGTGACTGTTTATTATCTATTGTCTTAAATTTAGCATTGTATTGTGCTAGATCTTAAATAACTTTCTGTGCCTGAACACAGTGTTATCTATATAGCCCACGTGTACTTTCTGTCTCTTTGTGTTGACAAGAGATTTAAAAAGCATGTGATAAGAGGCAGCCCTCAAAGGCTTAGAAATTAGCATATGAGCCTACCTATGTTTAGTTTAAACTAAGAATACCAAGAGAAAAAAGCAAATTTGATGATAAAAGTAAATTGGAAAGTCAATTAAAATTAAAAGTCCTCTAATAGCACCAACACCATCCACGCTGTCTATACTACCTGTTGTGTCACCAAGTGTCCTCCTGTTGTAACCTAAGGTGGCGTGCTCTAGATGTGGGAGTGTATCTCTGTCACATCTTGCTCTACTGGACTGTTGAGATGGCAAAATTTAAAATCACCCCGTGTCATTCGATATGGCTTGTCTCAGCTATGGACATTGTCGGGACACTGGGACGTATTGTTACTATGAGATTGTGCAATGCAAATATTCTGAGAAAGTGTACTGTAACCATTCACTGTTCATTTTGTGATGCTTTATTATGTTGTACTTTCTTTCGGCTAGATTTAGAGTTTTGTCGGTAAGGACCGGAAAAGCTAACGCCGGCTTTTTTCTGGCCGCACCATAAAAATTACTCTGGTATTGAGAGTCCACATAAAGGCTGCGTTAGGCTCCAAAAAAGGAGCGTAGAGCATATTTAACGTAGCTTCAACTCTCGATACCAGAGTTGCTTACGCAAGCGGCCAGCCTAAAAAACGTGCTCGTGCACGATTCCCCCATAGAAAACAATGGGGCTGTTTGAGCTGAAAAAAAACCTAACACCTGCAAAAAAGCCGCGTTCAGCTCCTAACGCAGCCCCATTGTTTGCTATGCGTAAACACTTCCTACATCTACAACTAACACCCTAACATGTACCCCGAGTCTAAACACCCCTAACCTTACACTTATTAACCCCTAATCTGCCGCCCCCGCTATCGCTGACCCCTGCATATTATTATTAACCCCTAATCTGCCGCTCCGTAGACCGCCGCTACTTACATAATCCCTATGTACCCCTAATCTGCTGCCCTAACATCGCCGACCCCTATATTATATTTATTAACCCCTAATCTGCCCCCCACAACGTCGCCTCCACCTGCCTACACTTATTAACCCCTAATCTGCCGAGCGGACCTGAGCGCTACTATAATAAAGTTATTAACCCCTAATCCGCCTCACTAACCCTATAATAAATAGTATTAACCCCTAATCTGCACTCCCTAACATCGCCGACACCTAACTTCAATTATTAACCCCTAATCTGCCGACCGGAGCTCACCGCTATTCTAATAAATGTATTAACCCCTAAAGCTAAGTCTAACCCTAACACTAACACCCCCCTAAATTAAAGTGTATTAACCCCTAAAGCTAAGTCTAACCCTAAGTGTTAGGGTTAGACTTAGCTTTAGGGGTTAATACATTTATTAGAATAGCGGTGAGCTCCGGTCGGCAGATTAGGGGTTAATGTTTGAAGTTAGGTGTCGGCGATGTTAGGGAGGGCAGATTAGGGGTTAATACTATTTATTATAGGGTTAGTGAGGCGGATTAGGGGTTAATAACTTTATTATAGTAGCGCTCAGGTCCGCTCGGCAGATTAGGGGTTAATAAGTGTAGGCAGGTGGAGGCGACGTTGTGGGGGGCAGATTAGGGGTTAATAAATATAATATAGGGGTCGGCGGTGTTAGGGGCAGCAGATTAGGGGTACATAGGGATAATGTAAGTAGCGGCGGTTTACGGAGCGGCAGATTAGGGGTTTAAAATAATATGCAGCGGTCAGCGATAGCGGGGGCGGCAGAATAGGGGTTAATAAGTGTAAGGTTAGGGGTGTTTAGACTCGGGGTACATGTTAGGGTGTTAGGTGCAGACGTAGGAAGTGTTTACGCATAGCAAACAATGGGGCTGCGTTAGGAGCTGAACGCGGCTTTTTTGCAGGTGTTAGGTTTTTTTCAGCTCAAACAGCCCCATTGTTTTCTATGGGGGAATCATACACAAGTACGTTTTTGAGGCTGGCCACTTGCGTAAGCAACTCTGGTATCGAGAGTTGAAGCTGCGTTAAATATGCTCTACGCTCCTTTTTTGGAGCCTAACGCAGCCTTTATGTGGACTCTCAATACCAGAGTTATTTTTATGGTGCGGCCAGAAAAAAGCCGGCGTTAGCTACGCGGGTCCTTACCGACAAAACTCCAAATCTAGCCGTTAGTGTTTTTGTTTAAACTCAGGCTATGGGGTATGGGTGGCTGAGCCTGCAAAGAAATTTGACATATGTTCTGTCAAATTAATGGTCCCATGCAACTTAAGCCTGATTATTAATTATTTATCATTTGTACACTGTGATATAAAGTAGTGCTAGTAACATGTTTATGAAAGGTGGTAATTTTACAAAATATATCTATGGTCAAATGAAAGGTATTATTTAATGGGGGCGGTAACAAGCTTGCTCACTAGTGATGCTGGAGCCCCTCTGAATTTCGTCTACATATACTATGTAATATATGTACTACTATAATTATATATGTTGTGGTTGTCTGCACAATTTTTTATTTTTATTATTTTTCATGTGTGAAGGTTTTTTTTCTTTTTCATTTTTTAAATCAGACTCTTGCCCTCTCGGACTAAGTGCAATTGACTTGTGCTCATTATTATTAAAGAGACATTGTGCTTTAGATGTCCATGTGTTCTATGCTTTATGGATTTGTAATAAAACTACAGTACTGTGATGGAAGAATAGTATACCATTAAACTAAGTTAAACTTAGTTATTATTTGATTAAGTTTCTCCTAAGTGGCACTTAATACTTGTATACAAAGGATTTGTGCATTAACATATACTTGCTATATTTATTCACATGAATATAATTTTACCTGACATACTACAATGTCATAATTGCAATTATGTTAACATATTAATAATTACAAAGAAAAGGTAGGGAAAGGGAGGCTAGTAAAGCCAGATTAATAATTCTTTAGCTAGGACTATATGGCAATGCCCAGGTGTAGACAAAACCTTATATGAAGGAAAAAATAAACCATGTGCAGACCCTTAAAATATTTAGATATACAATATAAAGAAGGGAGATACTACAGCAACCGCAATTAGATTGCTATAATTTATAGACAGGGATTGCAGCACATATTTTAATTTATAATTAGCTTTGAAAAATTCTAAAGCTCCGCTAAAATAGCGGTGTGTGTAAATTATTACTCATTCCCCACATTCACATATGCTACCCAGCGTCAAAGTTGATTAGAAGGTTGCCACTAAATTAAAGAACACATGAATTGATGAGTCAAGAAGCGTGATTGGACAAATGCACAAGCACAGATTCAGCTGTGCAGTTTTATTGTAGTTCACACAGAATAAAACCAAAGAAGCAAACAGAGATTGGCTGTTTAAATTGACAACACCTCCACTAGAGGGTGGTTACGTGTAAGCGTAAAATCTGCCACCATAGTGATCATTGAGGATCTATGTCAAAACAACACATGTATACAGATAAACAATTAGTGAATTCACTCAAACAATATTGTAAGATGTAAAGTGTAATGCTTAAGTCATGTGCACTATACCTGAATTTGGCCAAATTGTGCACATAAACATCCTCAAAATAATTCTGATAGAGGACAGTGTAGTCTGTAGGGGGCTAATGAAAACAACACCAGTAACAGCGGGCACCACCAACTATATGAGAGGTATCAGGTGTCATGTTATAACGTATCAGGATCTATGTTTCTTAACCCCAGTATATACAGACTAACTGTAGAAAACTTAATAACATTAAGCAATATACATATGCTAATTGAACAGTATTTCCCAAGACCAGTAAAAGTTATGGGGATAGTATATAACAACTCCAGTATTCAGCGGGCACCACCAAAGATAAAGGTATCCGGTGTCATGAATAATATCTTTTCTGGATCTATGTTAGAACTACCCCAAAATTAATCTTTTTCCATCTTTTACAGTTGTATAGATATTAGAAATAAATTACAGAGCATTACAACTCATTGTACTTGATGCATGACAATATCTGAATAGCGAAAGGAAAGATGTACACAGGTAGTTGTTAAAATAATATAGGTGGATCACCCTTTTCAGGGCTTAAGCATGTCCCATAAGTAGGAGCTGTGTGTACAAATGGTGCATTGAAACACCTTCGGATATCCAGATAAATGAGCTGAAAAGTCAGATGGTAAACGCTCAGTTAATTATACAACCGTGTCTTGGCTTTCTGTAATAAAACTTCCAAATGGTTTCCGTGTGTAGATAGACTTCAATTCAAACATGCTACATTCTAGCACAGCGTGGACGCCACAGCGATCTGTCCTTCGTGCATGTCCGTCTCCACTTCTTACGTCACTGCCGACGTACGTTTCACCCCCCACGTGACAGCCAGAGAGCACAGGGGTTTCCTCAGGGCAAAAGCGGATGCTGGTTCCCATTGCAGCCGCAATATATTCCTCCTTCTTTAAGCTTATTGGAGGATATAGGAAACAGTAGTAGCCAATAATAAGCATTTACTGAGCCGCAGCCCATTTATATAAATAAAAGAGGATACGGTGAATATATATACAGTGAAAAATAATAAGTTTTATAAAGCAACTCTAAAGAACCAAAATGAAAGAAAAAAGGTATATATATAAAAATGTATACAGAAAGGGAAAATTAAGAATAAGTATAAGAATAAAAGAAAAGGCTCACTTTTCCATGATTCTTTAAAGGATTGTTGCAGTGTATGCTATAATAAAACCTTTTTCGTCCATGTTTATAAGCTACATCAAATTAAAAGCTTTACAAGCATACTGTAGATCCATCGATTCATGTGTTTTAGCAATTTCTACCAAATATGAAAGTAAAAATAAATATGTTTGTTGATTCTTAAAGGCAAGGTGAAAATATATTGAATTATGTTCACTGTAATTAAGAATAATTATATTTAACAGGACCTGCACTAGTTTAAATAGCAGTAAATTTTAAGTCATTCTAAAGTGAAGAGGCAGATTGAAGAGAAACCCTAGTTTGTATATATTGCATGCTAAATTTAAATGGATTTCGAGATAAATATTGTCATTTTATTTGAGGAATGCAGCAAATTCAAATTTTTCATTTAGCCCTTTGGGTATTAGGGTCTTTAACTTGTAAATCCATTCTGTTTCCCTTCTAAGTAGTATAGTATCAATGTCTCCTCCTCTACCAAGAAGGGAACAGTGTTCAATACCTGTTACTCTTAGGTCCTGGGGATTGCATTTATGGTGTTTCATGAAGTGGAGAGCCACTCCACTTCTGATTTCACCATCTTCTGCTGCTTTGATGTCGTCTCTGTGCTCAGTGACCCTATCTTTCAGCATTCGCCTTGTTTTTCCCACATAGAATGTCGGGCAGCAACAGGAAAGTAAATAAATTACATTTTCTGTCTTGCAATTTATAAATTGCTTTATAGGATAAATGGTGGAATCAGTAGCGAATGTTTTCGTGCGCACAATAAATTTACAGAACACACAGTGTCCACATTTGAAACATCCTTTTATTTTTCTGTGTTCTTCTAGCCAGTTTTTCTCACTAGGACTTTTTATAAAGTGTCTCCTGACTAATTTAGCCTTGAGATTTGGAGCCCTCCTGGGTACCAGAGAGGGTTTTTCCCCAACAATTTTTCTAATTGTCTCATCAGCTCTAAGGAACTGCCATTTCTCATCCAAGATAGTGCGGATTTTTTCCCAATGGCAGTTGAATTGGGTTACAAATCGCACTTTTGCTCTTCAGTTTTCTGAATTGAGTTATAGAGGAGTATATCTCTGTCTGTTCTCCTAGCTCTATTTCAAGCATATCTTAGGTTTCGTTTGGAGTACCCTCTATTTTCAACTCTATTGGGCATTTCAACTGCATATGCATCGAATTTATTAAGACTCGAACAGTTGCGCCTCAGGCGTAGAAACTGTCCCACAGGGATACCCCTTATAAGGGATTTTGGATGGTGGCTAGATGCTTCTAAGATGTTATTGGTGGCAGTAGCCTTACGAAAAATTTCCGTAGCCAGATTTTTCCCTTCTTTCCTGATTCTTACATCTAGGAAGGTAAGTTCACTAGTGTCAAAATCAAAGGTTAAGAGGATGTTGTAGTTATTTTTATTAAGTACTTTTACGAAGTCCTTCAGAGATTTTTCCGTCCCCCTCCAGAGGAGGAAGACATCGTCCACATACCGTAACCAGATGAGAACATGTTCATCAATCCAGTTTTGCAATTCGTTAAATACTGTTTTTGTTTCCCATAGACCCAAATGGAGGCAAGCATATGATGGGGCACATGTAGCCCCCATCGCTGTGCCCCTCATTTATCTATAGAACTTTTTATCATATGTAAATACGTTATTTTTTAACACAAACTCTAAAAGAGTTAATACAAATTCGGTATGCTTTTGAAAAGCTGGACCTCTGCTTTCTAGAAAAAATCTCGCCGCTCTCAAACCCACATCATGTGGGATAGAGGAGTAGAGACCTTCCACATCCAGAGACACCAGAAGTGTGTCTTGTTCTACTACTAAACCGTCCAATTTCCTGAGGAGGTCACTGGTGTCCTTTACATAAGAGGTAAGGGTCAGTAGAAAGGATTTTAGGAATTGGTCAACGTAGTTTCCCAGGTTCTCAGTGATACTCCCAATACCTGAGATAATGGGTCTTCCAGGTGGTTCTTGTAATTTTTTGTGTAGTTTGGGAATACAATAAAAGACTGGAACTCTGGGAAACTTCGTATATAGATATCCCCATTCACTTTTACTTATTATGCCACTTTTTCTGGCATCGTTTAAAAGATGTAGCAGGTTGGCTTGTATTGAGTCTAAAGGATTATTTTGTAGGCATTGGTATTGCTCCTTGTTTCTCAATTGTTTGTTGACCTCTTTCATATAGAGGGACTCCTCCATTATGACCAGATTTCCCCCTTTATCGGCCTGTTTTATAACAATTCCTGATTTGTTCATCAGGTCTGACAAGGCTCGCCTCTCATTAAAGTTGAGGTTATTTTTACCTATGCCGTGATAGGGTATTTTTTCTATTTCCCTTTCTACTTCTTTAACGAAAAGATGTACGGCAGGGACTAACATTAAAGGGGGCATATAGTCTGACCCTTACCTCTTATGTAAAGGACACCAGTGACCTCCTCAGGAAATTGGACGGTTTAGTAGTAGAACAAGACACACTTCTGGTGTCTCTGGATGTGGAAGGTCTCTACTCCTCTATCCCACATGATGTGGGTTTGAGAGCGGCGAGATTTTTTCTAGAAAGCAGAGGTCCAGCTTTTCAAAAGCATACCGAATTTGTATTAACTCTTTTAGAGTTTGTGTTAAAAAATAACGTATTTACGTTTGATAAAAAGTTCTATAGACAAATGAGGGGCACAGCGATGGGGGCTACATGTGCCCCATCATATGCTTGCCTCCATTTGGGTCTATGGGAAACAAAAACAGTATTTAACGAATTGCAAAACTGGATTGATGAACATGTTCTCATCTGGTTACGGTATGTGGACGATGTCTTCCTCCTCTGGAGGGGGACAGAAAAATCTCTGAAGGACTTCGTAAAAGTACTTAATAAAAATAACTACAACATCCTCTTAACCTTTGATTTTGACACTAGTGAACTTACCTTCCTAGGTGTAAGAATCAGGAAAGAAGGGAAAAATCTGGCTACGGAAATTTTTCGTAAGGCTACTGCCACCAATAACATCTTAGAAGCATCTAGCCACCATCCAAAATCCCTTATAAGGGGTATCCCTGTGGGACAGTTTCTACGCCTGAGGCGCAACTGTTCGAGTCTTAATAAATTCGATGCACATGCAGTTGAAATGTCCAATAGATTTGAAAATAGAGGGTACTCCAAACGAAACCTAAGATATGCTTGAAATAGAGCTAGGAGAACAGACAGAGATATACTCCTCTATAACTCAATTCAGAAAACTGAAGAGCAAAAAGTGCGATTTGTAACCCAATTCAACTGCCATTGGGAAAAAATCCGCACTATCTTGGATGAGAAATGGCAGTTCCTTAGAGCTGATGAGACAATTAGAAAAATAGTTGGGGAAAAACCCTCTCTGGTACCCAGGAGGGCTCCAAATCTCAAGGATAAATTAGTCAGGAGTCACTTTATAAAAAGTCCTAGTGAGAAAAACTGGCTAGAAGAACACAGAAAAATAAAAGGATGTTTCAAATGTGGACACTGTGTGTTCTGTAAATTTATTGTGCGCACGAAAACATTCGCTACTGATTCCACCATTTATCCTATAAAGCAATTTATAAATTGCAAGACAGAAAATGTAATTTATTTACTTTCCTGTTGCTGCCCGACATTCTATGTGGGAAAAACAAGGCGAATGCTGAAAGATAGGGTCTCTGAGCACAGAGACGACATCAAAGCAGCAGAAGATGGTGAAATCAGAAGTGGAGTGGCTCTCCACTTCATGAAACACCATAAATGCAATCCCCAGGACCTAAGAGTAACAGGTATTGAACACTGTTCCCTTCTTGGTAGAGGAGGAGACATTGATACTATACTACTTAGAAGGGAAACAGAATGGATTTACAAGTTAAAGACCCTAATGCCCAAAGGGCTAAATGAAAAATTTGAATTTGCTGCATTCCTCAAATAAAATGACAATATTTATCTCGAAATCCCTTTAAATTTAGCATGCAATATATACAAACTAGGGTTTCTCTTCAATCTGCCTCTTCACTTTAGAATGACTTAAAATTTACTGCTATTTAAACTAGTGCAGGTCCTGTTAAATATAATTATTCTTAATTACAGTGAACATAATTCAATATATTTTCACCTTGCCTTTAAGAATCAACAAACATATTTATTTTTACTTTCATATTTGGTAGAAATTGCTAAAACACATGAATCGATGGATCTACAGTATGCTTGTAAAGCTTTTAATTTGATGTAGCTTATAAACATGGACGAAAAAGGTTTTATTATAGCATACACTGCAACAATCCTTTAAAGAATCATGGAAAAGTGAGCCTTTTCTTTTATTCTTATACTTATTCTTAATTTTCCCTTTCTGTATACATTTTTATATATATACCTTTTTTCTTTCATTTTGGTTCTTTAGAGTTGCTTTATAAAACTTATTATATTTCACTGTATATATATTCACCGTATCCTCTTTTATTTATATAAATGGGCTGTGGCTCAGTAAATGCTTATTATTGGCTACTACTGTTTCCTATATCCTCCTATAAGCTTAAAGAAGGAGGAATATATTGCGGCTGCAATGGGAACCAGCATCCGCTTTTGCCCTGAGGAAACCCCTGTGCTCTCTGGCTGTCACGTGGGGGGTGAAACGTACGTCGGCAGTGACGTAAGAAGTGGAGACGGACATGCACGAAGGACAGATCGCTGTGGCGTCCACGCTGTGCTAGAATGTAGCATGTTTGAATTGAAGTCTATCTACACACGGAAACCATTTGGAAGTTTTATTACAGAAAGCCAAGACACGGTTGTATAATTAACTGAGCGTTTACCATCTGACTTTTCAGCTCATTTATCTGGATATCCGAAGGTGTTTCAATGCACCATTTGTACACACAGCTCCTACTTATGGGACATGCTTAAGCCCTGAAAAGGGTGATCCACCTATATTATTTTAACAACTACCTGTGTACATCTTTCCTTTCGCTATTCAGATATTGTCATGCATCAAGTACAATGAGTTGTAATGCTCTGTAATTTATTTCTAATATCTATACAACTGTAAAAGACGGAAAAAGATTAATTTTGGGGTAGTTCTAACATAGATCCAGAAAAGATATTATTCATGACACCGGATACCTTTATCTTTGGTGGTGCCCGCTGAATACTGGAGTTGTTATATACTATCCCCATAACTTTTACTGGTCTTGGGAAATACTGTTCAATTAGCATATGTATATTGCTTAATGTTATTAAGTTTTCTACAGTTAGTCTGTATATACTGGGGTTAAGAAACATAGATCCTGATACGTTATAACATGACACCTGATACCTCTCATATAGTTGGTGGTGCCCGCTGTTACTGGTATTGTTTTCATTAGCCCCCTACAGACTACACTGTCCTCTATCAGAATTATTTTGAGGATGTTTATTTGCACAATTTGGCCAAATTCAGGTATAGTGCACATGACTTAAGCATTACACTTTACATCTTACAATATTGTTTGAGTGAATTCACTAATTGTTTATCTGTATATATGTGTTGTTTTGACATAGATCCTCAATGATCACTATGGTGGCAGATTTTACGCTTACACGTAACCACCCTCTAGTGGAGGTGTTGTCAATTTAAACAGCCAATCTCTGTTTGCTTCTTTGGTTTTATTCTGTGTGAACTACAATAAAACTGCACAGCTGAATCTGTGCTTGTGCATTTGTCCAATCACGCTTCTTGACTCATCAATTCATGTGTTCTTTAATTTAGTGGCAACCTTCTAATCAACTTTGACGCTGGGTAGCATATGTGAATGTGGGGAATGAGTAATAATTTACACACACCGCTATTTTAGCAGAGCTTTAGAATTTTTCAAAGCTAATTATAAATTAAAAATATGTGCTGCAATCCCTGTCTATAAATTATAGCAATCTAATTGCGGTTGCTGTAGTATCTCCCTTCTTTATATTGTATATATTAATAATTACTGTACCACAACCAATTATTCACCATGATATTTTTCATATCTCAGGAATTCTTATAAAAAACCAAATCATCTGAATATAAACATTAGACATGAATCTGGTGTCATCATTTTCCTTATTTAAATGTGTTCTAAAATAGTCCTAACACTTTTCCTCCTTTGATTAAAGACCTTTTTTCTTTAACTAATGTTTCAAACATGTTATGATTGCCTGATAAGTTATGAGTTAAAAAAAGGTTTGTATACAAGTAATGATACATATTTGCTTTTAATAATTATTCTTTTAAATAGAATGCTATAAAGTTGAAAATAAATGTTTGCAATTCTAATTGAATCATGAACTCTTAACAATTGCATAATACTTTATATGGTTATAAACTTTATATCCACCATGTATAGAAGTAAACAATTGTTGAGATTTAATAATTTGATCATTGAATCTCCCATTTTTTATCACCATCTATGGTTTAAAAACCAATCGCCTAAATTACGAGTATTGCGGTAAGGTGAAAAAGCAGCGTTAACAGGTCCTAACGCTGCTTTTTTACGCCCGCTGGTATTACGATTCTTGCAGGTATAGGTGTACCGCACACTTTTTTGGCCTTACCGCAAACCGACTTACGTAAATTTCGTAAAACCTTTTTTTCTATGGGACTTCCATAGTGCCGGTATTACGAGTTTGTCCTGGGAGGCCAAAAAGTGAGCGGTACACCCTCTACCGACAAGATTCCTAACGCATTTTAAAATCAGTAGTTATGAGTTTTACACTACAAAACTGTAGCATAAAACTCATAACTAAAGTGTTAAGTACACTAACACACATAAACTACCTATTAACCACTAAACCGAGGCCCTCCCGCATCGCAAATACTAAAATACATTTTTTAACCCCTAATCTGCCACCCCTAACATCGCCACCACCTACATTATACTTATTAACCCCTAATCTTCTGATCCGGACATCGCAGCCGCCCACATTATATTTATTAACCCCTAATCTGACGTCCCCAACGTTGCCGCCACTATTCTAAATTTATTAACCCTTTAAACCTAAATCTAACCCTAACACCCCCTAACTTAAATATAATTTAAATAAATCTAAATAAAATTACTATCATTAACTAAATTATTCCTATTTAAAACTAAATACTTACCTGTAAAATAAACCCTAAGCTAGCTACAATATAAATAATAGTTACATTTTAGCTAGCTTATGGTTTATTTTTATTTTAACTAGGTAGAATAGTTACTAAATAGTTATTAACTATTTAATAACTACCTAGCTAAAATAAATACAAATTTACCTGTAAAATAAAACCTAACCTATGTTACAATAACACCTAACACTACACTACAATTAAATCAATTCCCTACATTAAATACAATTAAATAAATTAAATTAAATTAAATTAGCTAAATCACAAAAAACCCACTAAATTACAGAAAATAAGAAAATAAATGACAAAATCTTTAAACTAATTACAACTAATCTAATAGCCCTATCAAAATAAAAAGCCCCCCAAAATAAAAAAAACTCCTAGCCTAAACTAAACTAAACTATCAATAGCCCTTAAAAGGGCCTTTTGTGGGGCATTGCCCCAAATAAATCAGCTCTTTTACCTGTAAATACAAAATACAAATACCCCCCAACAGCAAAACCCACCACCCACACAACCAACCCCCCAAATAAAAAGCCTTACTAAAAAAACCTAAGCTCCTCATTTCTCTGAATAGGGCATTTGAATGGGCATTGCCCTTAAAAGGGCATTTAGCTCTATTGCTGCCCAAAGCCCTAACCTAAAAAATAAACCAACCCAATACACCCTTAAACAATCCTAACACTAACCCCCGAAGATTCACTTACCGGGAGAAGTCTTCATCCAAGCGGCAAGATGTCCTCAACGAAGCTGGCAGAAGTGGTCCTCCAGACGTGCAGAAGTGGTCCTCCAGAGGGGGAGAAGTCTTCATCCAGACGGTTTCTTCTATCTTCATCCTTCCGACGCGGAGCGGCTCCATCTTCAAGACATCCGGCACAGAGCATCCTCTTCAAACGACGGCTTCTTTGGAATGAATGTACCTTTAAGTGACGTCATCCAAGATGGCGTCCCTTAGATTCCGATTGGCTGATAGAATTCTATCAGCCAATCGGAATCTAAGGGACGCCATCTTGGAAGACGTCACTTAAATAAACATTCATTCTGAAGAAGCCGTCGATTGAATAGGATGCTCCACGCCGGATGTCTTGAAGATGGATCCACTCCACTTCGGAAGGATGAAGATAGAAGATGCCGTCTGGATGAAGACTTCTGCCCGTCTGGAGGACCACTTCTGCTCATCTGGAGGACCACTTCTGCCAGCTTCGTTGAGGACATCTTGCCGCTTGGATAAAGACTTCTCCCGGTAAGTAAATCTTCGGGGGTTAGTGTTAGGATTTTTTAAGGGTGTATTGGGTGGGTTTATTTTTTAGGTTAGGGCTTTGGGCAGCAATAGAGCTAAATTCCCTTTTAAGGGCAATGCCCATTCAAATGCCCTATTCAGAGAAATGGGGAGCTTAGGTTTTTTTAGTTAGGCTTTTATTTGGGGGGTTGGTTGTGTGGGTGGTGGGTTTTACTGTTGGGGGGTTTTTGTATTTTTTTTTTACAGGTAAAAGATTTCTTTGGGGCAGTGCCCCGCAAAAGGCTCTTTTAAGGGCTATTGATAGTTTAGTTTAGGCTAGAGTTTTTTATTTTATTTTGGGTGGGCTTTTTTTTATTTTGATAGGGCTATTAGATTAGGTGTAATTAGTTTAAAGATCTTGCAATTTGTTTTTTATTTTCTGTAATTTAGTGTTTTTTTTCTTTTTGTGATTTAGCTAATTTAATTTTATGTATTTAATTGTATTTAATGTAGGGAATTTATTTAATTGTAGTGTTAGATTTTAGTGTTTTATTTTACAGGTCAATTTGTATTTATTTTAGCTAGGTAGTTATTAAATAGTTAATAACTATTTAGTAACTATTCTACCTAGTTAAAATAAATACAAACTTGCCTGTAAAATAAAAATAAACCCTAAGATAGCTACAATGTAACTATTATAGGTAAGTATTTAGTTTTAAATAGGAATTATTTAGGTAATGATAGGAATTTTATTTATATTTATTTAAATTATACTTAAAGGGACACTGTAGCCAAAAAAAATCTTTTGTGATTCAGATAGAACATGCAATTTTAAGCAACTTTCTAATTTACTCCTATTATCAAATTGTCTTCATTTTCTTGGTATGTTTATTTGAAAAGCAAGAATGTAAGTTTAGATGCCAGCCCATTTTAGGTGAACAACCTGGGTTGTCCTTGCTGATTGGACAGCACCTTTAAACAAGTGCTGTCCATGGTTCTGAACCCACAATTTGCTGGTTCCTTAGCTGAGATGCCTTCTTTTCAAATAAAGATTGCAAGAGAAAAGAAAAATTGATAATAGAAGTAAATTAGAAAGTTGCTTATAATTACATGCTCTTTCTGAATCATGAAAGAAAAAAATTGGGTTCAGTGTCCCTTTAAGTTAGGAGGTGTTAGGGTTAGGGTTAGACTTAGATTTAGGGGTTAATAAATTTAATATAGTGGCGGCGACGTTGGGGGCCGGCAGATTAGGGGTTAATAAATATAATGTAAACAATTAGGTTTAAACATAAAATGTATTTCCCCATAGGAATCAATGGGGCTGCGTTACTGAGTTTTACGCTGCTTTTTTGCAGGTGTTAGACGTTTTCTCAGCCGGCCCTCCCCATTGATGTCTATGGGGAAATCGTGCATGAGCACGTACAACCAGCTCACCGCTGACGTAACCAGCGCTGGTATTGGAGTGCAGTGTGGAGCTCAATTTTGCTCTACGCTCACTTCTTGCCTGATAACGCTGGGTTTGTAAAAACCTGTAATACCAGCACTGTAGGTAAGTGAGCGGTGAGAAAAAACTGCACAGTAGCACCACAAAGCTCATAATGCAAGACTAGTAATCTACCCGATTGTTTTCGAAAAATGTGTAATTGAACTCTCATTAAGAGCATAAAAGGCTTATTACTTGTATGCAACCCTTATTTTTAAGTGATACATCACTAGACAATAATAAGAACGTGTTAATCATGTATTAATGAAAAAAAAAATATTTTTTCACACTTATGAGTGTTGCATTATTTTTATATCATTACATCTACTGTTTATTTTATATAATACACATTTACAAGGAAGTATATTTTACAAAATTAATTAAATATCAATGATTTAGTAAATAATGTATTATTATTAAGGAACATAATAGTTAAAATGATATATGCACATATGCGTTTAACATATTTTTATTTTATTTTATTTTTTTATATATCCCTTCATTATGCAAATATGGTCTAGTTTCCATTGAGGTGGTAACGTTTGGAAACTGGTGGAAACATAAAAAAATCTCCATAGACTTTAATAGAGATAAATGCTTTTATCACCAGTTTCCACATTTTACCACATCAATGGACCATGGGCCTCCATTACATATGCAGCGTCGCCCGCAAAATCCTCCACCGCCAGATTTTACGCAATTTTGGTATTACATATACGGCGTAGCATACAAGTTACGCATATATTTCACCCGTCGCCACAATTATTACTCCCATAGGCTAACATAGAACCGCGTCGCAAATCGATCAGTTTCCAATATCCAGCGCAGGGATTTATGTGGTGAAAATGGAAAAATCTTACTCCATATTTACCTCGCCATAAAAGGCAGCCGCAGCAAGCCTTGCGCTGAGTATGGGAGCACCGTAACTCCCGAAAATGCCTGCAAAAATAAACTAACACCTAACGCATGCGCAATGTCTATCTACCTGTCAACCGCAATCCCCCACCGCAATAACTAATAAAGTCTATTAACCCCTAAACCGCCATAGCCCACAAAGCAATAAACCTAACCCCTAACCTAACCTAATCCCCCCCTAAATAAACTAAAATTACCTAATTTACAAAATACTAAAGTTACTATTAAATTAAAATAAAAACACTACTTTTAAAATACAAATAAACTAAGTATAAATTAAAGGGGCAGTCTAATCAAAATTCGGGAGTAGACTGTCCCTTTAAGCAAGAATTACAGAAAATAAAAAATCTAAGTTTACAGAAAATAATAAATAAAATTACAAAATTTTAAATAAATTGCACCTAATTGCTATGAAAATAAAAAGCCCCCCCAAAATAAAAACACCCCCTTATCTAATAAACTACCAGTAGCCCTTAAAAGGAATTTTTGCAGTTCATTGCCCCAAGATAATCAGCTCTTTTGCCAAAAAAAACACACAAAGCCCCCACCCTAACAGTAACCCCCCCTCCCACCAAACCCCCCCCAAAAAAAACTAACACTAAAAACCCTAAACTACCCATTGCCCTGAAAAGGGCATTTGTTGGGCATTGCCCTTAAAAGGGCATTCAGCTCTTTTGCTGCCCACCCTATCTGTTAGGGGGGGGCTTTGTGTTTTTTTTTGGCAAAAGGGCTGATTATCTTGGGGCAATGCCCTGCAAAAAGTCCTTTTAAGGGCTACTGGTAGTTTATTAGATTAGGGGGTGTTTTTATTTTGAATTTTGATTAGACTGCCCCTTTAATTTATACTTAGTTTATTTGTATTTTAAAAGTAGTGTTTTTTTTTTTTAATTTAATAGTAACTTTAGTATTTAGTAAATTAGGTAATTTTAGTTTATTTAGGGGGGGTTAGGTTAGGGGTTAGGTTTATTGCGTTGTGGGCTATGACGGTTTAGGGGTTAATACTTGAATAGGTTTATTGCGTTGTGGGTTAATGGCGGATTAAGGGTTAATAGTTTTAATAGGTAGTTTGCGATGTTGGGTTTGGCGGATTTAGGGGTTAATAATTTAGTTATTACTTGCGGTGTGGGTTTGATGGCGGATATAGGGATTCATAGTTTAAAAAAGACATATTGCGTTGTGGGGGGTTGTCGGTCTAGGGGTTGATACATTTAATATTAGTAATGAGAGGGGGGGATTGCGGATATAGGGGTTTTACGTGTCTGGCTTATTTTTGGGAGGTGTGTTAGACTTTTACGGGAGATTTGTTATTTTCTTTAGTTTTCTTAGGCGCCGGCAGTTTCTAAAGTGCCGTAAGTCACTGGCGACTCCAGAAATTTGTATTTACGCTCATTTCTGAACATCGCTAGTTTATCAGACTTACGGCACTTTATGAACTGCCGGCGGGGTTTATGTAATACCCCGATGTGCGAGGTGAAATTACGGGCGGCGCGGGTTCCCACGCTTGCGCCGAAACCTGTGCCGTATATTTGATCGCGCCCATGATCTATGTTTGCAGGAAAATGTATTACTGTTTAGCAACATACACATATATGCTGTGGATGGTGTGCACAACTATAACCAAACACCACACATTTCTAGAGAGCTACTAGTGTACTTCTGTAATGAAAAATGAATCCTCACTAACACCTAGATTACAAGTTTTGCGCTATAGAGGGTGCGAAACGAATGCCACAAAAGTTGCGTTATTTCACCCCCTATAGCGCAGTCATACTGCACAAAAAAACAAGCGCTGTTTTGACATGCTTGTGCACGCTTTCCCCATAGACATCAATGGGGAGAGCAGGTCAGAAAAAAGTCTAACACCTGCGATTGCGGAGAGAAAAGCTCCGTAACGCAGCCCCATTGATGTCTATGGGGGGAAACAAACTGACGTTTAAACCTAACACCCTAACATAAACCATGAGTCTAAACACCCCTAGTCTGCTGCCCCTGACATTGCCGGCACCTACATAATGTTATTAACCCCTAATCTGCCATCCCCGATATCGCCGCCACTAAGTTATGGAGCAGCGGTATAATGACAACTGCTCCATAACCTGTCTGCCTGCTCTGAGGAGGCAGACAGAGATTGCGTGAAATCAACCCGATCGAATACGATCATGTTTATTGACACCCCCTGCTAGAGGCCGATTGGCCGCAAATCTTCAGGGAGCGGCATTGCACCAGTAGCTCACAAGAGCTGCTGGTGCAATGCTAAAGGCAGAGAGCGTATTGCTCTCCGCATTCAGCGATGTCTGTCGGACATGATCCGCTGATCGGATCATGTCGGACAGACATGTCATAAATAGGCCCCTAATCTGCCGCTCCCGATATAACCACCACTATACTAAAGTTATTAACCCCTATTAACCTGCACCCCAACATCGCCCACACTATAATAAATCTATTAACCCCTATTCCGCCGCTCCCCGACATCGCTGCAACTAAATAAAGCTATTAACCCCTAAACCTCTGGCCTCCCACATCACTACCAATAAATAAATCTATTAACCCCTAAACCACCAGCCCCCCACATTGCAAAAATCTAAATTAAACTATTAACCCCTACACCTACCCCTAAACCTAACCCTAAATCTAACCCTAAACCTAACTCTAACACCCCCTAACTTTAACATAATTAAAATAGAGCTAAATTAAACTTACAATTATTAACTAAATAATTCCTATTTAAAACTAAATACAAACTTACCTATGAAATAAAACCTAAGCTAGCTACAAAATAACTAATTGTTTTATTGTAGCTAGCTTAGGTTTTATTTTTATTTCACAGGTAAGTTTGTATTTAATTTAACCAGGTAGACTAGTTAGTAAATAGTTATTAACTATTTACTAACTACCTAGTTAAAATAAATACAAACTTACCTGTGAAATAAAACCTAAGATACCTTACACTAAAACCTAAAATTACAAAAAATAAAAAACACTAAAATTGCAAAAAATAAAAAAACTACCATTACAAAAAAACAACAATGAAATTACCCCCAAAAATAATACTATTCCTATTTTAATACCCTTAAAAAAAAGCACCCCAAAATAAAAAAACCTAATCTAGAATAAACTACCAAGGGCCATTAAAATGGCCTTTTTGTAGGGTATTGCCCTAAAGCTAACAGCTCTTTTGTTACAAAAACAAATACCCCCTAACAGTATACAAACCCCCACCCCCAAACTACCAAGGGCCATTAAAAGGGTATTTTTGGGCCCTTGAAAGGGCATTTTGTAGGGCATTGCCCTAAAGTTAACAGTTCTTTTGCTACAAAAAACAAACACCCCCTTACATCCCCCAACCCCCAAACCCACAAAATAAAAATAAAGTAAAACCTAATCTACCCATTGCCCTGAAAAGGTTTAGCTCTTTTGCTGCCCAAGCCCTAATCTAAAAATAAAAACCCACCCCAAAATTAAAAAAAAAATACATTACACAAAATAACAAATTATCAAAAATAATAAAAATTATTCCTATTCTAATACCCATTTAAAAAAAAAAAAGAATTTATAATAAGCTACCAATGGCCCTTAAAAGGGCCTTTTGTAGGGCATTTGCCCTAAGTTAAACAGCTTTTTTACCTGTAAAAAAAATACAAACACCCACTAACATTAAAAACCACTCACCCCCCAAACCCAATCAACCAAAAGAATGAGAGCTGCTTAAATCCTATTGGCTGATTTAAACAGCCAATAGGATTTTAGCAGCTCTATTTCCTATTGGCTAATTCAAAATTTTCAGCTAATTGGAATGTAAGGGACGCCATCTTGAATCGCGTACCTTGCATTGAAGATTTAGTGTGCGGCGGCGACCATATGAAGAGGATGCTCCGTGCCGGATGTCTTCAGGATAGACCTGCTCCGCGCCGCCCGGATCAAGATAGAAGATGCCGCCTGGATGAAGATTTAAGAGGCCACCTGGATGAACACTTGTCGCCGCTTGGATGAGGACTTCGCCGCCGGGATGAAGATTGAAGAGGCCGTCTGGATGAAGACTTCTCGCTGCCTGGATGAAGATCGTTCAAGCGGGACTTCAAAAACTGTAAGTGGATATTTGGGGGTTAGTGATAGTTTTTTTAAAGGGTTCTTTGGGGTATTTTTTTTTTTAGTTTACAGTTTGGGCAGCAACAGAGCTAAATGCCCTTTTAAGGGCAATGCCCATCCAAATGCCCTTTTCAGGGCAATGGGTAGCTTAGGGTTTTTAGTGTCAGTTTTTTTTTTGGGGGGGTTTGGTGGGAGGGGGAGTTACTGTTAGGGTGGGGGCTTTGTGTGTTTTTTTTGGCAAAAGAGCTGATTATCTTGGGGCAATGCCCTGCAAAAAGTCCTTTTAAGGGATAATGGTAGTTTATTAGATTAGGGGGTGTTTTTATTTTGGGGGGCTTTTTATTTTCATAGGGATTAGGTGTAATTTATTTAAAAAAAATTATTTTGGGGGGTTGGTTGGGTTTTACTGTTAAGAGGTCTTTGTATTTTTTTTACAGGTAAAAGAGCTGTTTAACTTAGGGCAATGCCCTACAAAAGGCCCTTTTAAGGGCAATTGGTAGTTTATTGTAGGCTAGGGTTTTTTTTTATTTTGGGTGGGCCTTTTTATTTTGATAGGGCTATTAGATTAGGTGTAATTCTTTTTTATTTTGGATAGTTTTGCTTGTTATTTTTTGTAATTTAGTGTTTGTTATTTTTTGTAATTTAGTCTTATTTATTTTTTGTAATTAGATTTTAGTTTTTAGAGTAGTGTTAGGCTTTTTTTAATGTGTAGTTTAATTTAATTGGTAGTTAGTTTAATTTTAGTTAATAATTATATTAGTTTAATTGTAGAGTTTAAACTTAGTTTTTTTAATTTGACAGGTATGTTTTAATTTTATTTAAGATAGGGAAATTGTAATTTTAATTTAAAGTTAGGGGGACGTTTAGGGGTTACTAGTTTAATTTAGTTTATTGCAATGTGGGGGGCTTTCAGTTTAGGAGTTAATAGTTATTTTAATATATTTCATTTTGGGGGGCTTGCGGTTTGGGAGTAAATAGGTTTATTATAGTGGCGGCGGTGTAGGACTTAATAACTTAAGTATATTGGGGGCAGATGGCGGTTTAGGGGTTAGTAACTATGATAGTGGTGACGATGTCGGGGAGCAGCGGAATAAGGGTTAATAATTATTTTTAGTGGCAGCGATGTCGGGAGCGGCAGATTAGGGGTTAATAAGTTTAATATAGTGTTTGCGATGCGAGAGGGCCTCGGTATCGGGGTTAATAGGTAGTTTATGGGTGTTTAGTGTACTTTTTAACATTTTAGTTATGAGTTTAATGTTACTTGCAATTGGAACAGCCAATAGAATGCAAGCTCAATCCTATTGACTGATTGGATCAGCCAATAGGATTGAATCTCAATCCTATTGGCTGATTGCATTAGCCAATAGGATTTTTTCACCTTTAATTCCGATTGGCTGATAGAATTCTATCAGCCAATTGGAATTCAAGGGACGCCATTTTGGATGACGTCCCTTAAAGGAACCTTCATTCTTCGTTAGCTGTTGTCAGAAGAGGATGCTCCACGCCGGATGTCTTGAAGATGGAGCCGCTCCGCGCTGGATGGATGAAGATAGAAGATGCCGTCTGGATGAAGACTTCTGCCGGCTTGGATGAAGACTTCAGCCCGCTTGGAGGAAGACTTCTGCTGGCTTCACTGAGGACTTCTGCCGCTTCGTTGAGTCTTCAAAAACTGTGGATCTTCGGGGGTTAGTGTTAGGTTTTTTTAAGGGTTTATTGGGTGGGTTTTATTTTTAGCTTATGGTTTGGGCTAAATGCCCTTTTAAGAGCAATGCCCATCCAAATGCCCTTTTCAGGGCAATGGGGAGCTTAGGTTTTTTAGATTGGATTTTATTTGGGGGGTTGGTTGTGTGGGTGGTGGGTTTTACTGTTGGGTGGTTGTTTGTATTTTTTTTTACAGGTAAAAGTGCTGATTTCTTTGGGGCAATGCCCCGCAAAAGGCCCTTTTAAGGGCTATTGGCAGTTTAGTTAAGGCTAGGGTTTTTTTTATTTTGGGGGGGATTTTTTATTTTTATAGGGCTATTAGATTAGGTGTAATTGGTTTAAATATTTGATCATTTCTTTTTTATTTTGTGTAATTTAGTGGGGTTTTTTTGTAATTTAGTTAATTGTATTTAATTAATGTAATTTATTTAATTGTAGTGTAATGTTAGGTGTTAGTGTAACTCAGGTTAGGTTTTATTTTACAGGTAAATTTGTATTTATTTTAGCTAGGCAGCTAGTAAATAGTTAATAATTATTTACTAACTAGTCTGCCTAGTTAAAATAAATACAAACTTAGCTGTGAAATAAAAATAAAACATAAGCTAGATACAATGTAACTATTAGTTATATTGTAGCTAGCTTAGTGTTTATTTTATAGCTAAGTATTTAGTTTTAAATAGGAATTATTTAGTTAATGATAGTAATTTTTATTTAGATTTATTTTAATTATGTTAAAGTTAGTGGGTGTTAGGGTTAGGTTTACACTTAGGGTTAGGTTTAGGGGTTTATAACTTTAGTATAGTGGCAGCGATTTTGGGGGCAGCAGATTAGGGATTAATAACAGTAATGTATGTTACGGCAATGTTAGGGACAGCAGATTAGGGGTTAATAATATTTAACTTGTGTTTGCGATGTGGGAGTATGGCGGTTTAGGGGTTAATATCTTTATTATAGTGGCGGCGATGTCCAGAGTGGCAGATTAGTTGTTAATAATTTTATAATAGTGTTTGCGATGCGGGAGGGCCTCGGTTTAGGGGTTAATAGGTAGTTTATGGGTGTTAGTGTACTTTGTAAAACTTTAGTTATGAGTTTTATGTTACGGCTTTGTAGCGTAAAACACATAACTACTGACTTTCAGTTTACGGTATGGTTCTTGTAGTTATAGGCTGTACCGCTCACTTTTTGGCCGGACAGGCAAACTCGTAATACCGGTGCTATGGAAGTCCCAATGTAAAAGAACTTTTTGAAAGCTGCGGCCAAAAAAGTGTGCGGTACAGCAATACCTGCAAAACTCGTAATACCAGTGCTAGTGAAAAAGAGTCATGACGCTGCTTTTTCACCCATAACGCAAAACTCGTAATCTAGCCGTTTAAGTTTTGGTCCTCATGTCATTACTTACTATTTGCTTACTTGCTTTTGTGCTTTCATGAGCACAAAGCTTCCATGCAATGCGTACGTGAGGTCATGTTTACATTGCACTTAACTTCTAATTCCAGTGCACATTTGCTTGCATTGGTTTTATGAGTGGAGCGCATATATTGCGTTTTTTTGTGCTCCTCTCGTAATTTAGACCTTTATAGACATGGCTTGAGAAAGGGCACTGCCCAAAACGTTGCCTATGTGTGTTTGCTTGGAATAAAAATCACAAAAAGAAAATTGGAGTGCTGCAGCTCTTTCTTCAATGAACTATATATAGGAAGTCATTTCAAAACACTATACACATGGAACTTTGTCATCTGGGTTGTTTTGTACACATTACTGTAATTGTGTCAGACTGGTACAGGGAGATTACCACTATATATATGCTGTTCAAATTCTTTTTGTTGTTACCTCATATGCGATTGAGGTTAAATAATGTAAGCAGGTTTTACCAAAGGATTTAATGAGAAAATAAAAATGATTTGTTTTACACATACACTATTGCACTATTTGGTGTGTTTACTCTCCTTTCTTACAACCTTGGTTTCCTGTGACGTGGAGAGGTAGATGGGAATTGTACCATACAGAAGAAGTAACAAAGCAGGATCACAGACAGACTGAGATGAATTCTCATCTAGTATATGTGCGACACTTACCTCATATGATTGGGGTGAAGTAGGAAATCTACATGAGATTATCTTTGAGCAAGCTAGCTACTATCATCACCATTTGATTTTGACTTGATTTAATTTTGGATTCAATGTGAGACTAATATCGTTGGTTCACATAGTGGTACATGGGCTATTTTTTGCCGTACAGCGGTCCAACCCCTTGCTCTCTCTCTTCCCCCCTCTCTTTTGCTTTCTCTCTCCCCCCTCTCTTTTCCTCTCTTTCTCCCCCCTCTCTTTTGCTCTCTCTTCCTCTCCCCCTCTCTTTTGCTCTCCCCCCTCTCTTTTGCTTTCTCTCTGTCCCCCCTCTCTTTTTTCTCTCTCTGTCCTTCTCCCCTCTCTCTCTCCCCCTTCTCTTTTGCTCTCCCTCCCCCTCTCTTTTGCTCTCTCTCTCTCTCCCCTCTAATTTGCTCTCTCTCTCCCCTTCTCTTTTCCTCTCTCTCTCCCCACTTTCTATTGCTCTCTTTCTCTCTCCCCTCTGTTTTCCCCCCCCCTCTCTCTTACACTCTCTCTCTCTCTCTCTCTCTCTCTCCCTCCCCTCTCTTTTGCTCTCTCTCTCTCCCCCTCTCCTTTGCTATCTCTCTCTTCTCTATTTTGCTATCTCTCCCCCCTCTCTTTTGTTCTCTCTCCCCTCTCTTTTGCTCTCTCTATCCCCCTTCTCTTTTGTTCTCTCCCCCTTCTTTTGCTCTCTCTCACCCCTCTTTTTCTCTTTCTCATCCCTCTTTTGTTCTCCACCCCTCTTTTTGCTCTCTCCCCCCTCTTTTGCTCTCTCTCCTTCCCTCTCTTTTGCACTCTCTCTCCCCCCTCTCTTTTGCGCTCTCTCTCCCCCTCTCTTTTTCTTTCTCCCCCTCTCTTTTGCTCTCTATCTCCCTCCTCTCTTTTTCTCTCTCCCCCCACTCTTTCACTCTCTGCCCCCCTCTGTTTTGCTCTCTCTCTATTCCCCTCTCTTTTGCTCTCCCCTCTCTGTTGCTTTCTCCCAACCTCTCTTTTGCTACCCCTCCCCCTCTTTCTCTCTCCCTCTTTTGCTCTCTCTCCCCCCTCTTTTGCTCTCTCTCCTCTATCTTTTGCTCTCTCTCACCCCTCTCTTTTGCGCTCTCTCCCCCCTCTTTTGCTCTCTTCCCCCTCTTTTGATCTCTTTCACCCATCTCTTTTTCTCTCTCTCCCCCCTCTTTTGAACTCTCTCTCTCTCATGACCATGCCCAACCCCAACCACCATGTCCACCTGGTCATGCTGGCCATGCCCCCCATCATGGCCGCCCCCGTCCGGCCATGCCCCCATCATGATGCTCCCGTCCAACCATGCCCCCTTGCAACAGCTCCACCCATCCAGCCATGCCCCCATCACGGCTCTCCCGCAAGGCCACACCCCTGCCACTGCCTCTTTCTCACTGTTGCCTGCGACTTTGTTCGTGATATGTGATTTGTAAAATATAGCGAAAAATGCGACCACTCGCAATGACGTGTGCCCTCGCGTGTGTGATCAATCGGGTTGCACACTTGCTGACATAAACTTTGTGAGTTTTTGTTAATTCTCTGTATTTATCGTACATGGGAACAAATCAGCTAAGTTTTGGGTGAGGCGTACATCCGGCACATCAAAAATATGTTATTATTATTCTGTTTACAATTACTTTAATATTAAATTGTAATTATATATTAAGACTCAACTGTCAGTTATAAAAAAAAGTTTTAATTTTTTTAGTGATATCCAAATCTTGAGAACTATTGACGTAGGAGCAAGAAATTTGGCATGTCAACTTACTTTATAAGGAAGATTTTAAATTAAAATGTTTACTTTTCTAACATCTCCGGTTTTTGAGATAAAGGTATCCTCATAAATCCCCCCTCCTTTTCACCCCCTTAAGTAGATTTTCGGAAAATGGTAAAACACATGTTTCTCCAACATTGGTGTGTCCGGTCCACGGCGTCATCCTTACTTGTGGGATATTCTCTTCCCCAATAGGAAATGGCAAAGAGTCCCAGCAAAGCTGGTCACATGATCCCTCCTAGGCTCCGCCCACCCCAGTCATTCTCTTTGCCGTTGCACAGGCAACATCTCCACGGAGATGGTTAAGAGTTTTTTGTAGTTTTATTCTTCTATCAAGTGTTTGTTATTTTAAAATAGTGCTGGTATGTACTATTTACTCTGAAACAGAAAAGGATGAAGATTTCTGTTTGTAAGAGGAAGATGATTTTTAGCAGACAGTAACTAAAATCGATTGCTGTTTCCACACAGGACTGTTGAGATGAAGTAACTTCAGTTGGGGGAAACAGTTAGCAGTCTTTTCTGCTTAAGGTATGACTAGCCATATTTCTAACAAGACCATGTAATGCTGGAAGGCTGTCATTTCCCCTCATGGGGACCGGTAAGCCATTTTCTTAGTTAAACATAAAAGAATAAAGGGCTTCAAAAAGGGCTTAAAAACTGGTAGACATTTTTCTGGGCTAAAACAATTGCTTTACTAGGCATATTATGCAGATTCTAACTAATTATTGGTATTATAATCTTGGGGAACGTTTAGAAAAACGGCAGGCACTGTGTTGGACACCTTTTTCAGATGGGGGCCTTTCTAGTTATAGACAGAGCCTCATTCTGGGACTGTATAGGGGTTAAATGTAAAAACGGCTCCGGTTCCGTTAATTTAAGGGTTAAAGCTCTGAAATTTGGTGTGCAATACTTTTAATGCTTTAAGACACTGTGGTGAAATGTTGGTGAATTTTGAACAATTCCTTCATACTTTTTCACATATTCAGTAATAAAGTGTTTTCAGTTTGAAATTTAAAGTGACAGTAATGGTTTTATTTTAAAACGTTTTTTGTGCTTTGTTGACAAGTTTAAGCCTGTTTAACATGTCTGTACCATCAGATAAGCTATGTTCTATATGTATGAAAGCCAATGTGTCTCCCCATTTAAATTTATGTGATAATTGTGCCATAGTGTCCAAACAAAGTAAGGACAGTAATGCAACAGATAATGATATTGCCCAAGATGATTCCTCAAATGAGGGGAGTAAACATGATACTACATCATCCCCTACTGTGTCTACACCAGTTATGCCCACACAGGAGGCCCCTAGTACATCTAGTGCGCCAATATTTATTACCATGCAACAATTAACGGCTGTAATGGATAACTCCATAGCAAATCTTTTATCCAAAATACCTACTTATCAGAGAAAGCGCGATTGCTCTGTTTTAAACACTGAAGAGCAAGAGGACGCTGATGATAACTGTTCTGACATACCCTCACACCAATCTCAAGGGGCCATGAGGGAGGTTTTGTCTGATGGAGAAATTTCAGATTCAGGAAAAATTTCTCATCAAGCTGAACCTGATGTTGTGACATTTAAATTTAAATTAGAACATCTCCGCGCACTGCTTAAGGAGGTGTTATCTACTCTGGATGATTGTGACAATTTGGTCATTCCAGAGAAATTATGTAAGATGGACAAGTTCCTAGAGGTTCCGGTGCCCCCGACGCTTTTCCTATACCCAAGCGGGTGGCGGACATAGTAAATAAAGAGTGGGAAAGACCCGGCATACCTTTTGTTCCCCCCCCCTATATTTAAGAAATTATTTCCTATAGTCGACCCCAGAAAGGACTTATGGCAGACAGTCCCCAAGGTCGAGGGGGCGGTTTCTACTCTAAACAAACGCACTACTATTCCTATCGAAGATAGTTGTGCTTTCTAAGATCCTATGGATAAGAAATTAGAGGGTTTGCTTAAAAAGATTTTTGTACAGCAAGGTTACCTTCTACAACCAATTTCATGCATTGTTCCTGTCACTACGGCAGCGTGTTTCTGGTTCGAGGAACTAGAAAAATCGCTCAGTAAAGAATCTTCGTATGAGGAGGTTATGGACAGAGTTCAAGCACTTAAATTGGCTAACTCTTTTGTTTTAGATGCCGCTTTGCAATTAGCTAGATTAGTGGCGAAAAATTCAGGGTTTGCTGTCGTGGCGCGCAGAGTGCTTTGGCTAAAGTCTTGGTCAGCGGATGTGTCTTCCAAGACAAAATTGCTTAACATTCCTTTCAAAGGTAAAACATTATTTGGACCTGATTTGAAAGAGATTATTTCAGACATCACTGGGGGAAAGGGCCACGCCCTCCCACAGGATAGGTCTTTTAAGGCTAATAATAAGCCTAATTTTCGTCCCTTTCGCAGAAACGGACCAGTCTCTAATTCTGTATCCTCTAAGCAAGAGGGTAATACTTCACAACCCAAACCAGCCTGGAAACCAATGCAAGGCTGGAACAAGGGTAAGCAGGCCAAGAAGCCTACCACTGCTACCAAAACAGCATGAAGGGATAGCCCCCGATCCGGGACCGGATCTAGTGGGGGGCAGACTTTCTCTCTTTGCTCAGGCTTGGGCAAGAGATGTTCAGGATCCTTGGGCGCTAGAAATAGTTTCTCAAGGTTATCTCCTGGAATTCAAGGAACTACCCCCAAGGGGAAAGTTCCACAGGTCTCAATTATCTTCAAACCAAATAAAGAGACAGGCATTCTTACATTGTGTAGAAGACCTGTTAAAGATGGGAGTGATACATCCAGTTCCAATAAGAGAACAAGGAATGGGATTTTATTCCAATCTGTTCATAGTTACCAAAAAAGAGGGAACATTCAGACCAATTTTGTATCTAAAGATCCTAAACAAATTTCTCAGGGTACCATCGTTCAAAATGGAAACTATTCGAACGATCCTACCTACTATCCAGGAAAATCAATTTATGACTACCGTGGATTTAAAGGATGCGTACCTACATATTCCTATCCACAAGGAACATCATCAGTTCCTAAGGTTCACTTTTCTGGACAAGCATTACCAGTTTATGGCACTTCCATTTGGATTAGCCACTGCTCCAAGGATTTTCACAAAGGTACTAGGGTCCCTTCTAGCGGTTCTAAGACCAAGGGGCATTGCAGTAGTACCTTACTTGGACGACATCCTGATTCAAGCATCATCCCTGTCAAAAGCAAAGGCTCATACGGATATCGTCCTAGCCTTTCTCAGATCTCACGGATGGAAGGTGAACAAAGAAAAAAGTTCTCTGTCCCCGTCAACAAGAGTTCCCTTCTTGGGAACAATAATAGATTCCTTAGAAATGAGGATTTTTCTGACAGAGGTCAGAAAATCAAAACTTCTAAGCTCTTGTCAAGTACTTCATTCTGTTCCTCGTCCTTCCATAGCGCAGTGCATGGAAGTAATAGGATTGATGGTTGCAACAATGGACATAGTTCCTTTTGCACGAATTCATCTAAGACCATTACAACTGTGCATGCTCAGACAGTGGAATGGGGATTATACAGACTTGTCTCCGACGATTCAAGTAGATCAAAAGACCAGAGATTCACTCCGTTGGTGGCTGACCCTGGACAATCTGTCACAGGGAATGAGATTCCGCAGACCAGAGTGGGTCATTGTCACGACCGACGCCAGCCTAGTGGGCTGGGGCGCGGTCTGGGAATCCCTGAAAGCTCAGGGTCTATGGTCTCGGGAAGAGTCTCTTCTCCCGATAAACATTCTGGAACTGAGAGCGATATTCAATGCTCTCAGAGCTTGGCCTCAACTAGCAAAGGCCAAATTCATAAGGTTTCAGTCAGACAACATGACGACCGTTGCATATATCAATCATCAGGGGGGAACAAGGACTTCCCTGGCGATGAAAGAAGTGACCAAGATAATTCAATGGGCGGAGGATCACTCCTGCCACTTGTCTGCGATCCACATCCCAGGAGTGGAAAATTGGGAAGCGGATTTTCTGAGTCGTCAGACATTCCATCCGGGGGAGTGGGAACTCCATCCGGAAATCTTTGCCCAAATAACTCAATTATGGGGCATTCCAGACATGGATCTGATGGCGTCTCGTCAGAACTTCAAGGTTCCTTGCTACGGGTCCAGATCCAGGGATCCCAAGGCGACCCTAGTAGATGCACTAGTAGCACCTTGGACCTTCAACCTAGCTTATGTATTCCCACCGTTTCCTCTCATCCCCAGGCTGGTAGCCAGGATCAATCAAGAGAGGGCCTCGGTGATCTTGATAGCTCCTGCGTTGCCACGCAGGACTTGGTATGCAGACCTGGTGAATATGTCATCGGCTCCACCATGGAAGCTACCTTTGAGACAGGACCTTCTTGTTCAGGGTCCATTCGAACATCCGAATCTGGTTTCCCTCCAACTGACGGCTTGGAGATTGAACGCTTGATTTTATCAAAGCGTGGGTTTTCAGATTCTGTAATAGATACTCTGATTCAGGCTAGAAAGCCTGTAACTAGAAAAATTTACCATAAAATATGGAAAAAATATATCTGTTGGTGTGAATCTAAAGGATTCCCATGGAACAAGATAAAAATTCCTAAGATTCTATCCTTTCTACAAGAAGGTTTGGAGAAAGGATTATCTGCAAGTTCTCTGAAGGGACAGATCTCTGCTTTATCTGTTTTACTTCACAAAAGACTGGCAGCTGTGCCAGATGTTCAAGCATTTGTTCAGGCTCTGGTTAGGATCAAGCCTGTTTACAGACCTTTGACTCCTCCCTGGAGTCTAAATCTAGTTCTTTCAGTTCTTCAAGGGGTTCCGTTTGAACCCTTACATTCCGTAGATATTAAGTTATTATCTTGGAAAGTTTTGTTTTTGGTTGCAATTTCTTCTGCTAGAAGAGTTTCAGAGTTATCTGCTCTGCAGTGTTCTCCGCCCTATCTGGTGTTCCATGCAGATAAGGTGGTTTTGCGTACTAAGCCTGGTTTTCTTCCGAAAGTTGTTTCCAACAAAAATATTAACCAGGAGATAGTTGTACCTTCTTTGTGTCCGAATCCAGTTTCAAAGAAGGAACGTTTGTTACACAATTTGGACGTAGTCCGTGCTCTAAAATTCTATTTAGAGGCTACTAAAGATTTCAGACAAACATCTTCCTTGTTTGTTGTTTATTCTGGTAAAAGGAGAGGTCAAAAAGCGACTTCTACCTCTCTTTCCTTTTGGCTTAAAAGCATTATCCGATTGGCTTATGAGACTGCCGGACGGCAGCCTCCTGAAAGAATCACAGCTCACTCCACTAGGGCTGTGGCTTCCACATGGGCCTTCAAGAACGAGGCTTCTGTTGACCAGATATGTAAGGCAGCGACTTGGTCTTCACTGCACACTTTTGCCAAATTTTACAAATTTGATACTTTTGCTTCTTCGGAGGCTATTTTTGGGAGAAAGTTTTTGCAAGCCGTGGTGCCTTCCATTTAGGTGACCTGATTTGCTCCCTCCCTTCATCCGTGTCCTAAAGCTTTGGTATTGGTTCCCACAAGTAAGGATGACGCCGTGGACCGGACACACCAATGTTGGAGAAAACAGAATTTATGCTTACCTGATAAATTACTTTCTCCAACGGTGTGTCCGGTCCACGGCCCGCCTTGGTTTTTTAATCAGGTCTGATGAATTATTTTCTCTAACTACAGTCACCACGGTATCATATGGTTTCTCCTATATATATTTCCTCCTGTCCGTCGGTCGAATGACTGGGGTGGGTGGAGCCTAGGAGGGATCATGTGACCAGCTTTGCTGGGACTCTTTGCCATTTCCTGTTGGGGAAGAGAATATCCCACAAGTAAGGATGACGCCGTGGACCGGACACACCGTTGGAGAAAGTAATTTATCAGGTAAGCATAAATTCTGTTTTCTTTATTTTTAAAGGAGAATGTAAATACCAATGTTTACGTCTGTAACATCTTTGGTTTTTGAGATATAGGTATCCTCATAAATCAACCCCCCCCCTTAAGTGGGTTTTCAGGAAATGGTAAAACACACATTTCTTTATTTTTTTAAAGAAGAATGTAAATACCAATTTTCACATCTGTAACATCTTCAGTTTTTGAGCTATAGGTATCCTTATTAATCACCCCCCCCCTTTCATCCCCTTTAAGTAGATTTTCGGGAAATAGCAGCAAAGGGGGTAAGTAGCGCAGTGATGGCAGCAAATATAAATATATATGTACTGTATATAATAATATACATAAATATTTATATGTTAATATGGTATATACACATATTAACACATAAATATCTATGTATATAAGCACCCCAATCCCACCAGCTTTAGCCCCAAAATACTATTTAAAAATATGTATTAAAAAATAAAGATGCTGCTATCTTTATGTTTTATTAAAATACACTACACTGTATTTTGGGGGCATTTGGGGTATATTTATAAAATTAACCAGAGATCTGTAAAAAATACTGCGCCACTTGTAATCTAGCCCAAAGTTATTTATTAAATTCTTGTTTAGGCAATGAGGTGAATAATAGTTTGAACTTTTAATTGTGTTCATTTTACACCTTGTACCTTATCAAATTTAACTTTAAACTTTAGTGTGGGTTTTTGCTAGTGGCATACTAAGTTTCCATATTTTTGATGCGTGTTTAGCTTGTGGTTTTTTGCCAATTTGAGTCATTTCAGTTGTTGGAATAGTATAAGTTTCGAACAAATGATAGAACAGTGTAGCTTTTAAGGCTTACAGCTTCCCCATCTAAACTGTACATTAAAAAAAATTGTAAATGAATACCAGAGAAGAGCAGGACACAATCAAAGCTTTAAAAACCACAGAGATCTCTTCACTAACAAATGCACACAGGCAAACATTTCCAAGAAAATCTAGATGAATGATTTACTTAGTAAAATACACATATGCTAAAGTATTTTAAACATTGTGGGCTATATTACAAGTGGAACGCTATCGATAGCGATAAGAGCGTAAAAGCTATTGCGAGGTTGCAGTATTTTTTACACTCAAATCCATATTACAAGTGAAGTGCTTTAAAAATTACCGCAAATTTGTTTGCACAAACGTACTCTAATTTAATCTCCCCATATTTTCTATGGGGAGAGTAAAGCACTAAGTAGTGCATGTATTACAAGTTGAAAGTAAATGCAATTGTGCAAGTGCAATCACATTTACCAAACTTTTTGCGTGACTTTAAAGTTTGTGTAAAAAGTTTATCTAGGTGAAAAGTTACACTAAACACACAATTAACCCCTAAACCGCAATCCCCCACATCTCAAACTACCTAAACACACTTAACCCCTAAACTGCCATCCCCCCACATCACAAATTCCACACTACACTATTAACCCCTAAACTGCCATCCCACCACATTGCAAAGTAATAAACTAACATCTAAACACCCTAACCTAACACCTACTTTAACCCAAATTAAAATACACAACAATTACAAAATAAATCCTAACTACCTTAAAAAAAAAAAAAAAACAATCCTTGAAAAATAAATAAAAACCCAATCTTACCTTTAAAACAAAACCTAACATTACAGAAAATAAAAAAATGAAACATTACAGAAAATAAAATAAAACTAAATTACAAGGGCATTTATCTCTTTTCCTACCCATTAAAATAAAATTAAAAAAAACCACCCCCCCCAAAAAAACAATAAACTAACACTAACCCCCAAGTTGGTACTCACCGATGATAATGGCGGCGGTGCTCAATGTTCATCACTGCGGTGGTCCTTCATCCATCATCTTATTTCTTACTGGCTGTCCATCTTCTTATCTTCACCCCAGCGGTCCCCAGCCGCACACTGAATTGCGAATAAGTGGTACCCTTTTATATAGGGATACACTTGCATTCCTATTGGCTGATTAGAAAGATAAGATGGCTGAAGAAGGACCACCGCCGTGATGAAACTGGAGCGCCGCTGCCATCATCATCGGTAAGTACCAACTTGGGGGTTAGTGTTAGTTTTTTTATTTTTGGGGTGTTTATTTATTTAGAGATTAGTTATTTTTTTTTGTTTTTGTTTTTTATGGGCAGCAAAAGAGCTGAAAGCCCTTTTCAGTGCACTTTGTAATTTAGTTTTTTTTAGATAAGATAATTTTTTTTTTGGGGGGGTGGGAGGTGTAATGTTAGAGGGGTTAGTTTTTTTCACAAATTAGCTGATTCACTTTTGGGAAATGCTCTTTTAAGGACTATTGGTAGTTTAGTTTAAGTATAGGGCTTTTTTTTTCATTTTGGGGTATTTGTTTAAGGGTTATTAGAATAGGATTAATTTTTTTATTTATTTTGGTAATTACTTTTTTATTTTCTGTAATGTTAGATTTTTTTATTTTTGTAATGTTAGCATTTTTTTTTAATAAAGGTAGTTTTTTTTTGGAATGTTAGGTTTTGTTTTAAAGGTAAGGTTAGGTTTTATTTATTTTTACAGGTAAGTTTTTAATTTATTTTTAAAGTAGTTAGGATTTATTTTGTAATTTGTGTGTATTTTAGTTTGGATGAAGTTAGGTGGTGTTAGGTTAGGGGGTTTAGATGTTAGTTTATTACTTTGTGATGTGGGAAACTGGTGGTTTAGGGGTTAATAGTGTAGTTTATTAATTTGCGATGTGGGGGGATGGCAGTTTAGGGTTTAATAGTGTGTTTAGGTAGTTTGCAATGTGGGGGGATGGCAGTTTAGGGGTTAATAGTTTAGATGTTTATTTTTCAGTGTAGGGAGATGGCAGTTTAGGGGTTAATAGTGTAGTGGGAACTTTGCGGTGGGCTATGTGGGGATTTAGGGGTTATTATAGTATGTGCTTATAGTGATTCGGGTTAGCGCGCAAATAGGGTGTTAGGTTTTTTTTTTTACACTTATTTGCTCCATTGACGTAATCTTGCCCTGTATAGATGATTATAAAAAGTAAAAATAAAAAATAAAATTAAAAACCAAACTTTGATAAATATATTTACTGTTAAATTGGAAATAAATTTACAGTAAATTGGAGCATAACGTAAGACCATTGTATTGTTAAAAAAAATTGAAATGATCTTGAAATGGTAACTCTCTGATTCTAATAGCAAACGTGATTGTTCCATAGATTTGAGAATAATAATACATTATTAAGTAATAATACTAATCATGGAAGATGGGTCTCTTTGCAAACTGGCTCACTTGATTGTAAGGGTTATTAAAGGGACATAAAAGTGGAAAAAAGAAAATGCTCTAATGAGTTAAAGCACTTTATTAGTGCACTATTGATTGCATATCGCTCTGCTTTAACCCTGGCAACTGATTTAAATACATAGTTTAAAGGACATGAACCCCAGATGTTTTCTTCAGATAGAATACTTTTAAAAATGTTATACCTTTGCAAAAGCGCTAGGTGGCAGCAGTGTTTCCTGCCATGTAGTGCTCCAGACATGTGCACGCTTCCTACCTAGGTATCTTTTTAACAAAGAATACAATGAGAACAAAGCAAATTTGATAATAGAAGTAAACTTTTTTTTTAAAAGTGTATGCTTATACTCTAAAATCCCAAAAGAAAAAAATGGTATGTCCCTTTGACGGCTCAAGAGCAATGCACTAACTGAATACAATCTAGTGAGCCAGTAAAATGAGGTAGGTACCAATCACCATCTACCTACAGGTATTTCATTGATCCTACTGAGCCAACAAAATATACCAAAATATAGAAATAAATGTAATAATATAAATACATTTTAAAACTACATGATCTGTCTGAACAATTAATTTTTTTTTACTTTTATGGTCATAGTTTCTGGCCATATTTGGCTTCTGAATCAAGACAGCACACTAGCAAGGTATATTTCAGAATACTGTGTCCCCAAGGCTTTGTGTATAGCTACTGCTTAACATATTTAATTGCTACAACACCTTGAAAAAGAATGTTTGGAGCCACTATCTCAAGCAAACCAGAATTACTGGTTGAGCCTTGATGTTAAATTTAATACATTTCTGGTATCTGTTGTTTTTTTGTTTTTTTTTGTTTTTTTTTGTTTGTTGTTTTTTTCCACACATCAGACAATTTTCATGAGAAGATATATCCAAATCTTATGTCTCTCATACCTCCAACTTTAAACAAACTGTAAACTGTTTCTTTTAAAGGGATGTGAAACCTCAAGTTTTTCTTTTATGATTTGGATAAAGCTTATCATTTTTTTTTTAAAGTTTACAATTTATATTATGAAATTAGCTTTGTTCTCTTTGTAATCCTTGTTTAAGAGAATACCTAGATAGGTAATATGCACATGTCTGAAGCACTGCATAGAAGCAAACACTGCTTCCCCCTAATGCTCTTGTATTGTTAAAAGTATTCTTGCAAAACTGGTGTTACATATTGCTCCAGAGATGTGCATGCTCCTGAGCCTACCCACCTGCTTTTCAGCAAAGGATACAAGAGGCAAAAAAAGATTATTATAGAAGTAAATTGGAAACATGTTAACAGTGTATACTGTATAAATGTATACTGTAAATTATAAATGGAAATGTTTTGGTTTCATATCCCTGTTCATGTAAATTGTGTGCACTTCAATATATACATAACGATTAGCTTTGAAGTTTTCCCTGAATAGCTAGATTTTGTATATCTTCTGTCAATCAGCACTATTTGCCATGTTTGATACATAAAAAAATGTCATGCATGATTACTGAGCTTATATATATATATATATATATATATATATATATATATATATATATATATATATATATATACTGTATATAGTCAGTGGAAAAAGGAAGTCACTCACAGGGTCTTGATCAGAATAAATATGAAGATATTTATTTAACATTTTGGGAGTTACCCCGTTTTAAAAAATAAGCATTACAATGACTTACAAAACTCACCCCTTATACCCTGCATGGCAAACATTTTATGGCGCTCTCTCCGCCCCCCGTGAGTGCACGGCAAACATTAGACATTTGTGTTTGCTTGACTCTGTAAGCTGCTTAACACGCCCTATGATTAACTAGCTTTGTACCAACATAGCTTATACTACAGCTCCTGACAGCATGTTGTCATTGATTTTATTATGTGCACTAAGCGCTCACTTCGGAGCGTCCGGTTGCCATGACGTAACCGTCACGTGACGTCGGGCACTCACTGGGGGCGGATAAAATGTTTGCCATGCAGGGTATAAGGGGGTGAGTTTTGTATGTCATTGTAATGCTTATTTTTGAAAACGGGGTAACTCCCGAAACGTTAAATAAATATCTTCATATTTATTCTGAACAAGACCCCACAAGAAGCAAGAGTGCTACTACCCTCGCCACAACATATAAATATATATGTATGTATGTATGTGTGTGTTACGGGTAAAGGAAGAAAAACGTACATTACCCAAGCGGCAGTGGGTTAAGCCCAATGTACTGTAATTCCCCCATGTACACTATTTCTTTTGCATCCTTCTGGGGGATTAAAGGAAGGTGCCCCGCCAATTCTCTGGCATCCACTCCAAGTGAACCTTTGTGAATGGGGTTTATATGGGGGGCTTTGCCCCCTTAAACCACCAGGTGGAGACAAAAACGATAGTGAATATGGGGGAATTACAGTTCATGCTATATGTGTTTGATGCAGTGACTCCGCACTCTGAGGGGATTTATGATCATAAACTGGGATTTACCCACAGCCGTTTTACCCAACTGATCCTAGGATTAGATAAAGAGTCCAAGGCAAAAAAAATAAGCAAGTCAGAGGCTGAAAGATTGATGCTGGTTTACAATTTATTCAGCAATGCCAAATACAAAAAGAGGTAATTCAAAGAAACATCTGACACATTTTGCACATGCTCACATGCTCTTCATCAGAAGCCTAGGATCCTAGGACTACCCAATATCTGACTTTACCCATAACATATATAAACCAGTTAAAGTCTAGTGCACTTCTTCGTTATCTCAATTGCCAGAGTACTGAGAGTTCCAAGACGAGTTTGACAAGGTGCGTGCCGGTACGTTGCCTCCTCACCGGTCTTACGATTGTGCCATAGACCTGCAACCCAGAGCCATTCCTCCTCGGGGTCCGGTGTACCCTCTGTCGGTTGCAGAGAATTGTGCTATGGAGGAGTATGTTGCCGATACT
This sequence comes from Bombina bombina, assembly GCF_027579735.1. Classification (NCBI taxonomy): domain Eukaryota; kingdom Metazoa; phylum Chordata; class Amphibia; order Anura; family Bombinatoridae; genus Bombina; species Bombina bombina. The sequence continues at coordinate 439,233,103 of NC_069504.1, forward strand.
CTGTCACGGGGGATCATCCACAAATCCTGCTCTCCTGCAGGGGCTGGCTTCTTCCTTGTGAAGAAAAAGGGTGGCGAATTAAGACCATGTATCAATTATAGGGGTCTTAATCATCTTACCATTAAGAATGCTTACCCTATTCCGCTTATTACGGAACTCTTTGACCACCTCAAGGGAGCTACGGTCTTTACTAAACTTGATTTGAGGGGAGCGTACAATCTCGTTAGGATTAAGGAGGGCCACGAATGGAAAACAGCATTTAACACCAGGAGCGGGCATTATGAGTATCTTGTAATGCCCTTTGGCCTATGTAATGCTCCTGCTGTTTTTTAGGAATTTATTAATGATGTCCTATGAGATATGTTGCAACAGTGTGTTGTGGTGTACTTAGACAACATCCTCATACACTCACCCACACTTGAGGCTAATCGTTCTGATGTTACACGGGTTCTTCAGAGACTACGTGAGAACGGCCTGTTTTGTAAACTCAAGAAATGTGAGTTCCATCAGACTCAAGTAACCTTCCTTGGTTATGTTATCTCCGTTGCAGGGTTCTCCATGGATCCTGACAAGTTATCTGCAGTTCTGCAGTGGCCTCGCCCAGTTGGTCTTCGGTCTATTCAACGTTTTTTGGGGTTCGCCAATTACTATACAAAGTTTATTAAAAACATTTCTTCCTTGGTCAAACCTATCACAGACATGACCCGTAAAGAGAATGATCCACTCCATTGGTCACCTACTGCCATTAAGGCCTTTGATAGTCTTAAGACTTCCTTTGCTGCTGCTCCAGTTCTGGCTCATCCTAACCCTGTCCTGCCTTTCATTCTTGAGGTCGATGTGTCTAAGACTGGAGAAGGTGACCTCTTATCTCAACGTCCAAGCCTGACGGTTCCTTGCATCCGTGTGATTTCTTCTCTAAGAAATTGTCTTCAGCGGAGTGCAATTATGAAATTGGCGACAGGGAATTCCTGGCCATAGTTTTGGCACTTAAGGAATGGATCTTCTCGAGGGTACTAGCGTGCCAGTGCTCATTCTTACTGACCACAAGAATTTAACTTATCTATCTGAAGCAAAACGTTTGTTGCCTCGACAGGCCAGATGGGCGCTATTTTTGTCTCGGTTTAATTATGTGGTCTCCTACCTTCCTGGTAGTAAGAATGTTAGGGCTAATACCCTCTCTTGACAATGTTTGCCTCTGTCCAAGGAGGAGTCTGTACCTACTCCTGTTATACCTCCTGACCATATTTTGGCTACTATACGTACTAATTTGACTTCTCCCTTGGGGGAGGAGATCCTGGCTGAACAAACGTATGCACCTCCTGATAAACCTAGTGGTAAGTGTTTTGTTCCTGAGAATCTTCGAACTAAACTTTTGCACACTTACCACTATCCTAAAGCCGCAGGTCACCCAGGCAAGAACCAAATGATTTGGTCTATCACTCGACGATTCTGGTGGCCAGGTCTTCGTTCTGATGTTGCTGCATATGTTGCCTCTTGCTCAGTTTGTGCACAGAATAAGACTCCTTGACGTCTTCCTGTGGTTCTTCTTCAACCTATTGCTAATGGTGAGCGTCCTTGGACACATCTTTCCATGGACTTCATTGTCGAGCTCCCTGTTTCCAATGGCAATACTATTATCCTTATGGTGTTTGACCATTTTTTTAAATGTCACATTGCATTCCCTTGATGAAGCTGCCTACCGCTCAGGAGCTTGCTTCAATTTTTGCCTGGGAGGTCTTCCATTTACATGGGTTACCCAAGGAGATAGTGTCAGACTGGGGTAGCCAGTTTGTCTCCAGATTTTCGCATTCCTTTTGTGCTCAAATGGGGATCCAGCTTTCCTTCTTTTTGGCATATCACCCTCAATCCAATGGGGCTGCGGAATGGTCTTATCAAGCTCTGGAACAGTTCATCCATTGCTATGTCTCAGATCACCGCAATAATTTGTCTGAAATGTTACCTTGGGCAGAGTTTGCTTGTAATAGTGCTATTAATGCTTCCTCTAAATTATCCCCGTTCATGGCGAATTATGGGTTTCAACCATCCTTGTTGCCCGATTCATTCATGTCTCAGGGTATTCCGGCTTTGGAGGAGCATGACCGGCAACTCCGTTCCACGTGGGTGAAGATTCAGGATTGCCTTCATCATTCTATGCAGCGCCAAAAGTTCCAGGCTGATCGTAGGCATCTGCCCACACCTTCCTACCAGGTTGGTGAGAGAGTTTGACTGTTCTCCCGCAACTTGAACCTTCGTGTGCCTTCCAATAAATTGGCTCCCCGTTATGTTGCATTCTATTGGCTGAAGTCACTTAAAGAAACATTCGTTCTTTCCAAAGAAGCTGTCAATTGAAGAGGATGCTCCGCGCCGGATGTCTTGAAGATGGAGCCGCTCTGCGCCAGATGGATAATGATAGAAGATGCCATTTGGATAAAGACTTCTGCCCGTCTGGAGGACCACTTCTGCCCGTCTGGAGGACCACTTCTTCCGGCTTCATTGAGGACATCTTGCCTCTTGGATGAAGACTTCTCCCGGTAAGTGAATCTTCGGGGGTTAGTGTTAGGATTTTTTTAAGGGTGTATTGGGTAGGTTTTATTTTTAGGTTAGGGCTTTGGGCAGCAATAGAGATAATGCCCTTTTAAGGGCAATGCCCATCCAAATGCCCTTTTAATGGCAATGCCCATCCAAATGCCCTTTTCAGGGCAATTGGGAGCTTAGGTTTTTTTAGTAAGGCTTTTAGTTGGGGGGGTTGATTGTGTGGGTGGTGGGTTTTACTGTTGGGGGGTATTTGTATTTTTTATTTACAGGTAAAAGAGCTGATTTCTTTGGGGAAATGCCCTGCAAAAGGCCCTTTTAAGGGCTATTGATAGTTTAGTTTAGGCTAGGGGTTTTTATTATTTTGGGGGGGGGGGGCTTTTTTATTTTTATAGGGCTTTTAGATTAGGTGTAATTAGTTTAAATATCTTGTGATTTGTTTTTTATTTTCTGTAATTTAGTTTTTTTGTTTGTTTGTACTTTTTGTACTAATTTTATTGAATTTAGTTAATTGTATTTAATGTAGGGAAGTGATTTAATTGTAGTGTAGTGTTAGGTATTATTGTAACTTAGGTTAGGTTTTATTTTACAGGTTCATTTGTATTTATTTTAGCTAGGTAGTTATTAAATAGTTAAAACCTATTTAGTAACTATTGTACCTAGTTAAAATAAATACACACTTGGCTGTAAAATAAAAATAAACCCTATGCTAGATACAATGTAACTATTAGTTATATTGTAGCTAGATTAGGGTTTATTTTATAGGTAAGTATTTAGTTTTAAATAGGAATAATTTAGGGAATGATAGTAATTTGTATTTAGATTTATTTAAATTATATTTAAGTTAGGGGGTGTTAGGGTTAGGGTAAGACTAGGGTTAGGTGAAGTTGGGGTCAGCAGATTAGGGGTTAATAAATATAATGTAGGTGGCGGAGATATCCGGAGCGGAAGATTAGGTGTTAATAAGTATAATGTAGGTGGCGGCGATGTTGGGGGCAGCAGATTAGGGGTTAATAATATTTAACTAGTGTTTGCAAGGTGGGAGTGCAGCAGTTTAGTGGTTAATATGTTTATTCTAGTGGCGGCGATTAGGGGTTAAACAATTTTTTATAGTGTTTGCGATGTGGGAGTGCCTCGGTTTAGGGGTTAATAGGTAGTTTATGGGTGTTAGTGTACTTTTTAGCACTTTAGTTAAGAGTTTTATGCTACAGCTTTGTAGTGTAAAACTCATAACTAATGACTTTAGAATGCATTATGAATCGTGGTGGTAGAGGGTGTACTGCTCACTTTTTGGCCTCCCAGGACAAACTCATAATACCGGCGCTATGCAAGTCCCATTGAAAAAAGACTTTGCGAAATTTACGTAAGTTGATTTGCGTTAAGGCCAAAGAAGTATGCGGTACACCTATACCTGCAAGACACGTAATACCAGTGGGTGTTAAAAAGCAGTGTTGGGACCTGTTAACGCTGCTTTTTAAGCTTACCGCAAAACTCGTAATCTAGCCGTTAGTTTTTTAAGAGGTTAATACCTTAGCATGCTCTCTATGCTCTCCAGAGCATATTAAAATAATTATTGTAGCTTCAGGTAAACACTTCACCTGTAGCTTTGAAACATTTACATCAGTTTTAACGAAAACAAATGTTCATTTTGCTTTAAACTAATAGAATAGTGCAGCAATTTTTCCTGAATATTGGGAAGAAAATTCTCTTGGCTGTATATGTTTAGTAAAACTTAGAGCAATTATTTTCCTCAGTTATCTGCTGTTTTTTTACTCTCTACCAGCCTTGCTGAACAAATACCATTAAAGCATGCATCGGGGCCAATTTATCAACTGTCGGGCGGACATGATTCTCTGTAACAAATCATGTCCACCCAGCATTGCTAAATGCTGACAGCATTAGCAGTCTGCATTTAACATTGCACAAGCATTTCACAAGAAATGCTTGTGCAATGCTGCCCGCTGCACATTCACGGCCGCTAGCAGGGGGTGTCAATCATGATACGATCGGGATGATTGGAGTCCGCCACCTAAAAAGTGGCAGATAAGTTAAGGAGCCGCAGTCTTACGACCCCTGCTTCTTAACTTAAGTTTCCGTTGAGCCGTAAACTTTGGCCGGATTAAGCGGCATCCACTGCTTATTAAATCTGGCCCATAGTGTCACTTCCTTCTGCTGCCCTTTTTGTAATTTATTTAATAATAAACATTCTCTGAAAAGGTAACTCCTTAGAGGAATTAGAAACTGGACCAATAACTGTCAAGTATTTTTTTTCTTTTTTTTTGGTTAATTGTACTGGACAGTTGGTCGAAATACCTGCATATCCAGTTTAACACTGACTACAATGCAAATTTACTTGGCAGCAGGAAAATATCAAGATCATTGTCAAGTAAAATTTTTAGAAGTAATGTTCTGGGATTAACATAAGAAAATAATAATGCAATTAAATTGTGTAAAATAATAAATATACTAACCTGTCAAAAGGTCTGTAATGTAGTGCTTAAAACTACTAAAGATACGTCTACCTCAAGAGTTTTCTGCTGCCGCAAAAAATGTACACCTATAAATTACTCATGAATCAGCTGTGGATTATCAGAGTAATTTACAGTTAAATTGTGTGAAAACTCATGCATGCACAGTTGCGTAGCTAGTCCGACAGCTTGCTAGGACTCTGGAGCAGGCAGTATGTCTTCTGATCAGAAAACCAGGAGGAAAAACAAAAAAACTTACAGTGAGGTTTGCAGTGGGTACTTTGTAGTTATGCATCTAGGAATACTGGAAGGAACTTTGGAGTTACCTTTGAAAAATTGCAGGCAAGTTGGAATACATTTTAACAATAACATTAAAAAAAAATAAGTTTGCTGTCTCTTTAATGCAGATTTATTGTGGATTTATATAATTTGTACTTTGTGCTGTAGGAATTGCTGGTTTTCAATTAACTGAGCTCAGTTAAAACTTTAAACTCTGCTTTTCTCCTTTCCTGATGGCTCTTTTGAGTGTCCACACTGCACATAATTTTAGTTCTTCCCTTTTTGTCACAGAAACTATGGCACAATTTATTTATTCATTTTTTTCCAGAGGGCTGCGAAAACAGCCAATAAGATTGAGCTTGCATTCTATTGGCTGATTGGTCGGAAGAAGAGGATGCTCCACCCGGATGTCTTGAAGATGGACCCGCTCCGCGACGGATGGGTGAAGATAGAAGATGCTGTCTGGATGAAGACTTCTGCCTGCTTGGATGAAGACTTCTGCCGGCTTCGATGAGGACTTATGCCCGCTTGGATGAGGACTTCTGCCGCCTGGTTAGGTTTTTTTTAAGGGTTTATTGGGTGGGTTTTATTTTTAGCTTAGGGTTTTGGGCAATGTAAAAGAGCTAAATGCCTTTTTAAGGGCAATGCCCATCCAAATGCCCTTTTCAGGGCAATGGGGAGCTTAGATTTATTTAGATAGGATTTTATTTGGGGGGTTTGGTTGTGTGGGTGGTGGGTTTTACTGTTGGGAGGTTGTTTGGTTTTGTTTTACAGGTAGAAGAGATGATTTCTTTGGGGCAATGCCCCGCAAAAGGCCCTTTTGAGGGCCATTGGCAGTTTAGTGTAGGCTAGGGTTTTTTTATTTTGGGGGGCTTTTTTATTTTGATAGGGCTATTAGTTTAGGAGTAATTTGTTTTTATTTTTGATCATTTCTTTTTTTATTTTGTGTAATTTAGTGTTTATTATTTTTTGTAATTTAGAAAAATGTGTTTTGTTAATTTAATTAATTTAATTTTATTGTAAATCAGGTTAGGTTTTATTTTACAGGTAACTTTGTATTTATTTTAACTAAGTAGCTAGTAAATAGTTAATAACTAGTTACTAACTAGTCTACCTAGTTAAAATAAATACAAACTTAGCTGTGAAATAAAAATAAAACCTAAAATAGATACAATGTAACTATTAGTTATATTGTAGCTAGCTTAGGGTTTATTTTACAGGTAAGTATTTAGTTTTAAATATGAATTATTAGTTATTAATAGTAAGTTTTATTTAGAATTATTTTAATTATTTTAAAGTTAGGGGTGTTAGGGTTACGTTAGGGTTAGGGTTAGATTTAGGGTTACGTTAGGGGTTAATATATTTATTTAGTTTTAGTGATGTGGAAGGCCAGAGGTTTAGGGGTTAATAACTTTAGTATAGTGGCTGCAGAGACATTGGGGGCAGCAGATTAGGGGTTAATAAATTTATATAGGTGGCGACGACAATGGGGCAGCAGATTAGGGGTTAATAAATTTATATAGGTGGCGGCGACGTTGGGGCGGCAGATTAGGGGTTAATAAATATATATAGGTGGTGGCGACATTGGGGGCGGCATATTAGGGGTTAATAAGTGTAATGCAGGTGTCAGTGATGTCAGGGGCAGCAGATTAGTGGTGTTTAGACATGGAGTTTATGTTAGGCTATTAGTTTTTAACATACATTTTTTTTCCCCATAGACATCAATGGGGCTGCGTTACGGAGCTTTTACACTCTGCGATTGCAGGATATAGGCTTTTTTTTAGCCGGCTCTCCCCACTGATGTCTATGGGGAAATCGTGCACAAGCACGTCAAAACACTGCTTGTATTTAGGTGAAGCATGGAGCTCAACGCAGCCATATTGCCCGCACAAGCCATTTTTTTGCAAACCTGTAATAGCAGCGCTATTAAATGTGAGCGGTGGAAATAACTTGCAAGTTATTAGCGAGCCAGCCATAATGAAAAACTCGTAATATGGCTGTCAGTGCATAACAAATTATGTTTCAGTAAATTCGTCCACAAAATCCATACAAATGCCATACTGCTCAAGGTAACTGGTATACTACTTTCATGAAATGGTAAACATCTAATAAACATATCACAGCAGGAACACAGAAACATAAATGCAGTACTGGTGTAAAGAAACAGGGAAAGGGCAGGGAAATAGCTAATAAACAGAAAGGAGAGTAGACGGTACATTGTCAAACAGTTAAGGTCAAAACAGCTTAGACAGATGCAATACAAATCAAGATTATCCAGATTGTCAGAGTAATGTCTCAAAGAAAACCTCATAAAACCAAGAGTCAAAATACAAAAAACAAATTATCAGGTAAAGGGCATATTTCAAAGAAAGCATAGTCAAATCAAGAGGCATTCAAATCCAAATTGGCAAAATAGGAAATGTCTGAGTTTATAGAATCAAAAATAAAAAAAAACAGTTGTCAGGGTAATGTCTAAAATACAGAAGCAGTTTAAACAAGAAGTCAAACAGAAGCAAAAGAATAAAAGTTCCATTAAAACCCCAATACACCGCACAGAAGGAAAAGTCAGAACATAAAGGTACAGCACAATACAAGCAGAATGCACAAACAGAATACACCACAGGTATAACAGGACCTAGTCTAGTGAGGCCTAGAGAAGTCAACACAGTTGTAGACTATCCTGTGTCTGCTATGTGGACACTAACAGAAAAGGGGATATTATAGTAACTGAGGAGCAGGTAAAGGTAACTGGATGGTTCATGAAATGTAGACAGCACTGATTTAAGAATGTTTAGCAATCTTTAAAGTTTCCATGATAGTTCTCTGGGAAAGGGTGCAAAGGAGCAGGGGCAGACATGGTCTGAGGAGCAGAAATTATTATAGCCGTGTTTGGAGCAGCAAGCATTGGAGACTGAGTAGCTTGCATGGTATAAAGACTTGAATCATCTTTATAAGATTATCCAACTTGATATCCTAATTTGAAGATGTGCGGCATAAGCTCCAAACAATTGTCCTGAAATAATAATAACGTTTTACATGGTTATAAGTTTAAATGGTTCCAGATTAATGGACATCTCTCCTGAATTGCAGATGATAAACACTGGCTTGTCATCCTGGGCGTCCCCGTTTTGTTCTGGATCCTGAGGACCCCCATTACTGTCTTCTATATGCAGGCTATGTGATGTCATTAGTGGTGCCATGGTGTTGTCACAAGAGTTAAGGACTACCTGCTAATGTAGCTAGTATGAGACAGAAAGGGAGGGGGCTTTGGAAGCCAATATTTCAGGTCACTTACAATGAAAGGTGTCCCCTCATTTGGAAGAGGGGTCGCATGCACCCATAAGTTGCAGGTGATTGCTGTGAAAACTGCAGACACATTTAAAATGCTGTTTAACCTGTGGGGAGGATTATCTAACTGAGCGCTAACTCCCTCACTTTTTAGGCTTGTGGGGGCAAGTGCGCTTTCAACATGCTTCTGTTAGTTGCAGGTGATCGCCATAAAAATGGTGAAAACATGCAATAGCATTTAAAATACTGTTTAACTTTAGGTGCAGGTGGGTTCTACTGGAACACCTCTCTCCTTCTCTGTTTGGGATAGAGGGACAAGTGAAACCTTATTTGAAAGTTCATACTTTTTCACATCAGGGGTCACTTACCCCCTTGCCCCCTATAATACAGCTGATCTTCATTAAAAATGGTGATTACCTACCCTACTAGAAACAAACTGTTTCTAGTGATGGGGAGAGGAACTATTCTTGTTGGGTATGAGACCCCTGATATTAAACCCTTCACTACCAGGAATTCCAGAGAAAAATCTGCCCAAAATACAGAAGAATAATTTTCATTTTTGCTATCACTCAATTTAAACAGAAATAGAGCATTGTTTTTTTTTATTTTATTTTTATTTACCTATCAAACATATATATATATATATATATATATATATATATATATATATATATATATATATATATATATATATATATATATATATATATATATATATAGTAGACAACCCAAAGTATTTGAGCTAGGTCCCTTTTGGCATTTTTCATGCAAATGTTTCTCTGCCAAATGTAATCATATAAAAAAATCGTTAACTTTTCACAAACTATCTGCGAGATTACGAGTCTTGCGTTAGCCTTAAAAAGCAGCGTTGAAGGGTCCCAACGCTGTTTTTTAACGCCCACTGGTATTACGAGTCACGCAGGTACAGGTGTACCGCTCACTTTCCCCCCCGCGATTTTAGCTTACCGCAAATCCCCTTATGTCAATTGCGTATCCTACCTTTTTAATGGGATTTGCCTAATGCCGGTATTACGATCGCCTGATAAAGTGAGTGGTACACCCTCTCCTGTCCAGACTCCTACCGCATTTAAAAGTCGCTAGTTAAGAGTTTTATGGGCTAACGCCGTAACATAAAACTCTTAACTAAAGTGCTAAAAGTAAACTAACACCCATATACTACCTATTAACCCCTAAACCGAGGCCCCCCACACATCGGAAACACTTAACTAAAATGTTTAACCCCTATCTGCCAACCGGACATCGCCACCACTTTAATAAATAAATTAACCCCTAAACCGCCGCACTCCCGCCTTGCAAATACTAGTTACATTTTATTAACCCCTAATCTGCCATCCCTAACATCGCCGACACCTACCTACATTTATTAACCCCTAATCTTCCGACCCCAACGTCGCCGCTACTATATTCAATTTATTAACCCCTAAACCTGTCTAACCCTAAGTCTAACCCCCCCTAACTTAAATATAATTTAATTTAAACGAAATAAATTTAACATAATTAATAAATAATTTCTATTTAAAACTAAATACTTACGTATAAAATAAACCCTAAGATAGCTACAATATAACTAATAGTTACATTGTAGCTAGATTAGGATTTATTTTTATTTTACAGGCAACTTTGTATTTATTTTAACTAGGTAGAATAGTTATTTAATAGTTATTAACTATTTAATATCTACCTAGCTAAAATAAGTACAAAATTACCTGTAAAATAAACCCTAACCTAAGTTACAATTAAACCTAACACTACACTACAATTAAACTAATTACCTAAACTACCTACAATTAATTACAATTAAATTAAATAAACTAAATTACGAAAAAAACAAAAACAAAATTACAGAAAAAAAAAGAATTACAAGAATTTTAAACTAATTAAACCTAATCTAATCCCCCTAATAAAATAAAAAAGCCTCCCAAAATAATTCCCTACCCTATACTAAATTACAAATAGCCCTTGAAAGGGCCTTTTGCGGGGCATTGCCCCAAAGTAATCAGCTCTTTCACCTGTAAAAAAAAAATACAATACCCCCCCAACATTAAAACCCACCACCCACACACCCAACCCTACTCTAAAACCCACCCAATCCCCCATTAAAAAAAACCTAACACTACCCCCTTGAAGATCACCCTACCTTGAGCCATCTTCACCCAGCCGGGCACAAGTGGACCTCCAGAGGGGCAGAAGTCTTCATCCGATCCGGGCAGAAGAGGACATCCAGACCGGCAGAACTCTTCATCCAGGCGGTATCTTCTATCTTCTTCCATCCGGAGCGGGTCCATCTCGAGGACATCCGATGCGGAGCATCCTCTTCCTTCTTTATCTGACTACTGAATGAAGGTTCCTTTAAGTGACGTCATCCAAGATGGCGTCCCTTGAATTCCAATTGGCTGATAGAATCCTATCAGCCAATTGGAATTAAGGTAGGAAAAATCCTATTGGCTGATGCAATCAGCCAATAGGATTGGCCTCACATTCTATTGGCTGATTGCATCAGCCAGTAAGATTGTTCCTACCTTAATTCTGATTGGCTGATAGGATTCTATCAGCCAATCGGAATTCAAGGGACGCCATCTTGGATGACGTCACTTAAAGGAACCTTCATTCAGTCGTTGGATCAAGAAGGAAGAGGATGCTTCGCATCAGATGTCTTCAAGATGGACCCGCTCCTCTCCGGATGGAAGAAGATAGAAGATGCTGCCTGGATGAAGAGTTCTGCCGGTCTGGATGTCCTCTTCTGCCCAGAACGGATGAAGACTTCTGCCCCTCTGGAGGTCCACTTGTGCCCAGCTGGGTGAAGACGGCTCAAGGTAGGGTGATCTTCAAGGGGGTAGTGTTAGGTTTTATTAAGGGGGGATTGGGTGGGTTTTTAGAGTAGGGTTGGGTGTGTGGGTGGTGGGTTTTAATGTTGGGGGGGTATTGTGCTTTTTTTTTACAGGTAAAAGAGCTGATTACTTTGGGGCAATGCCCCGCAGAAGGCCCTTTTAAGGGCTATTTGTAATTTAGTATAGGGTAGGGAATTTTATTATTTTGGGGGTATTTTATATTTTATTAGGGGAATTAGATTAGGTGTAATTAGTTTAAAATTCTTGTAATTCTTTTTTTTTCCCCTGTAATTTAGTGTGTTTCTCCAACATTGGTGTGTCCGGTCCACGGCATCATCCATTACTTGTGGGAAATATTCTCCCCCACAGGGAAAGGCAAGGAGAGCACACAGCAAGAGCTGTCCATATAGCTCCCCCTCTGGCTCCGCCCCCCAGTCATTCTCCTTGCCGCTCTAAACAAGTAGCATCTCCACGGGGATGGTGAGGAGTTTGTGGTGTTAATTGTAGTTTTTTATTCTTCTATCAAGAGTTTGTTATTTTAAAATAGTGCTGGCTTGTACTATTTACTCTACAACAGAAAAGTGATGAAGATTTCTGTTTAAGAGGGCTATGATTTTAGCACAAGTAACTAAAATCCATTTCTGTTACCACTCAGGACTGTTGAAACCAGAGAACTTCAGTTGGGGGTAACAGTTTGCAGACTTATCTGCTTCAGGTATGACTAGTCTCCTTCTAACAACACAGGCTAATGCTAGTGATGACAGTCATTTTTCCCCTCAGGGAAAACGGTAAGCCATTTTTCTTTCACCTCAGCAAAAAAGATAACAGGCTTCCCCTTTTTGATTTTTATGCTGGTAGACACTGTCAGGGGCCAAATCGATTGTTTTTTATTACAATATGATGGCAATTGAAATGTTTTATAAGCTCATATACACTTGGGGACGTTTTTTTTTATTGATCTGGCTTGCTTTAGACACCTAAATCTAGTCAGGAAGGCCCCTTCACTCTAGTGTACTGGAGGAGGAGGCCTCATTTTGGCACTTCAGTTAATTTCAAGGCAGTGCATGCAGTTCCATGTGAGAGGGTCCTGTGGCTCAGAAAGTGACTCCAGAAGGCTTATTTCTGTGGATGATTGACCCCTAAGAAAGGTAATAGCTGCAGCAATGCTGTAAGCAGGATTGTGGTGTATAAAAAACGGTTAAATCCAACAATTAGCTCCGGTTTGCTTGTTTTAAGAGCTAGAGTCTCCATATTTGCTGTGCAATACTTTCTAAGCATTAAGACACTGGGGTCCAAATTTCAGAAAAATCGGATATTGCCTTCATAGTTTTTTGAACATTCAGAAATAAAGTGTGTCATTTTATTATTTAAAGAGACAGTAACGTTTTTGTTTAAAATCGTTTTTATTGCATTGTTTGCCTGCCTAAATCTGTTTAACATGTCTGTGCCATCAGATAACCTATGTTCTGTGTGTGTAGAGACAAATGTGGTTCCCCCTTCGAGTGTTTGTGATAATTGTGCCATAGCGTCCAAACAAAATGAGGACAGCTCTGTTACATTTCATAATGTTGCCCAAGATGATTTATCTAATGAAGGTAGTGGGGATAGTTCTACATCCTCTCCTTCTGTGTCTACACCAGCTTTGCCCGCGCAGGCGACACCTAGCGCGCCAGTGCTTATTTCTATGCAACAATTAACAGCAGTAGTGGATAATTCTATAGCAAATCTTGTATCCAAACTGCCAGCATTTCAGAGAAAGCGTGATTGTTCAGCTTTAAATACAGATAAAAGGGATGAACAATCAGACGCTGACGATGCTTTATTTTACCCTCACATCAATCGGAATTGGCTGTGAGGGAAGGGCTGTCTGAGGGTGAAATTTCAGACTCAGGAAAAATTTCTCAACAGGCAGAACCTGATATAGTAGCATTTAAGTTTAAGCTAGAACATCTCCGCGCTTTGCTAAAGGAGGTATTAGCTACTCTTGATGACTGCACAACTTCTCTGGTACTACCATAGAATCACAAATTGGACAAATTTTTAGAGGTCCCAGTGCACGACGACGCTTTTCCAATACCCAAAAGGGTAGCAAACATAGTCGAAAAGGAGTGGGAGAAGCCAGGTGTACCCTTTGCCCCACCTCCTATATTAAAAAAAATGTTTCCCATAGTAGACCCTAGAAGGGACGCATGGCAGATGGTCCCGAAGGTTGAGGGAGCTGTTTCAACACTAGCGAAGCGCACCACTATTCCTATAGAGGACCGCTGCGCTTTCAAAGATCCTATGGAAAAAAAATCTGAAGGATTGCTAAAAAGATTTTTGTTCAGCAAGGGTTCATCCTTCAACCAGCTACGTGTGTTATTACTGTCACTTCAGCGGCGTCCTTTTGGTTCGAGGAACTAGAAAGGTCGCTCCAGAAAGAGACTTCCTATGAAGAAGTCATGGACAGAATTCACGCATTAAAATTAGCTAATTCCTTTATATTGGATGCCGCCTTTCAAATAACGAAATTGGCGGCGAAAAACTCAGGTTTTGCTATAGTAGCGCGGAGGGCGCTTTGGCTGAAATCCTGGTCGGCAGATGTGTCGTCCAAGACTAAGTTACTTAATATTCCTTTCAAGGGTAAGACCCTTTTTGGGCCGGAATTGAAGGAAATTATTTCAGACATCACTGGGGGTAAGGGCCATGCCCTCCCACAGGATAGGCCTTTTAAGGCTAAGAACAAGTCTAATTTTCATTCCTTTCGCAATTTCAGGAACGGACCGGCTAATAACTCCACTGCCACTAGACAAGAAGGTAACGCGGCCCAGCCCAAACCCGCTTGGAAGCCCATGCAAGGCTGGAACAAGGGTAAACAGACCAAGAAACCTGCTGCTGCTACCAAGACAGCATGAAGGGGTAGCCCCGATCCGGGACCGGATCTAGTAGGGGGCAGACTATCTCTCTTCGCTCAGGCTTGGGCAAGAGATGTTCCGGATCCCTGGGCACTAGAGATAGTCTCCAAGGGATACCTGCTAGAGTTCAAGGGACTTCCTCCAAGGGGAAGGTTCCACCTGTCTCGCTTATCTTCAGACCAGATAAAGAAACAGGCATTCTTACATTGTGTAAGAGACCTATCAAAGATGGGAGTGATAAACCCAGTCCCCTCCGGGGAACAAGGTCTAGGTTTTTACTCAAACCTGTTTGTGGTTCCCAAAAAAGAGGGAACTTTCAGGCCAATTCTGGATTTAAAGCTATTAAACAAGTTCCTCAGTGTTCCATCCTTCAAAATGGAAACCATTCGGACAATCTTGCGACAATCCAGCAGGGTCAATATTTGACTACCGTGGATCAAAAGGATGCGTATCTGTATATTCTAATCCACAAAACTCATCATCAGTTCCTGAGGTTCGCCTTTCTGGACAAACATTACCAGTTCGTGGCTCTTCCATTCGGTTTAGCCACCGCTCCCAGAATTTTCACAAAGGTGCTAGGGTCCCTTCTAGCGGTCCTAAGGCCGAGGGGCATCGCTGTAGCACCTTATCTAGACGACATCCTAATCCAAGCGTCGTCTCTTTCCAAAGCAAGGGCCCACACAGACATTGTGTTGGCTTTTCTCAGATCTCACGGGTGGAAGGTGAACATAGAAAAGAGTTCACTGTCACCGTCCACAAGGGTTCCTTTTCAGGGAACAATAATAGATTCTGTGGAAATGAAGATCTTCCTGAAAGAAGTCAGAAAGCTAAAGCTTCTAAACGTTTGTCGAGTTCTTCATTCTATTCCTCAACCCTCCATAGCTCAGTGCATGGAAGTAATAGGACTAATGGTCGCAGCAATGGACGTGGTTCCTTTTGCTCGAATTCATCTAAGACCATTACAGCTGTGCATGCTCAATCAGTGGAATGGGGACTATACAGACTTGTCTCCCCAAATTCAAGTAGACCAGGTACCCAGGGACTCACTTCTCTGGTGGTTGACCCAGGATCACCTGTCTCAGAGAATGAGTTTCCGCAGACCGGAGTGGGTCATCGTCACGACCGACGCCAGCCTCTTGGGGTGGAGCGCGGTCTGGGACTCCCTGAAAGCTCAGGGCCTATGGTCTCGGGAATAGTCGCTTCTCCCGATAAACATTTTGGAACTAAGAGCAATATTCTATGCGCTCCTGGCTTGGCCTCAGCTAGCGGAAGCCAGGTTCATAAGATTTTAGTCGGACAACATAACGACTGTTGCGTACATCAATCATCAGGGGGGAACAAAGAGTTCCCTAGCGATGAAGGAAGTAACCAAGATTATCCAATGGGCAGAGAATCACTCCTGCCATCTATCTGCTATTCACATCCCAGGAGTAGACAACTGGGAGGCGGACTATTTGAGTCGTCAGACTTTCCATCCGGGGGAG